>NC_141705.1:59180024-59240024 GCF_971803275.1 Cyanistes caeruleus
GAAACTTATTCAAGAATCCTGGGGCTCTAAATGTGCTTCCCACCACTTTACTGCATGCCAAAGATTCGTCTTGGTTACTCCAGGTCACTGGAAGGCATTTCTTCAATCTTCAGGTTTCCTTCTATGGATCCAGCTGACTTGCTGAAGATGATTTCCTGACATATGCATATGTAGTAATGATTCCTTTTTTGCATTCTCTGTGCCTCAAGTCACAGTCAACCAAAAGACTGCATCCATGAGAGAGAATCTTTCTTACTTAATCTCTGTGGTACAGGGATCTTCTGTTTTATTTCTTCGCCTCTACTTTTTTATAAATGTACTTAAGTGCATTTTCCGTTCTGAAAGTGGTAAAGAAATGTTTTTATTTCTGTTTTATCCTAGCCTGGATTGAGTTAAGGATGATTTCAAGATAATAGGATACATCAAGGCATTGCTCTCCCAGGAGCATAATAAATCTGTAAACTAGGGTACTAGGGCACATTAGTGCATGCCTCAATTCTCTTCCATGTTCTTCAGAGTATCCAAAGGGTGACAGAACACATGTCCAAAAAGCTGCAGGGGTTGAAAGCTTGTGTCAGAGGGGTCAAAGGAAGAAGAACAATCTTTTAATAACTCAGAAGGACTAAGAGGAATGCAGCAAAACGGCAGAGCGTTTTGCTTTCATCCAAACATGAAAGATCCTCATTGTCATTTGTAACACGAGCCAATTAAAAAAAAAAAAAAATTATATCCAAAGTCTCATGTCTATGAAATGCTGAGGGAAAGATGGCTTTACTATTCCAGTTGAAAAACCTGTACCACCTCCTACAATCCAGAGGATGCACAAGAGAGCAATGCTTGTGAAAAGAAAGGTTGAGAGCATCACTTCCACATCTATTTAAGCAAACATAAATCCAGGCTGCTGCAGTCCCACACTCCTTGCTACCCCAAACATTTCTTCCACTAGCACAAATTCCATGGAATTATAGACATAAAACTTTTTCAGGGAACTCAAGCAGCTGAAAACTGGCTCTGTTAGGGTGGGGAGATTCTTCCTTCAAGGGGAACAGCCACTCTGTGTGCACTGCAGAGGAGGGAGGGGAGGGTCACAGCAGCTCACACCAAACTTGCTCCATGCTACCTGAGGGAACATGTAGCTGTACATTGAATTTTACCACCCCCAGACATAATGTCACACAAAGGAAACAGGGTACTCCAAACAACTTGCTGTGTCCCAATCATTTCTTCCTCACCATAGCTGTAGCAACTTTCCATTCTAACAGGGCATGGCAAAACAAACACGTTTTCTTTAAGAAGTTTCTGAAGGTTGCAGTAAGGACCAAAAAAACCCAATATTCTCCAAAAAAAGTTGTAAAAGATCTCCCATTACTGAGGCTCTTTAGATTAAATACTCACAATAATAATTAGAGAAATAACTGCTAATCCAAAACTTTAAGAAACTAATTATATAACCATATAGCTACAAGAGTAAGTCCAGTGACAATGAAGTATGTCAAAGTGTAGAATTTTCACACATTCCAAAATAATATTTTGAATTGTTCTGTGCACCTCTCCATCATGAGGAATGCTTTTGTTGCCTCACATAATTGAAAACTGCATAGCAAAGTACACATGCCTTCTTTTTAAATAGCATAAGAACCTGATATTTCATTCTGAAGAGTATAAAAGCATAAAAAGCATTAAAAAAAAAAGCTTTAAACAGCTCTTAAGGCATTGAGAATACCTGTTTTGTACTGCTGACTAATATTTTAACCACTGCAAGGTGGAAGTGCAAGCTTAAGGGGCATGGAAGGTTGCACATGGTACATTAACTGTATTTTTCTGTGCAACATACAATGCACCCGTACAAATAAAAAATGTTTCCTTGCTGACATAATCACTACCCTTTCAACAGCATTAGGGAAGTAACTACCATGGAGGCAGCTTCCCTACTGGAGTCAATCACAGCTGCAGCAACTTCCTCCTATTCCCTAGAGACCAGAAAGAGTTTTCCTAGGTATTATAATCAAGGAAAACACAAGCAGTTTACCAAAAAATTATCAAATCGGTTTTCTCTGTGGAAAATGACCTGTCTTGAGTTTCTGTGCCTCATCCTAACTCACACACTGAGTTAATGTAACAATCCAGCCTTTTTGCCTTGGGAGTGCTGCTGGGGTCCAGAAGAAATGGGACAGGAAGGGAATGATGTGACCAAAGACTGTCAAGACATGCCTCACAAAGACAATCACTATTCCTTTAGAAACGTGTCCAGGGTCTCCAGTAAAATCTTCCAGGTACTGCTCTAAACTGAAGAATGGACTGCTTTAAAACAGAATTAACAGCTCATCCTATGATCCAAAGTGTGCCGTATGTGAACACACACGAAGTTCCTGAGTCTAAACAATGACAGAAGACATGCCCATGCTCCACCTGTGTATGCATAAGTAAGTATTTATGGTTTTTATTAAATTTGAGGCTAGAATGAGTACCATTTTCTCCCAGCAGAAATTTACAGGAGCAAATTCCTAGCAAATACTTGTCAGATTTGGATAGATGTTAGAGATCCACCCTTGCATTTTTTCACTAGCCTACCTTCCTTCTGCAGTGAAGCATAAATTTTCTTTTAAATATATTGCACAGTAGTAAACACTGCTCATGAATATAAGATTTATAGCACATTAATAAAATCATATAGGCTCACTGGCCTTAAATATATGAGGCACACAATTTAAGTTTTCATGACTACCTCAAAAGAGACCTAGAGTTGCCATGCAGCATGTTTAAATCTACAGAGTATTTACACCTACACATCATTCACCTCTTACCTATCTCTAATTATTTATTTTCTCCAGCACAGGACAAACTTTTGAAAGATTAATACTATACACCAGGTGTGATATTTACTTTATTAGTTTAGGATTCTTGAAAAAAAGCAAAGCAACACCTACAAGAAACAGAGAACACGTGCTCTTAGCATTTGTTTCACATGAAAGAGAAATAAAAAAAATTAAGGTTAAACATGATGCTTTAAAATAATCATAGCTAGTATGCAGAACAATGAAAATATCTAGAATCCAGACTCCAACAAACAACAGAAAAATATCTGCAAGTAACTTGGCAGGTGCCCTTGAAAAACAAATATCTTTGACACAATATACAAGTGCTAAAGCATAGAGAGAGTAAAAAATATCTGAACTTCAATTTCCATTTAGATAGATAGACAGATAGATACAAAGATTTATATATACATACATATATAGATCGATCGATCAATCTCCGTTCACTGCTGGAATTTTATATCAAATTTTTGTATATCAACTCAAGTAGAAATCACTCATAACAAATAATACTAGCTATTTTATTAATCAAACCCAACACTGTGTGAAGGAAAGGTTTCAAATCCATTCTCAAAAAGAATGAAAAGTTTATGTTTTCAAACAAAACAAGCCTTTTGCTTCTAAAAGTGGTTTTGACTGCTCAGTTACATTTTGGAGGCTCGTGATTTTTGCTTTCTATTATTATCATCCCCTCCAGAAGTGCTAGGTGATTGATACTTACAGCCAATGGGTCAAAATTTTTAAAAAAATCAAATCAAATCAAATCAAATTAAATCAAATCATTAACTTTACTCTTTCTTTTTTTTTTCTTAATACCACTAGTTTACATATTTTTTTTTTGAAATTTTGACTTTGATTACAGAGGCAGCAATAACAACAACAAATCTCAAAATTGATATAATGGCAAAATAGTTTCTTCCTGACTCTGCTGGAATCTTCTTCGTTTTTCTAACAGTGTAATACAAATCATTTAAATGAGTTATTGTGGATTTAGATCAGCACAGCTAAGATTATAAGCCAGATCAAGAGTAACAGGAGGCAGATCTTCAGTCATGTCAAGGTTACCTCTGATTGCCAGAACTTCACAAGTAATGACAAGTCTTCCCTAAATGGGCAACTGAAGACACCTGGATACAAGGAAAATCTTAGACAAAGCCAATACAATCACACTTCCACCAGCTTTTCCTCCACCTGCCTCAAGCATAAGACTATTCAGGGATATTTTTGGGATGGGTAAGGTAAGTAGAACAAGCTGGTCAGACCAACTCTGTTTTGTAATAGTCATTACAAAAGCCAGTAAAAGTCAAAGCGGCCACCTGGCTGCTCTCACTTGCACTGAATTTGAAGTTTCCTGCACTGAAAATTTCCTATTTCAATCTGTCTCCCAAATCAGAAGACTGATTTATAACCACACTCATATGCAAGTCGACTCTATTGTGCAAGCCTAAGGGAAAAATCAGCAACAGTTCTAATTCTGGAATCCCAAACACAGCCCCCCTCACATAAAAAGATGGCTCCCAAATATAACAATACACAAGACATCTTACGTATGCACACAAATACATATAGCAACAGGAAGATAAAATTTAGTGTTTGAGATCCTATGCTCCTCAGCTTCTATTTGCATCATTTATACAAGTTCCAAGTAGCTACAACTCCGTGTGGTATTTTACATAGAAGCAACAATAATGCGTTCAGTTGTATAAAAGATAACAGAGGAATAGCAATGGATGCCCCATATACACAAAAAAAGTTAATCCATGCTGGTATAACTTTATATATTACTAGCTATTACACAACCAAATGACAGAGCTGTACACTCCTAAAAAACACAGTCTGAAAGTTTTAAGTTCATCTTAACGCATATGAGAATTTCTTCCAAATATTGCTACAACACACACACACAAAAGCACACATGTACACATAGATATATATGTATATACATAAACACTATGTACTTAAATCCATTACTTTAAAATAATAACTCTTTGGAAGAATGAAAATTAATTTCATACATTTGTACATTATCTAACAAATTCAGTCCTGACTTCACTGGCACAAGCTTGATACAAACATTAAAGTGATCATAATGCAACTTTCTGTGCAGTAAAATTAGATAATGTACATAATGCATTGCATGCTATTGATTCTGAAATGACATTGTGGAAGAGACTCATACTTGAGTGTGCCACAGCCTCCAAAAGATTTTACCATTATCACAGCCAAAATTCAGTCATTTTCAGAATTTACTTACCAGCATTCTTAAGCCAAATGTTATACTCTGAACTGTATGCAACTTTTTCACATTTGCAATATTTGATGCAATATGCTTTGTTGCAAGAGACAAAAGAAAAGGATTCTGATTCTTAATAAGCCCCTTGAAGCATCTCTGTACACTTGCAAAATAGAAATAACGGAAGTGTTAAAGTATTTGAAATTTCTAGTGTGAATGGGTAAACCATTGTTAAACAGCACAAAAGTCTAAGATACGCCTTTTGTCAAATGATGCTTTAATTTTGTTCTAAATGGTTTAAGTGGGTGGAGGGACATTTCTGACTTTTACATTAGTTTGTTTGCAACTAATTTTTGAGACTTTTTTTTTTCTTTGTAGCCTTCTGGAGGGGTTCAGTCAAAATGCTAAACTGATTGTAATGTATCACTAACATCTGTAACATATTGATCATTTTACTCCCAAATCCTTCAAACATTTGCTGATCCACAACTGCTTCCAGACTGGGCCTATACAATTAAGCACAAAATTACATACAGAAAAGTATTTTCTGTGCTCTGGTATTATCATACAATTAAATTCAGAAGTCTCCACATAATCTGCATTTCAGTATCCAGAATTTGGGTATTTTTTTCTTTTTTTACAGCTACACAAAGTGTCTTCATAAAAATAAACTGATTTAAAACTACTAGTCTGCTAGTCTATGTCAAAACTTACTGAAGAACCAGTGTATGTTGTTTCTGTGAATTAACCTTCTTACTACAAGAAATTGTGTTTCAGGTTCAACACCTGCCTTCTCCCACTTAAAAATTATGGCTGTCTTAAAATGCAGTGTGTTTCAAAATTAAAATTAAAGTATCAGGTCTCAAGCAAATTAGTTAAAACCCCAAAATTCTACAGTAAAACTGAACAGATACAAGCCAATATTCACATGTTTTGTATCTTTGGCTTTCATTGTACTCAGCATATTACAATGTAACATGTGCTTCCAATGACTTACATTAGAAAGACGATAGATAGAACAACTTTGAAGTATATTTGCAATATTTGTGCCATCCTCACAGGGGGTTTTATTCAGGTATATTTGACATGGCAAATTTTAATTCTTTATGCCCATTTTAAAACCCAACAAACCCTAACCCTTAAGACTTTTATTTACTAATGTCATTTACTCCTGAACTGCTTGAAAATAACTTGACAAAGCTGACATCCCAAACAAAGACCACACTTCCTGTTCTTACAGAGAATCTGGAACACCATCAATGTTTTGTTCAGCTTGCATAAGTCACAACTGATTGGCCACAGTCCCTGTGGGCATGCCATTTCATCCAGACTGGACGGTTCATTAGTCATAATTACTATAACTGTACAGCAGAGACTGCAGTTTTATCTCATCATACATCTTTGATAAAGCTGCTTCTATTTCTGCTTCATCAGCATGTGAAGTTACATTATCGGAGCTTTCATTTTCCAATCTGTGATTAACATCGGTTGTTCTGCTTATAAAACACGCACCAAAATTCAAGATAACACACAAAGTAAGGCCACGGCGTGACCACTGTTTGAACTTTGCATTAGAAATCCTGCAGCAGTTACTGCTGCAGAGGAAGAAGAGACTTTGAAATGACAGAGTCACTAAGACAATTTAACCGAGGAAGTACCAACAATGCAGTTTGTAAGAGAATAAAATGAGGCTGTTGGTTTCTAATGTGAACTGTGACACAGAAAAATCTCTGTTTGGTACAAAGGTTAGAGGCAGGAAATTTCTGACAACTGCTGGGTCAATCAGCATTTTTCAGGTAAGTGTTTATGCAACTGCAGAAAATGAAAGCCTGCCACATAAAGAACCACGGTGAACACTGACAGCCACCGTGCTGCACTCCAGTTAGCAAACACATGCTAAAACACTTAAACCTAATAAGGACTGTGAATGCAATCTTTAGCAAAATGCATGTAGAAGTCTCCCATTAAGGCATTTCCTTGTTGTGATGCTTGTTGCTGATTTTTCCACCTTATTGTGTGATAATAGGGAACACAAAGGCTGGTGGCACCATCTGAATGTGCATCGTGTACCCATGATGGGCCACATAAACAGTCATAATCGACAGCTACACGCAGGCACTGAGGCTGCAAAAATCCCAGAGTAATTAGTGTTGTCTGAATGCAATGACATCTGTTTTCTCATGGTCCTCTAGACTTGTCAGGCCAATAAGACATATATGAAAAAATATGACAAGCATTGCAAATGCCCTTCGGAAAGGTCTCACTTCGGGAAAAGCTGAAGGAATGACATGTGCCACCTCTTTTTTTGCCAATATACCTAAAAGCCAAAGCTTGAAGATTTGAAAAAGGGCTTTTGAGTCATTTTACATTTGACTATGGAAGGTTTATTCTGAACAGAGCACTGTGCTTAGGTAAGAATATATTGCAGCAGCTTTTGTTCTTTCAGAAAAACAAGCTTTGTTAGGAGAGGAGTAAATGTGACTATTTATTTCTGACCAGAGTGCTTACACATCTGTGTCATCACCATCTCCTTTTTTAATTAAAGCAGCAGACACCACATAAACCACAATACTGTGTGTATATATACATTTTTAATATTAGTATTATTTATTATTATTATTTTGCTTAATGAGTGCAACAAGAACAGTTCCATAGCCATGCCTTCTTGACATTGCAAAAAAACTGTACTCTTTTCATCTGAAGACCTAAGCTTTTGTTTCAGGATTCACAGCCTTTTTCCTTAATATGCCTATTCCCCCATTCTTTTTCTGTGGCATGTTTGAGCATGCGTTTTCTCCAAGAAAGACATTAGTCATCATTAACAGAAGCCCTGACACCAAGTCTAAGTGCCTCTCCACAATGACCAAGTGGCAATCATCTTTCTCTTACCCTGTCACTGCTGATTAGGGGGTTCTTTCATGAAAATTTAATTTGCCGCCTTTCTACAGCTCCTTTTTACATTTCTGCCATAACAGAGCATGCCAGCAACACTAAAAATACAGTAACAGAGGCTGGACCTGTTTATAAGAAAAGGTAAGATTCAGACTGCATGGCTGTACTTTCTACCTAATTTAACGAAAGAAAAAAAAAACAAAAAAAACAAAAAAACAAGAGGAAAAGATAACGCTAAAGAAAACAACTGACAGAAGAAAAACTCCCACTAAATACAGAGCTACTCAAACAATCTGGCAGACTTACGATACAACTAAATGAAAATTTCTTCCTCTAGAAGACAGCTAGCCAGCCCCTCTTCCAAAGCTTTGTTCAACAGGAAAATAGGTAAATGTAATATCTAAACAGATTTTTACAACTAATTATTTTATAACTGCTCCAAATGTATAGGTATCCAGGTTTTTTAGCTTATATAAATATTTATTAAAGGATTTCATAATCCAGAGATAAATTTCAACCTCACTTCTTGAGTCTGTGTCAACATTGCCCTTGCAGTTAAAGAGTCAGGCACGAAGAAAACAGCTTTAGCTGCCACAGACAGATGAAAGTTTCAGTCACAGATGATACTTTGCAGCTATTCAACACACACAGTCTCAGATTCCTGCTCTGTGTAACATTACAAACATTGTTGAACAAGATACCATAGCAATGAGTTATTTTAAGGAAGTTTTTCAAAACATTTACTCTCCTGCTTTATTTCAATTTGTCTAAGGATTTTTTTAATTATAAGCATATGCTATTTTGTTAACATCTGTGCACAGCATAAAACCTGACTGAATTCCAACTTCTGAAAAAATGCAGATAACCTACATCCCTCAAATAAAGTAACAATATTAGAAACCTTCATGAAATTCAGATTAAGATGCATGCATTCATTTAACTGATTTTCCATACAGGTATACTTTAAAAAAAAAAAAAAATCAAACCACCACTTATTACATTTTTTATGTTCTCCCAATATCTTTCAGAATTTAATTAAGTGCAAAGCTAAAATATTGATTTACCTCTATTAAATTCAGAAACCACAGCTAGTAAAATCCAAGTCATAAAAACTTAATTCAGCTTCCTAAAGTATTGGTCCTCCACTACTGACCCAAAACAGCAATGGCAGTCAGAACAGAAACTCTGTGTATTTCTAACACTTTGGATTTATAAGAAACCTCCAATATCTTTAAATAGTCTCCATATATGAAATTTAAGAAGAGGAAACTAGGAATTAAAAGTGGATTTTGAATGGCAGACTGTGATTGTTGTACTGCTATGGCAGTATAACCTTGATTAAATGCAGAGCAATACTAAAGTAAAAACACAGCCCTGCCATGGTAACCTAAATTAACTACTGAACCAGATCATGCTGACAAAGAAAGCTGGTGTTTTAAGCTATTTCACTCGAATTCAAGAAAATCTTTGACTTTCTAGAGGGCACAAAATAAAGTTAACCTTCCGTGGCTGCACAGCTCCTATTGTTCTGTTCCCCGCATTCTCCTCGGCTCCTTGCCTGATGAGCCAGGAACGCAGACGTCAAGATCCTTGCTCTGCATCCATGTCAAGTTCAAGTACGGGAAGTTTAGCTCTTTGACTCCCCCGCTCCCCACCTCCAAGTCACTTGTCAGTAAAAGGTTGGGCGATTTATTGACCAGTGCAGGACGCCTACTGTCAGTGCTGAAGGAAATATGAGCAGGGGCTGTCGCTACTGTTCTGGAGCTCATTGATAATGACATACCTGCCTCTGTCACCCATTACCCATACTACAAACTACTTAGACCTAACTGAAAAATCAATAGCCTACTTGCACCGGTTCCTGTGGCTGCCTCCTTTGATTGTCAGCTCCTGTCTAGGGTCAGCACTTACATGAAAGGGGCTGTGACTGCCTGATGCTTTCAGGACAACCTAACGTTATGAAACTAGCCAACAGAACAGTAAATTCTGTCCCCCTGCCCTCCTCATCAATTAGGCTTTGACTAGGCTTGCCTGTAGAAACCTGACCTTTTAAGTTTAGGTGAATATGGAACTAGCTGAACACGCCATTGCCCTCAGCACTGAGCCAGGAAATCCACTGACAGGTTAAACAAAACAGAAGGTTGTAACTGTCATAATTTGCATTGCACTTTCACGCCAACAAGGGTGTTATCAGTGGGGGCAAGCCCTGGAACACACAACGCAAGCACCCTAAGTCACTCTCCTCATAAATTTTCAAGTGAAAGGAGATAAAACATAAATTCACAAATGACTGCACATTTCAAGTCCCACTTTCTTTCAAGTTCGCACTCTGGAAGCCCCCAAAGTACACAAACAATTCCCCTTTGGAGGCGTGCTGGCATGCAGATGCCAGTCAGAATGAACCTCCAGGACAGATGATGGATGGGGAAAAGCCACCTGCCTCCGCCTCTAATAGACCTATATTAGGTCTATTCTCTGTTGAGTATTTATATGCATCAATATGAAACATTAATGGAAAATACACAGGCACACACCTGTATTTCAGAGCAGCAGGTAGCCATAAATTATTTAAAAATCCCCAGCGAGCCCTAACTGGCACTTCTGAGTAGTATCCACTTGTACATCCTGCATCTTGGAAATCCATTACCAACTTCTAAATATCCCTGTGACTACAACTAAATGATAAATGTTATACTTTAATGCGTGTGCCCTCCTCCAAAGGATACTGACAACCATGAAGCAAAGAACTGAAGCAAGAAATCTCAGATCTAAAGTAAACACTGAACTATAATCTGAAGTTTAATGCAACAGTTTTTGTAACTATATATAGACTTCTTTAAAAAGTTAATAGCTAAATGCCTTGCTCCTCCTTTCTTCCAAAATAAATAAATATTAAAACCAAATGAAAGTACTTCTAAAGTCTCCGATTAGTGCTCCTTTCTTATATACTAATTTTCAATCAAAAATTACTTTGTGTCCTTTTATGCCCCTGCTTCCATGGGCCTGCCATACACAGTATAAACATTACCAGAAAATGCAGACAGCATGAGTGATCCAAAGAATTTATATAATTTGAACACCCAAACTTCTTCATTCCATGAAAGAACTGCCTACATCTATGAATTGTAGTTAATACCAATTTATTGAAACTCTGAGAAGGCTAGGAATTTTCAGTGGACTTTATTCAGTGCATACAGTTAACAACTGTTAATGTAAATATACAAATTGCTTCTAGAAATCCCAGGCAAGATTCAGAACAATAATTTAAGTAATGCTTTTTACTCTGCAGCTGGACTTTTTTAACTCATGCACCCTCGATATCCTTCTTGCACAAAACAGACACAAGCATGAGCTCTTGGTAAATAAGTGAGAGGAAAAATGCTGCCACTTAGTTTTCAGCATTTAAAACTCAATTCCAAAACTCCAGATACCTTTCTAAGTTTTACTTCTGAATCCTGCCTCAATATATGCCAGCTGCTGCATTTAGGTTATTTCAAATGCGCTTTTTGAAACTGGAATTGAGAAAGGGAAACTGCTGAATTACAAAAAGACAAAAACTTTTTTCATTTAAGCCTCAGAAAATGTCACACTACAATATCTATTACATTGTAACAAACATACAATGTTCTATGTAGACACAAACAGCTTAAATGCAGAGAACACTCCTCAAAAATGAATGCATAGAACTGTGTTAAAGCCCTTTTAGATAAACAGAATGGCAGTTAGAATTAATACTCAGTTCCAAACAAACTACAGAGCAAACACTACTTAAAAATGGTAGACCTAATTGAGTCTGGATGGTTCCCTTTACAGACCTAATGCAATGATTAACTATGCATCTGGTAGCATGTCAAGTCCTTTTTGTGTGCCTATCTGATAGTGAAGTGAAAGGGCATGGACAGTGTCCAGTCCCAGCAAGCAAATCATTTGGAAGCAGTCATAGCCATAGATCAAAGATTTTTCACTCTATCCAGAGTCTATTTAAACACACCAACACAGCCCCTTGTTGCAGACAAAACCAGTTAGAAAATAAGAAAGACTCCTTGGGATACAAAGATAATAAAGGAAGATAGAAGTAGAAAATGAAGAAAAGAAACAGACTGGCAGAACCTTGATTTCCATAGGCCAAGACAGCTGGTTTACATCCTAGTTTTATTTCAGATGGTTAAAGAAAAGGAACAATTTCCATCTCTTAGATCACCAAATATTATTTCAATTAAGCTATGCAGATGGCTTCTATACATTATTTGAGCCAATGCAGTTTCCCCTTTCCAGCAGCAGTAGATGGTGCCTTGAACTATTTTGCACACAAATTTTACCTAATTAATAAGAAAATTAAAAGAGAGCAGCATATTAATATGGAGAAGTTATTCTGAAATGAGATATGCACAGCAAGATAGAAAATAGGATTAGCTATGATTTGATTCTCTCATTAGAAGTAGCAACAAAACTCCTGTGATGGTTTTAAAAGTTGTAGTTCACTACTTTCATGTCAACATAGTACTTTCAAAGGATAAAAATTCAAAACTATGAAGTACAATGCACAGAAAAGTAGATGGTTCTAACTGTGCATTTAATTTGAATGAGGGAACAGTAAGAAGACTGCTCAAGCAGGAACTTCTTTTAAATGAAATATAAATTGCATGCTTTTTCTATCAGACCCAAAGTCAAATCAGAATCATCTTAAAATACAGGGAGGAGAGCCAGAGAGAGACTCAGTATGTTCTGTGCTGGTCACCAGTGCTATTGAGAAGAATTGAGCCCCCTCTGTTCCCTCTTCTCACAACACCTTTTCCCTTTATAGGTTGCCCCCAAAGAAATTCTCTGAAAGGTTATAACCAGTACAGTGGCTGGTGAGGAGAAGAGGATTTCACACTGCTATATGTTGTACTTGAAAAAGTACTTTTTAAAGCATAAGCTTATAAACGAGGAGCTTTTGCTTCTGGACCTAGAAACAGACATTTTAAAAGAGTGTAACTCAGACAATTTTAGGTTAACTTATACATATGTTTTGTCTTGACAAGGTTGCATGAAGATTTTGATCTCTAAAATAACTGTCTAACCAGTAAAACCACACAGGCTATTGTTTGTTGGCATCATTATGCATATGCATAGAGACGGCAACATCTAAGGCAATAAACAGAGCAATCACCTGCAACTACTGACAAAAAAAAAGCCAAAAGTCTGCAAATTAATCTTTTTATCATTTCCAAAATTTTGATTTTGCTTATAACATCTTTGTATTTTTCATATTTTTAAAAGGTGTGCTGATTCAGCCTCACAGCATTTTTTAAGAACCAGACACAATCTCTGTAGCCCACCCCATATTTCTCAAGCAAATAAGTGTTAATGCATTCAATTGGAAGTGAAGCTGAGAAAATCCTGGCATGTTATATGCTCTCACTTCTTAAAAGTGACATTTTTAATATAATTAATCAGTTATTATTAATAAAGACCAGCCAACACACATTAATTCGGTTATTCCTGGTGGATGAAACAGCATGCACCCACCCTAACTGCATCCAAACAAAAGGCCCCCATGAAGTTTTAACAAGAGCAAAATTTCACAAAAGCACTAGAATTGTTCCTTTTGGATATGTCTGATTTTACATGATTGCAAAATTATTAAAATAAACTTACAAAACAGTATTTAGCATTCAAACCAGTCTCCAGCTAAAAGAAGTCACCATTAGTCACCAGGAGAAAAGAGAAGATGCAACCTTTAATACAAAGTTCAAAGCATTAGAGAAAGTCCCTCAGCAGCAGATTGCTTATGGATAAACACCAGATTACGAACATACCCACATTTTAAGACCAAACAGGAAAGCAGAAATAAGCTACTTAAAGGAGTAGCTGAAACCAACCCCTTTCCCGCTGAAGAAACGAAAGCCAGGGGAGACTCAGAAACACGTACGCATTCTTTAATTGCCATACCACTCAATCTTCACAGGGTAAAAAAGGTGCAACATTTATACAACACTTTAGACTGATGAGATACATTAATGATATTTGTAAAAATTAAATCATCCTTTCTCCTCCGGTGTATGCCATCAACTAACTTCATACACACAGACCTTAGAACAGATCAGCAGATACTAAAACCAAGCACGACTCCCAAAAAGAGGAATGCACAGTACACCATCAAGTGAAAAAGGAATTTTATCCCTCAAACCCAGTGCAGTGTTGGCTGTAACTATTAGCCCAGTTCTGCTGTAGAGAAACATAACGTGTATTACTGAATCTTTCTTTTCAAATCCATACATTCCCTGCAGCAGTTCAAGCTTCATCAGCAGTGCAGGAATGTAAGAAAATGACAGGCAAAGGGCACTAGCTCTTTTCCCATACAGTTCTTCTATAAATGGAAGCAGAGTCCTACAAAGCACTTAAAGCTGAGAATGTTGGAAGACTGATCTCCAGGAAAAAAATAACACAATGCTAGGTTCCACAAGCAGATTAATTATTCCGTTTTCTGCACAACTGTTTCCATTAAATGAACGGACAGAGAGGAGACCAACTACTAGAAAATAATGGAATGCTAGCTGGGTCTCATCAGCAAAGCTGCCATGAACAAAGCATATACAAACACATACATATTTCATATGCTACTCTTAAAAATACTTCTCAGCCCTTTTGGGAGCACCTGCTCCTGAATTCACTTTTTCCTCTGCATCTCAGCAAGGGAGAGAAAAAGGACAGGCTTGGCAGAAATCCTTCAAGTGCCCTAAGTCACTTTGATTAAAATTCGATTTACCGTAAAAATTATACCTTATATCAGTAGCACGTTATAGAAACTTTAAAATACACCAGTCATAATTAAAATACTCTGAAATATTTAACGTTGATAAGCTGGTTAGGCAATCAAATAAAAGTATGCTATATCATAACACAGCAAGAAACTTGCATGCTTATTGCTAGAAGTCTGAGCTGTTTTCCAGCTTTTTTCTTTTGTTTTAGTGGTTAACATAAATACATAGCGTTCTCTTGAAGGGAAAAAAAAAAAAAAAAAGTCTTAATGGCAGCCCTTCACTGCTTCTTTGCCATCCTGAGCGTGAAGAAAATACCGTGGCACATCCCTTGCCTGCACGGCTGGATTTACACCCGCCGGAGCTCCCTGCCATACGAGCGGGAGGGGGCAGGAGGAGCCAAGGCAAGAGCAAACACTGCACACCGCGTCCCCTTCCCAGTATCTTTTTACAGAAGCCCTCGCTAACAAAACACTATAGCTCCAGGCAGCGGCATGCTGATGTTGGCACTGCTTAAACCAAACAAACACGATGTTTAACAGTCAAATAAAATGTCCCGCAGCCTCCCTAATGAATTTGTCAAGGACCATCAGATCACCCCCGCCCCTGCCTCATTAACTCAAGTATGATGAGACGGATTATAACGAGAGAATACAGATCAATCGGTCTGAAGACTTCAAGTGGCTTTTAGCCCTGAGAGTTTCCCTCTCTGCAGCACACACACGCACACGGTCTTTTTTAATGGAATACAGTATCTCCTGCCGCTGGAGGGGATGCCACTTCGTTTTATACACCATCAAGGAGCTGCTGATGGACTTCTACACTAACATACATAAAAGCAGAGGTGACAAGGGCTCTTCAATTATAGCCTCCTCGGATCCTGTTCTCCCTTCAATTATTCATCCCTGAGAGAGCAAATTCCGCCACAGATGAAGCTGGTCTTAATGCAGTGCGGCCACAAACACCCAGACACGGGAGAGAAGGGTTTCACGTGCATTATTTGCTGGAAGTGTTTAAGTTTATTGCTCAAATGATGTTTCTAATTAGCGTTGGGGCAATAAATTAAAGTCAGCTTTTGTTTAGCTGATTTATTATTTACTAGGGCTTCAACCTCAGGCAGGAAAATTGCTAATGAATTGTTTTAAATCTGAACACTGGTAACGCTACATCATTAGGCACCTTTTCAGAGGAGTGGGAAGGGAATCGCCCCCTCCTCCTGCTTTTTTCCCTAAAAAATAAGGAACGCGTGTGCCCCCGCCTTTGCCCGGGCCGCCTGAAGGTTCCGGCAATCTCCTCCGCGCCCAGGACACGGTAACACCTAGGCTCGGCACTCTCTGCGGGAAGCGAGACCCCGCGGAGCCCTCCTGCCCACCTCTGCTCGGAGGGCGGGTGTGCAGAGCCCTCGCCGGAGCGGAGAGCGGTGCCAGCCCGGCAGCGAGTGTGCCCCGTGCCGCCTCGGGAGCTCCGACGGCGGCGTGTGAAAGGGACCCCCAGCCCCAACTAACTCTTCCCTTTGCCGGAGGGCAGCGGGAGGCGAGGCGTGGGGCCCTGGCTGCTCCGCCGGGCCAGCCGAGCCGCGCAAGCGAAGCGCAGCGATGCCCGCCCGCCCCTACGGAGCCTCCGAGCGCCCCGGGCGGGGGCAGCTCCGCCGGCACTTACCCGCGCCCCGGGACGGAGAGCCCCGCTCCAGCCCGCGCATCCCCGGGACACCCAGGGACCGTGCGGGCAGCGGCACCAGCGCCCTGGCGAGCCAGCGACTCCGCTCTCGTGGCAGCCTGCCCTCTCTCCCCCACCCCTCGGGAGCTGCTCGCCTGGAGCCTTCCCCAGGCTCGTCTCCCTCCCGGCGGGGACACCTGACACCGCCGCCAGCACCGGGCACGGCGGGCCGCCGGGCCGGCCCCCACATCCCCGGGCACAGTGTGCCCCGGCGGCAGGCAGGGAAGCAGGCAGGGAAGCAGGGAGCCGATCCTCTCATCGCGGTGGACGGAGCCGCACCGGCGCCGGGCACGTCCGTACTTACTACTTCCAGCGGTACGGTCGGCACCAGACATGTTTCTAATTTAAACGCACACAGAAAACAGACGGCGGTATTTTCTTTATTAAAATCAGCAAGCTGCAGTGAAAGGAGGAGAGCCCAAGGAACCGAGCCCCAGCGCTGCGAGCGGGTTACCGGCAGGCTCTGCACGGAGGAGAGCACCGCGTCCCCGCACGGCCCCGCTCCCGCTCCCGGCGGGGCTCCCGGCAGGCCCGCACCGCGGGACCGCCCGGCCCAGGGGAAGGCAAAGCACCTACGCAGCCTTGCCCCGAGACTGGAGGTGCGGAAAATGCTCTCCCTTCCATCCCAAGTTCCCGCAGGAGCAGCGGATCTGTCTGCTCTGCAGCAGGTACCGCCCCGCGGCTCCCTCCGACCCGACACCACGGAGCTACGGCTTTATGTCCGAACTATTCCATACTCTCATTAATATAAACTTGCATAAAATATCGTTTCCTTTCTAATAACTCAATCCTGCGCTTTAGGAGGATGAAAAGAACTTTATGGCACAAAATTTATCTAAATTAAGGTGACTGGGAGCAGTAAAACAAAGTGTGTGCCACGCTGCTCCGGTGACGGTCTCACTTTCACTGCTGCAGCCCGGCATTAAGCGAAATAAGATTTATGCCTGCGGGGAAGCTCCGGTCCGCCTCTCCCCTTTCTCCGCACACACCGGCACTGCCGCCGGGTCCCCTCGCAGCGAGCGGCAGGGAGCAGCGAGCTCACCTCGCCCTTCACCGGCCGCCACGGCGAAGTTACGGCGATTTTGGGGGTTTCCCCCCTCCTCACACAGCGCGCCGGGTGGCGGGACGCTCCGAGCCTCCCTCGCGGCTGCCCCGCTGCCCATCCCGGCTCCGAGCCCCGCCGCGCAGCGGACGCGGGGCCGGGGCGGGAGCGCAGGCGCGTGTGCGCGCGCCGGGTGCCGCGATTGGCCGCGGCGCTGACAGCTCGGCGGCGATTGGCGGCGCGGCCCCGCCCCGCGCCCGCGCGCGGCCCCATTCATAAACTACAGGGCCCGGCGGCAGCGCCGCGAGAGGGACGAGGGCACGCGGCGCTGCAGGAGCGGAGCGAGAGGCGCGGACACCGGGAGCCTCGGCGCGCACTTCCAGGGGTGGGGAGGGGGAGGAGAAGCCATCCCGGGCACGGCAGCTACGCCCTCTTCCCGCTCAGGATAAAACACAGTCTGTGCAAAGAAAACAAACAAACAAACAAACAAACCAACAACTCCTCTCCGTAGAGTCTCTCTCACAACAATCTATGTAGACCTGCAGGACGGGAATGAGAGATCACAGACCAAGTGCACCCGTCTGCGCGTAAAGATAGAGACAGCCACAGAGCCGGGTTCAGCCAACGCCTCCAGCAGGAAAAGGGAAATCAACAACACCCCCTGACAGTCTGAGAGCGGCAGCCAAACGCATGCACATCTCTGGCGGTGCCACGGACTGAAAGAGAGAGAGAGAGAGGCAGACAGACAGACAGACACAGAGTTCACTCTTCCGCTGAGGGCATTGCTCGCATTCTTCTCCTCCTCTCGTACCGTGTGCGGTTTTAAACTTCGCCGCCGACCGGCTTTTCTGCGGGGACCTTCTGCGAGTCCTGGGAAAGTTTGTTTGCTGTTTTGGGTGCTTTTTTTTCCATGAACTATTGAAACGGCATTTTTGTCGCTGCGCGGGGGGGTGGGCGCCTGAGCGCAGAGGCAGCCCAGACTTCCCTGCCCCCATCGCCATCCAAAACTTGGCGCTCCGGGAGCCCGCGGGGACTGCCCGCCGCTCCGGCACCGGCTCCAGCATCACCAGCACCGCCGCCCAGCCCGCACCGTCCCGCTCCTCCTCGTCGCCGGGGCAGCGCTGGGCTTCGCTCCTTTGTGCTTCGCCGCCCTCCCCGATTTCTTTAATTTCTCTCACTGGCGCGCCGCTGCCGCCTTCTTCCCGGAGGCGGTGGGGGTCTGCGATTTGGCTGGTGCCCTCCGCAAAGCTGCAGCCACCGCTAAAGCATTGGATCCCTCAACGTACTGCGAGAGCCCGGTGTACAGCCCGGACCTGTGCCCCAACATGATCGCCGCGCAGGCCAAGCTGGTCTACCAGCTCAACAAATACTACACGGAGCGCTGCCAGGCGCGCAAGGCGGCCATCGCCAAGACCATCCGGGAGGTGTGCAAGGTCGTGTCGGACGTGCTGAAGGAGGTGGAGGTGCAGGAACCGCGCTTCATCAGCTCCCTAAGCGAGATCGACGCCCGCTACGAGGGGCTGGAGGTGATCTCGCCCACCGAGTTCGAGGTGGTGCTCTACCTCAACCAGATGGGCGTCTTCAACTTCGTGGACGACGGCTCCCTGCCGGGCTGCGCCGTGCTCAAGCTGAGCGACGGCCGCAAGCGCAGCATGTCCCTCTGGGTGGAGTTCATCACCGCCTCGGGCTACCTGTCCGCCCGCAAGATCCGCTCCCGATTCCAGACGCTGGTGGCCCAGGCCGTGGACAAGTGCAGCTACCGAGACGTGGTGAAGATGATCGCGGACACGAGCGAGGTGAAGCTCCGCATCCGGGAGCGGTACGTGGTGCAGATCACGCCCGCCTTCAAGTGCACCGGGATCTGGCCGCGCAGCGCGGCGCAGTGGCCCATGCCCCACATCCCCTGGCCCGGCCCCAACCGGGTGGCGGAGGTGAAGGCGGAGGGCTTCAACCTGCTCTCCAAGGAGTGCTACTCGCTGACGGGCAAGCAGAGCTCGGCCGAGAGCGACGCGTGGGTGCTGCAGTTCGGCGAGGCCGAGAACCGGCTGCTGATGGGCGGCTGCCGGAACAAGTGCCTGTCGGTGCTGAAGACGCTCCGCGACAGGCACCTGGAGCTGCCCGGGCAGCCCCTCAACAACTACCACATGAAGACGCTGCTGCTGTACGAGTGCGAGAAGCACCCGCGGGAGACCGACTGGGACGAGGCGTGCCTGGGCGACCGGCTGAACGGCATCCTCCTGCAGCTCATCTCCTGCCTGCAGTGCCGGCGCTGCCCCCACTACTTCCTGCCCAACCTAGACCTCTTTCAGGGCAAACCCCACTCGGCCCTGGAAAGCGCTGCCAAACAGACCTGGAGGCTAGCCAGAGAAATCCTCACCAATCCCAAAAGCCTCGACAAGCTATAGGGTTAACACCCCCGCGCACAAAAACTCGCCCTCCGTAAACAACAACAGCGCCTAAAAAACTTTTTATTTAACGCGAACGACGACGGAAAGAGGCGGCGAAAGACACGAGCCCCCGCCACCCCCCCACCCACCTGCAGTTCGGCCTTTAAAAACTTGCCGACGGTTTTCCCGGCATAAACTCTCACCGCCTTGCACGGAAGAAGGGAAGAGCCTCTCTCCTCCTGTCCTCCAATGTGAATTTTTAAAAGATCACAAAAAGAAGCGATCGGACTTTTGCAACTTCAAAACGAAACCCGAAAGGTACATTTTCCAATCCATGTATAGTCCTTTTCTTATGCTCTCTTGTTTGCCTGAATGTTGTCACCAAGTGAAAAAATTATTTAACTATATGTACAAATCTCCCTTTAAAAAAGTTTTACTGATGTTAAATGTATTTCAGTGCCAAGGTCAGATTATGTGCCCCACAACTGACTTGTTGCAAATAGTAATAAAAAAAATTACTTTAACTTTACGTTGACTTTTTGTGAATGGTTCTTAAATTCAGGCAAGTAGATTCTTTCTGAACCTCAGAAGGATTTATTTTTTTTTTAATTACCTAAACCACGAGATGTAAAGATAGGCTAAACGCAACACCTAGTCCAAGCCTCGGCTCAGCATATTGGCTGATGTTTTCTAAACCTCCTCTAGTTTCCATTAAAAAGAAAAAGTGCATCCAAGAAAAAAAAATCTTATATATTCTGTAGTTCAGCATGAGACAACATCTGCTATATTTCTATTACTCTAAGGTTCTGTTCTAAATCTTGGAATATATGGAGCATCGCACAGCAGCTCGCTACAGTTTAGTCAGAATTACAGCATGCCTTTTCCTACCCTACAGTCGTTTTTTTCCTTTTATTTTTTTTTTCCTTATGGTATCCCTTGCTTTTATTTTCTCCAGTAAATCTCGAGCTCTGCATTTTGTTTTAAAAACCCATCGTTGTTTGCTTTCGCTTCCCAGAGCGAACACGCTATCCATTTGACTTTGACACGAAGGAAGTATAGATCTAGCCTGAATAATTAATGCGATTTAGAGCAACCGGTCGATATTTTTTTTAAACAAACATTTGTTTTTGCCCAGATTTTTAAGTACAGCATAAAATCGCACTGCAGATTAGTCAGACGGGGAGATAAGCAGGAGCCCGTCAGGAAACCACCCGATCCTACACCAGCACCCGGGCGCTCTCTGCCGATCTCCTTCCCCTCTCCCAAAGCGAAGCTCTGCCTGATTCCCCGTAGTAATTTCCGCTTTAAGCTTGCTCGGGACGACTGAGAAATACTGGCAGGATTTTTATCGGGAACGCATTCGTAAGATTTAAAAACGTTAGCGTTACCCGCTGAAGCTGCCCGAAAGATTGCAACGCCAGCTCGGAGCATTTCGAGCAACTTTTCGTATCCTTTCGTAGGCAGGGGGGAGGTAAAAAAAGAACTCAAGTTCTTGCCCCAAAAGACTATTTTCGTTTCTTTTTGGACGGAGACTGAAAGAAATAACCATTATAACTTGAGCTGCTTTTGCCTTTAAGTTTAAAAACGAAATCCTCGATGGCGGCAGCAGCCGGGGCGAGGGAACGGGTGCGCGGCGCACCCTGCCCGGCGGAGCGGGCACAGCCCGGCCCCGGCCCCGGCCCCGCCGCGCCGTCCGCAGCCCCTCCACCCTCGGCTGAGCTCCACAAGTCTTTTGTGGAGCCATCTGAGCGCTTCCCACAGCGCTGGGTCCCGGATCAGCCGGCAGAACGGGCTCAGCCCGCGGGGCTACCCATTCCTTCCCAAAACAGCCCGGAGCCGCCTATAAACTCTGATCATATCGCTGCCGATGCTATCGCTACCTAAGGCAGGTTTTACTTCAGGAACTTGTCACAATATTTTCTTTTCAGTAGTTTAGACAAATATACAGGGCTCTTAAATTTATCTAACAGATGAAGCCTCATTAATTAAGCAGGCCTGCTGAGTTTACAGCGGATTAGTTGTTGAGGTTTTTTTTTTTCCAAGGGACATTTTCTACAGCAGCTAGCCATCGCTATCAAGGTACATTGACTTCGGCACAGGGTGGGGCAGGGAGGCGTTAATGCTTGAAAAGATGCTGTTTTAAGATTACTTAGTCTTTAAAATAAAATTATTAAGATCTGATTTTTAGCTTCCCCCCACCCCTGAGACATTATAAAAAGTCGTTTTTTTAATTTTAAGATCTCCAGTTAAAGTAACATCGCAAGCAGAATGTAAGAGGTGCAGCCAGTATTTCATGTAACCAACCTCTCCTGTTATAAGAACTCTAAGAAAATCTCTTAGATAAAGAGTAAACCATAATGCCTGCTCACAGTTAAGAAAACAACCTCTACCAAATACTGTGAAGCAGGAGAAAAGGAGGTTAACTATATATGTCAGTGTTCCCACAAAACAAGTAACAAGAATGGTAAGAATTAACAACTGTACTTAAAGACCCTACATGCTGAACATGAAAACCAAAAATGCAGAATAATGCAGATCTGTAAGACTTTTCTTATGCTAATACAATACAAAGCAGAACATTTTAGATGGAAAATGCAATACAGGAACATATCAAACTAGCTTTAATTTCAAATTTATATTCTTTTCATCATTAAATGGTGTTTTTTAGTTATATGTGGAGGGATTAGTGAAACATAATAGAAGGAGTAAGCATATAAAAATTTTAACCACTATCTCATACTTAAAATAATTTATAATATATTTCAAAAATCATTCAGGATCGAAAGAAAAGTTAAATCTCATTTATGATATCGCATAAAATCACAATTCTAGTTAATTGCTTATACTAAAATCTAGCTCTAACAATTTGAGGGCACTGCTTTTCAAAATAAATTTTTTCCCTGACAGTATTTGATAATCCCAGCTTTCAGATCCACCGATGCCATTTTTAATACAGACAAGACCAATTTACTCAATAGGAACAAAGAACTGAACCGGTGCTTAACACACAAGGTATTCTCTCTACAGACAAGCAGAAAACCACTACTTCTTTGAGCAGTACTCTTCCCAAAGAAATTATTACCCAGTTTAACATTAGGTAGGTATTCAAAAAACCAAGAGCCATGAGTATGCTTGTGAGACTATATACCAGCTGTGTCCTACTTTTGAAATGTTGCTGTAACACTGCAGAAAATATTCAAGTGCAGCGTTATTAAGCAAATTGCATTATATGCTCCCTTTGAAATTGTCATTTTACTAAAGGTTACTAGTTTTAACCAAAACACAAGTAATCAAGTAACTCAGAGCAAATAAAGTTTGTGGAAATTACCAAGTCAGCTCAGAAACATCTTTTAGAACGGCAATTATGTTTTATGCTTAGGCACAATAAATAATAACAGGCCCTGTAAAAATGTGTTATAGAGTAATATGACAGGAGCACCGCAAACTTAGTAGTGTTGGAAGTTCAGTGCTGTTTTACACTGACATTTGCTAAAATCAGGAAAGTAAAACAATATTTGGGCTAAAAAGCCTCGCTGAACTTCCCCATATTCACACAGTCCTGTGGTTCAAGATGTCTTTATTTCAGACATGTCTCCCTAGAGCTTTATTTGCAGCAATCTAATTAACATTCAAGTAGGGTCGAATTATGGGAGAGGGAGAAAAAGGAGCAGGAAAGGAGGTGTCACCTATGTGAAGTTCAGCAACATATATGGTCAGTGGCAAAGTTATTAAAGCAGAAACACTCTCGCCCAATACAGGTAAAGGAAGTCAAGTGAAGAATTAAAGGTCTTGGGTAATTTGTCATCATCTCTCAGACCTCAGGGTCAATGATCTCTTACCTTTGGGTCGATTTTCTTAAAACTAGGATCTTCTTCATCCACCTCAAAGTAGAGCTCAGAAACAGTGATGGAGAGGGTGCCTTTCACTACCACGGACGGTGCCACAAGCTGAGCTGGTGTGCTGAGGGACACTGGACCTGCCAAAGCAGGAAAACACCAACAGTGTTCAAACTGAAAAGAATGCTAGTACAAATTATTTGCTTTTCAGGCCAAGGACATTAAAATAAAGCAAAGATCACCGCTCTTCCTTAAAGAGCAAACCCCTTTTTGTCCCAGAAAAGAACATATGTAACAGATTTGCAGTGTCTCTGTGCTGCCGAACACTGAAGCAGATGCAATTGCAAACTGCTGCATACGTTACAGAGCTGGCTTTAGCATGGCAGCCTTCAGCTTTTACTCAGACCTGTTTTCTGTCCAAGAAAGCCCAAGAGTTGCACATGTTCTGTTACATGAAACATAGAGAGTGCACATATGAACAGTTGAAATCTTACTCTTTGATGTGTTCTTTAGTTGCTGGGAAGTTTTGATAGCATTTCACAAAGATGAACCAAGCAGTCAAGGCTCAAAGTTGTCTAACTGCAAAGTGCTCCCTCATGAATTCTGGATATCTACTGTTAAGGTTGCACAATATTATAGAGCCCAAAGTAAAATGTTTTAAAGATGATTTTGATTCCACATTAAATATTGTCCAAGCACTCCATACAGTGTTAGTGTAGCTTGGGGACTGTGGGAGTAAACAGCTGGAGGGTTGGTTTCCAACTGAATGAATTTTTATTGGAATAATCACTTCTCCACAGGGCTTATCACAGCGACAAATCAGACTACTACTGAAAACAGTAGGTTCAGCATTATATAAACTAACACATACAGAAAGAAAACAGGTTAGGTTTGTCATCCAGCTGATTAAGAGGCAAGGAAATGAAGTTACATGGCTGCAGTATTATCTGACTTTTGTAAAACAGTGGAAGATATTAAAGTGACATAGACAATTTTGTTTTAATAAAGCATCTATAAATGAGGTACACACGTTCAGGTAATCAACGTGAGAATAACTGACAAAAAATTCAGATGAATTGTCATTTCCATCGATTGTTAGGAGGGTGATGGTCCTTAATCTCGCATCAATCTCAATGTGTGCCACTAGGACAAAAGAAGAGATGCTCTGCTGAGATCAGAGCAGCTTTGCCCTCTATTCCCAATGTACAAATACATTGTGTCTGCAGATGGGCATGAGATAGCTGCGGAACTGCCATGATTTCCCAAAGCTCACCCACACAAATGGATGAAATAAGCAGCTATGTGTTCTTTTGCTGTCTCCCTTTGCCCCCTGTACATTAGCATGTAATCCAGAGGAGAAATAACATTTTTTCAATCACTCGCAGACATTCAATTACAGGGCAAGCAGACAGATGCAGAAGCTGGGGCAGCCCAGGTCCTGTAGAAGACCCCTGACAATTTCCACTTCATTTCTAACCCACACCACTTTATTAGTGAGGATTACTTCTTAATCCTATTGCCATTGTCAAGATTACATAATTAAACTCCCCTTTCACCTCTATTACAGTATGAATGTATTACTCAAACCAATGAATGAATAATAGAAGGAAACATGGAAAAGGCTGTTGAGAAGGAAGCTCATGGTAGAAAGGGAAAAATGAAAGATTCATATATTCAAAATAAAGATTCAATAGAGAAATTCCTTTGTATCATTCTCCCATGATTTTACTTTACTCTTCCTATACAGGTTTTCTTTTTCCTTATGCTGCATTTTTAACTTTGCGCTTTTTTTTTTTCATGAAAAAGAGTGGAATGCAGTTCAGGGATAAGAAAAATGCCAATAAATAATCACTTCCAGCATTTTCAGTGAATTATCATATGCATGATCCATATCAATGTAAGAGTATACTACCAGCTTCTCAGGGAACCAGAATTATCCAATAAACGATGTTTTTTTCTAAATTAAGTGTACATGGAATACCAGATGAGAAGCAAAAGAACACAGAGAAGTTTGCATTTTCCCTGTAAAACCCATGTTCCTCAAACAGCAATTGAGACACTATAACTCCCAGTCTTTGAACCACTGGTTATGCCGGTTTTACATTTTGAACTGTACAGAAATGGACCCACTCCTCTGAGACTGCAACATCAGCAAAGGCTGCATTTGATTATGTAAAATTAATTAAGTTGAATGATTTGAAGTACTATTTCTTCAGAAAAAAAAAAAAAAAACAAAAACAAACAAACAAAAGGGCTTAATGAGACCATGGTCTGTGGAGATAGAACTTCAGTGGAGGAATGTCAAGGGGTTTAAAGGAGTTAAACACAGTGAGTAAAATCCTTTACATGCAAGTAAATAACAAGTATGTAAAATTTTATAGACTTAGGAAAAAAATTAAAGGTCTCCAAAGCCCTAAATTATAGACAGCTTGCCTAATTGTCCACTAGGCCTAATGATTTGAGTGGAACAAGGTCAAGAAAACAAAAGAAGCCCTTTTCAAGGTGGAGCTATTTTCTATAAGGAAGGTTTTCTAGAATAGACATCTTCTGCAAAAGCAAAAAGGCTGAGAAAGAAAACGCACAACTCTCCTCAAATAAACCTTCAGTATCTGAGGTGAACAGAAAATAATCTTAATGAAGCAGTTACGGGAAGTGTGTTAATTATCAGTGTGTATCCCAAACCATGATTCACTGCAGAGATGGGGAGATCAGAACTTCAACAGTAAAAAAGCTGAGGAGAAAATTAGATAGGTGATGTTACCTGTCAAGTTCTCCACTTCTCTTTCCTCCATGAATGACATGATATCGTCATCACCTTCCAAGAGAATCTCGCTTTCTGAGTTCTGGTTTCCTAAAACTTGACTCTTGATGGACTGCTTCCCTTTGACAAGTATATCCTCCTCGGGGGCTGAAATGAGACAAGGTGCTGTCTGTCAGGCCTCAGTGAAAAAGGAGCGTAATTTTATGTTTTTAAATGTAAGTCCAGGAAGAAAACCGCTTAGGGACTAACTGTGGGAAGTACCTGTCTTAATCCTCTAATGTTAGGACACATCTAGTTTTAATCCTATTAAGCCTGCTCAAAATTATCCAGTGCTCTCCACAGTGTTCAACTCTATTTCAAGTGTTACGACAGAGGGGAAGAGGATACAGCAGACTCCCTTCCCCTGCAGCCTTCCTTGGGAAGTGGAGCTGGAGAAGGGTCCCAGCTGCCCGGTGTGTCGCCCTGACCCCCAAGCTCCAGCCAAGGGCACGGGACCGCCGCCGCGACAGCCCCGAGCACGGCGCTGGGAACGGGAGGCGCAGGACGGGGCCCGGAGCGGCGGGGCCAGCGCAGGAGGCGGCCCGGGCCCTCAGTCCCCGGCACCGGGGCTGCTCCTGCCGCGGCCCGGGCCCTCAGTCCCCGGCACCGGGGCTGCTCCTGCCGCGGCCCGGGCCCTCAGTCCCCGGCACCGGGGCTGCTCCTGCCGCGTCCCGCCGGGAACAGCCCGGCAGCCGGGACAAGCCGGAGCGGCGCTGGAGCTGCCGCCCCTCATCCCTCCCGCTCCCGCTGGCGGCAAGCCGAGCTCGGGAGGCAGGAAAGCCCCCACCCCTCCATGCCAGGGCGTGAGGGGGCCAATCTGCCCCGGGATGGCGGCTGGCACCTGCTCCCAGGGGACACGGCCACCCGCTACCCCGGCCTCCCACGGGCCATTTCTGGGCTCACGCTGGGATTTTCGGGATGGAAGGGAAGTGGCCAAGCACGCTTGGAGCCATGTTCCGCCCCGCACACGGTCACCGGGCCGGGGAATGTGTCCCCGCCGTGCCCGGGCAGTGACATTCCCGTCCCACACGGCAGCGCTCCCATCGCCTTCCGGCACTGCCGCCACGAAATCTGTTTTATTTTAATCACCGGCTCAAAGCAGCAACAGAAAAAGGAAAAAAATTAAAAGGGGAGTAAAAATAAATAAATAAATACCTAAATAAGGGGAAGAAAGGTAATGACTCCCTCTACACCTACGTTTAGCTGTGTTAATGGCAAAACACAACAGTGTATGTGTCCAGGTTTTGTTGTTGTTGTTGTTGTCTTGGTTTTTTTAAGTTGAAAATAAAAATACTGTTTCTTGAAAGATACACTGAGAACACCCGTGGCACAGCTGTGTTTGAAAAACATTCACCAAACACATAAGGACCAACTAAGTTCAACACGCTGGTGGCTGCTTGCTCTGATTGCTGCCACACTTCAGCTGAAGTTGTACGGGCTCCCTCTGAAAATATGCTAATCTGCAAACATTTACAGAAGGCAGCGACTCCCTGGTGTCAATATATAAAGTTTAAATTGTTAAAGAAAATACATGCACATAAATTGCAAGTAATAAAACTTTTCAGTTCAGTGAAAAAGTAAAAATGAAATCCACACACCAGAATGAAAAAAAAACCAAAAAAAACCCCCAAAAAACCCCCCAAAAAACCAAAACCACGAACACCCAACACCCACCCCACCCCCCCACCCCCAAACTATAAAAACTCTATCACAACAGCAACAAACTCCAAATGACCTAATACTGGTTTCGGTTTAGGCCTTGACCTTACAAAAAAAAACAAACAACAACAACAAAAAGCAAACACAAAGTTCCACCTCAAACCAACCAACCAAAAACCGAAATAAAAGGAAATGTAACTCACCATACAAAATAAAATGCAATTTATACATGAACCCTTTGCCCTAGCAACAGCTGTTGCGTGTAAGAAAGCCTTAAAAAAAATTACCGCAACGCTTTAACTGCATTGTACAAACACAAATTTTCCTTTCTTGCAAAATATTCTCATGTAAATAATGATAACTCAGATTGTGGAGATGTTCAACGTGAGCTGAAAAACCTTCTTGTCAAGGAAAATATGCGGCTGATATTTAGGAAGGTTTTCCTGTAATTAACTCCCCCTTGAGGATTTTCAGTTAGCAGCAGTAAAATTACCATCAGTGTACTAACACACACCACATGCACTCCTAGTCATTGCCCTACAAGCACTCTCTTGAAGATCAAAAAAAGTAAAATAGAACAAAACCACCTCAAGATGAAGTCCAAGATAATAAATTATTATCTTTTTTTTCCTTTCTTTTTCTTTTTTTTTTTCTTTCTTTTTGGTCTTTTTTTTTATATTAATGCAGGCAAACTATATTTGTTGTTTCAAAAACCTCATCTGCACTGTACATACCTGCCAATTTTTTTTTGCTTCCTCTACTAGAATCTGTGTTATACTGAAGATGCTAATTTCAAACTAGCTCTCTACCTATTCTTATTTAAGACTGAATTGAGAGCCAAGATCAAAGGTTAATACTTTTATACTTAATACAACTTATCTAAAATGTTACTATGTCCTTCAGTCTTTAAGAAACAAAAAGAAAAAAAAAATCAGTACAGCAGCTTCCAAACTAAAGATGACTGGAAAACAGAAATATTGCCCTGTTTCACTTACTCAGGTTTTAATTCTTTCCCCAACTATTGATATTCTGCTGATTCAAAACCGTACATCTTATGTATGTGCCTTTTTTCAATAGAAGATTTTGGACCCTGAATTATTTTAGTCCATTTCTGCAAACTTTTGTCATCTCTTTGCATATGATGTTAGCTACCAATATTTCCTGACATGTATGAAACACATGTTAAAGTTAAATACAGCATAAACATGGGCACTGGAAGATGCCTGTCTGGAAGGCAATGAGACACCATACTCTGAACCAGAATGTGCTTTTTCTGTACTGATGTAAATAAAGCAAATCTGCCTTTCCTGTACTGACATGCATAAAGCACTACATCTGCAACCAACACTTTCATGCTTACATTTGTATGTGCACAGAACAGAATATATTCCACATGGATGCACCTATTCTTCTGTAGATAAATGCACTGTTGTAGGGAGGCCATGGTCTAGTTCTCTTTATATATTTAGTGGTTAGAGAGATGTATGATAGAGCATGACATCACACAACAAACTCCAATCCCACATAAACACAGAGTTCAATTACACTGGATTTCATACTTCAGGTCACAAACCCTGCTCTATCTTCTCTAAACACTCTACCAGGCCTGCTTATGTTGGTGTGACCAGATCCTCTGGCTCCAACCCGGCAGCTCTAAGCACAAACTCCCACACACCTTTCCAAGATCAAGATCTCCAGGCATGGCCTATGTATTGCTCTGAACACAACAGTCTACTAGCACACAATTTAATTTTCTTTTTTTTTTCTTTTTTTTTTAAAAAAAAAACCAAACTGGTAATTATACCAGGAAAAGCAACTCAAGGAAAAGGTGCATTAAAAAAAAAAAACCTTACTATGTATTTATTTTTTTTTTTACAAAGGGCTCCCAAAAGCTTCCCCCTACTCTCCTTATTTCTTTAAAAACATAACAGTGGAAAAAACAATCACTTTCAAACCAGATTTTTAAAATATTATCCTTAAGACTTCTTTTTCATCCTTCTAGCTGAGGCAAAGCAAACTACGCAGTCGACTGCAGTACTGGAGATGATCACCTGCTGGTCCCTTGCAGCCACAAAGTCCTGAACTCCATCTATTGCCTTGATGGAAATGTTACCGACTGTTTTAATCCCCCATCCTAAAATTTTTAACAAACATCAATTAGAAACCCCAATAAATCACTTGTTAAAAAGCTTGATAAAGTATTTCTAGCAGCTAAAGATTCCCTCACAAATACTGCATTTTGAGGTCAGTTTTAAAATACCAATAGGTTTTCTCTTCTTTTTTTTCCTCCACATGTATACAAGCAATTTTGGTTCCATTTCTATACAGTAGGTGACAGGAAGAATAGAAAAGAGTTAACTCCTTATATCCCAAATTTTCTACCACAGCACCTTCACCTCTCTTCCCTTTCCCCACAACACACCATTAGACTGACTTTTATAAATAGCCAGTTTGGAAGGATCCTTTTTTTTTCCCTTTTCCCATTGAAAAATTACCTAAAGCCTTTTTTTCCCAAGCAAGTTAATGTGAACTTGGGAATGGCAATTAAATTGTCAGAATTAAAAAATTTGTTTTTAACTAGAAGGTAGCCAGAAGTATAGTCATGGGGCTGGTATTGATTGTCTGAACAGAGAACATTAGTCTTCAGGTATTTATTCTGCCACCTCTGCACCAGAGGTTCTCCTTCAAATCAAATCAATCCTTGGAAAAGATTGGTTCTTGCTCCTAAGACACATAACTGGGCTGCAACAGAGCTGATTGTTGTTGTTCTCTCAAGGTTTTACTGAACAATATCTAGGCTTCCAATTGTTTCTGAATCATTTTCACAGCTGCAAATTGGGATGATTCCTAAACTGTGAGTTCTCTGGGGTGGAGAATACATCTGTTGTATTTGAAAGACACCAAGCAGTTGATAACGTGTATCTTCTAATGAAAGTGAGCTAAAATCCATGTTATCAAGCGTGGTTACTGCTTGCACTGTTCCATTATTTATGCGTTATTTTCCCCTGCCTCCCTTTTAGCAAAATCCCTTATGTCCAATTTCAGATTTTGGTCTGTGATGTTTTGAAAAAACTTAAACAGGCAGTAGGGAACCTTTTATACATTACCTAAAAATGTTTTTGCTTCAGAGGCATGTAAAATTAATTGAAATGGAATAATTAATGATAAATTATTGATAAGAAATCATAACATACTGGGGCAAATGCTCTTTAAATCCTAGGGATATCTACATCATGCAAGTCTGGTTCCAAGAAATCTGAGAACAACTGGAATTTCTGAGATGAAATCTGTTAATATTAGAAGTTCACAAACACAATTCAGAAAGAAATGGATCAAGTGGCCACTCCAGTTGATCTTTTTGACAACTGTACCTTCTAAAACTCAAGGAAAAAAATACTCAAAACAAACAAAAACAACACAAAAAACAAAAAAGCCAAATCCAAAATGAAACAATAAAAATCCCAACTTCTTTGCACTCCTATACATTCTATATAGTTTCCAGTCGAACTTGAATTTGTACTTTGGTCATTTGTTTTACACCTTGCCAGTGGAAGTTCTTGGAAAAAGACAGTTGCATGTGTACACACACTCAGGCAGATAACAACTATAATTTCAGAAATCACATTAAATAATGACTTTGGGTAAACCAAAATAGTCACTGGATAAAGAAACAGAAGGACAGCAGATAACAAAGGCAGTATGAAAATTCAGAATAAAACAATATCAGGAAATTAAACAAAATAGAAGACTGTTAAGGATGTCAAAATCTGAATAGAAAGGCAGACAGAAAACAATTAGGTCTATTTAAATGACCAGAGTTAGTTACCAGCTGTACTTATTAGCTACTTCTGAAATAGGGCTACTTTATTCATTCTTCCTTTATATTGACAAAAATTGTTCTCCTGTCAATTACAAACTGATTATAAGCCACAGCCCTTGAAATACAGCATGGATTAGTAAAAATATCAATTAGTATGAAATACGAATAATTGCATTACTGTGTCTGTACTTGTGGAAGAATTAGTTACACAAATTTAAATGGTTGCATTAAATATTTTTCAGTAAGAATAAAGGTATTTTTAAAATTTTGATAAACAGCATAAAGATTAAATATGAAAATACAACTAGAATACATCAAACTGTGATAAGATCTATTTAACTTAAAATACACATAATATTAAAGGGGGGTGGGAGGAGGGAAGTTGTTGCTCATCCATGGAGAATTAAACAGAAAAGACCTTAGTGCTCTAAAGTTCATGTTATGAGAACAACGCATAGTATTAAGAACAACAACCCCAAAGCAATAAGTGGGTTAATTAATTCTACATCTTGCTCTTCTTTCTATAGTCAAAGATGTAGGGCTCTACAAACATTGCTTTCAGATCACTTTATTGACTATTCTCTGTATGGTCATTTATTTCGGAGAACTGATGTCACATTTGGCATTATATCAGCTGACATATTGTAGACATTTTCTCCCAGAAATGGCTCTTTAAGGCTGAGTGCAAGAGGTTAAGATGCCTGACAGAAACCAACTTTATGACAGTGATGTTCTTCTACATTCATACAATGCTCTTAACAATCTCAAACCAGCATAAAATCTATCCCCACACACAATTTGTGTGGTCATATGCATGCATGTATGTATGCAGTAATTCACAAGCTAAAAAACAGAAACAAAACAAACAAACAAACAAACAAAACCACAACAAAAAACCTCCAAATTTAAATTATTTGCTATGTGACTTGTGCCTTCAAGATGAAGGGTACTCAGCTTTAATTATAAGCAAATTATTTTTAAGTACAAGACTTTTCTACCTTATTAGTGTACCCTCAGCAGATAGCAAAGACACAAAATTCTGTTCTAAACCCCAAAGTTCATTGGCTTTGGGTGTGGTTTTGTTTGCTTGTTTATATTTTGATTTACTATAGAATTCTCAAACTGACTATTGTATTCATTTCATAAATACATTCCCCTCTAGAATGGACACAGCAACTTATACCTGACTAATCCCAGGTTATGAAATAAGAAATAATAACTGTAAAAACCCACAATCTCCTTTTTTTAAAATCACCAGGTAGAAATGATCATTACCATTCTGCTGCTTGAGCAATACTTTGCTCAAATTTATCAGCATTTGCTACTCTTTATTCCATATCAAATTTTTGCAGAAAAACTTGAGGACTTAAGCAAAGGTACAGTTTAGCTTACAGAAGCGTTATTTCTCTTTTAATATACCTGTTAGAATAGGCAGATATGTGCTAACTGAAATAACTGGTGTGGATTTTGAACCAGAAAAATTCTTCTGCAGTTACTAAAGTATAAACAGATAATTTAGACGGAAGTCTGTCCCTGGATTAATGGCAAAATTGCATCCACTTTTCTTCTGTCTAGTTGGGGCTGTGCTGTAATTGTTGTATGCAAGGTATGCACAACGTGCCAGCCCAGCTGAGATGGAAAGAAGGGGCTGAGCAAACACCAGCGCTGCTGCTGTGAGGGAACGGCCAGGTTATCTCTGTACGGAAAACACGCCTGAAATGCAAAGCCAAGAGCCTTTGCTTTGGGACCATTTGCTAGCATCCTACAAGGAAGAACATCCAGCCTTTCCCACCACATCCTGTAACCTGCTGCTGGTGGCAGGAGGAAGATTTTACACTGACCATGTTCTCCGGCTGCCCTGAGTGTCGCTTCAGGATGTGTCGATCCGAGGGGGTTACGCACAAATCGTCGCCGGCGCCGCAAGTCATCTTCCCAGTAGTCGAGGCGCCAGAACTCATGAGGACGACTACAATGAAACAGAGGAGCCACATATGTTAGCAATTATCAACCAGCATGGTAGCGCTGAATTTCTGCATAAAGCTCTCCTTGTTTGCGCTGCTTTCACCTTTTTTTTCCTAACCTCCCCCCCTTTCTGCAATCTTTTACTTAGGTATGTCCTTGAAAATAACAATATCACCTTCCAGTCTAAGGAACTCCTTTCCCTTTTTTCTTGGAAGGTGAAATGAGCACTAAATACATCATTTTGAAATGAATTGCTGACAGTGTGATCAGTTTCCCCACACTCTAGTGGCATGTGCTCCGATTTCAGCCTCATTTCAGCCTCAGCAGGGCACCTTTCTCAGTGACTGCATTTATAAACCAGAATAGGGAAAAGGCTATTATAAATATGGTATAGCATTACCTATATTAATCAAAGTCTGTCCCCCTTCATTTTTCTTCCTAATTTGTGCCTTTTTGCACAAGGTCAGTAAATCATGCCATGAATTCTTGGTCCAGAAAGTGTTAACTTTAATGAATACCTCAGTTACATGGTTATGTATGTGATAATAAAATATTACTCTGTTTAGATGTGCAGGAATTTAATTAAAATAATCTCTTAAAATATTCATTACATTTAGCCCCTGAGGCTTAGAACAACACGAGGAAATGCATTTCTTTTCCATTTACTGTTTTTAAATAAACCATTCCAGGAGAGTGAAACAGCAATCTATTTTTGAGCAAATCAGATTGCATTTCTGGTTTATGTAGTTGTGTTTTTACATTTAACTAAAAACTACATGTTATGATGCGTAATAATGGCTACATAGCATACTTTAAAAAATTACATCTAGAAAAGGTTATATCAAATTCATTATTTTCCATTTTACACTCCAAATACACATAGATCTTTTTAATACAGTCATATATAAGTGCCAGTTACTATCTGTTTAGATGATCATGAGTGAATACCACTGTAAAACAGTATTTTAGGCCAGAGAAGGTACAAAAGACCAATTTCATGTATGGAATAAAAACAAACAGAAAATACCTGAGGCACAGAATAGCCATGATACCCCAAAAACGTGTACATCCAGATTAAAAAACCTGGACTTTGTTTCTTTACAGAATAATTAATACGGTTGTATTAAAACAATAGATGAAAATGCAGATATATAATCCATTTCTGATCCAGGAGCTAATAGAAAGTATACCTGTCAACACTGACAAATGAATAGGCATAACTAATTTGCAGATCACAACATTAAGAACACTTCATAGTTCTGATGTTTAAAGGCAGAGATTAGCTTTAGTTAAGGTAAATCAAGGTTTCAAACAAATGTAGTAACAAAAGCCAGTATGATTTGCATAACACTACTCTCAAACATGATTTATAGATATTAAAAACTCCTACTGAAAATAATTTTATCAAAATGGAGACTGTCTTTGCATTCTTCATTAAAATTCTATGCCTATTTCTAACACCAAAGAAAAGGCAGTGTTAGTCTTCATCTTCCTAATTGCTTAATTTCAGAAAAATATTAAAGTATTGGAATCAAATTCCCCAGTATCTTATTTTCACACATGTCTGTATTACAATCATGCTAAAATTGGGTTGCTCTGATTATAAGACTCAATGTTTTTGGAAGAATTAACCAAAGAAAAACTACAAAATACAGTAAGATATGCGTTTATTCAAAGGTCGATTAATAACTTAAAATTCCCCATTAGTGATTATAGAAAAAAAGGCAGAACACAGCTGGCTATGTGCATGCCTTTGATAGTCGTACAGCATGGATAAGCACTTCATCATTCTGCCTTCCTACATTTATCTGTTAAAATTATTATCAAATATCAGCCAGGATGCAGTCGTGAATCACAGCCTGCTCCTCGTCTTCAGGGGAATGATACAATGAGGGTCTATTCATCAGGGTGGCAATCGGCACAAGTAATTAGTTCCCTGGACTGGGATCTCCTACAAAGCTTATTTCAGTCGGCACCACAAACATATGACAATGAAAAGCTAATGGAAGCTGCTAAAATTTGTTAACCTCTTCTGCCATCAATCCTTCTGGTGTTCTGGTGTTCTGCAGTATTATGCAAAGATAGTAAATTATTAATTTGTCATCCATCTACCTCGCCACATTTTGAGAGAATTAAGTGATGCCATTCTTCTGGATAACAAATACAATTATAGCACATTACAAAACTGTGCTAAAATTATTAAGAAAATAGGTAACGATGATCAGGCATGAAGTATTGTCCTGAAACATAATATATCTTTGGTCCCTTGCTTTTATTTTCAGTTCTGCATACGAAATTTGCATAGGATCCTATCTCCTTCAGTGTTGGTCTTCACACACAACTACATAACCAATATTAAACTGTATTTTCGTATTTGTAAGTATTGGCAACCACTGCCTTATGAAGGGAAAAAAATAATAATTATCTACTCTTTGCACATAGAAAAACATCCAACAAAACTCTGCAAAGCCAAAAATAAACACCAGTGCTGACTAATTGCTACAAATGAGCCATTTTTGAGAGCAGCTACTAGAAAAAAATGCATTTTTGAACCAATATAAACCAGTTTCTATTAGAACCAATATAAACCACTACATCACACAGCTACTCCTGCACTGCCTTATTAGTAAGTGCAATTAACCACTGAAGTCCCATCCCCAAAAAGGCAATGCTGTACCATGCTTTGTACCTCTGCAACCAGGCAGAGACAGACAGAAATACTGCTGTGATTTGGGCAGAACTGACTGCTGGCAGACTGAAGGAGTTTAAAGCAAAGGGCCAAGGAGACAGATTTTGGGGATACTACAGTGTCTACAGGGGACATTTGACAACAAGAGTTGCTGTTAGTTAGGCTCTGCAGTAAAGGCTGCCATACAGACTAAAGGTGCTATATGGACTGGATCGATGAACCTAAGTACTCAATTAGTCTAAGTGCAAGAGCAACATCACTCAGGGGATCAGGGATTTATGAATTATAAATCATATCATTTGCATGGATTTGTCAGAGCCCTTACCAACATGATACACAGTAATTAGTGGTTCCTTAGTAACAATATTGACTGAATGGAAACAAAGATTTTATATTGTTTTATTCAAACAGCATAACAATTATATTGCTTTATTTTTCCAACGGTTTCCCAAATTACCAGACTATGTACTCAGAATTGAGTACTCTCATTCCCATGCATCTAATTTAATTGTTAAAATTGCACAGAGATGAGACCAAATTTTAAATGACCAATATAACCCGTTTCCTCAGGACTTTGTGACGTGAAAAAAAATAAGTCATTTCACTTCGGGCAGTGAGAAGTCTAAATGCTCAATTTATCCCCACTCTCAGAACAAGAAACCTGTATTTCCTACCAGTGTCAAAGATTAGTACAATTAGAGACAAATACCAACTGCTACACTAGTTTTATTATGGTATCATAGCAAAGGTATTTTAGGCATAAAATAGGAAACTACCTATTTGCCCTCATATCCTTATAGATTTAAATTGAACCTATGCCATGCCAGATAATATTGAGAGTATCATGAAATTGCTGAAGAATTACACCGTGTATTTTGAGATACTCTGCTATCCCAGAAAAGAAACAAGTCAACACACCAGTGTGGGTGGTAAAGGGACCGTGTGAGGTAAGGAAGAGAAAAGAAAATGAAAACCTACAAAAGCAACATTTTGAGAGGTCTTAGAGCTGTAGTCAAGCTACCAGCTAAGTAAGAATGGATTTCAGCACACCACAGAAGCCCCCATTCAGATTCTTAGACGAGCGAAGTAGCAAATAAACAAATACAGAACATAAAAGAGAAACAAAGAAATTTAAAGAAAGGCAAAAGAGCAAAAGAGTGTTATAGATATCTTCAGAGACAGAGGATGGCTAGAGCTCTAAAAGACCTATCTAGAAAGCTTTTTAACCTGAAAGGCAAGAAAACTTCCACAAAAGGCAATCACAACAAACTTAAAAGCAGAGAAGGCTGGATGAAGATACCAAGATAAATTTTGCGATTATACACTCCTTGTCAGAACTCTAACTGAAGAGCTAAGCAGGTGAGTCAATCTCCACACCTAATCAATCCTTGGTCTCTTCACTAAGACTGTCAGCAAAGCAATCAATCAGTGGTGAAAATTTCTAAGGTGTAGATGCTCCAACACAGACTTAGGCTAAATTAGTTTCATAGACAGCCAAAAACAGTGGCAACACCACTCATTCATCAGGAACAACAGTATAGATCTGAAAGAAAACGTAAAAGAAGGCAGCTCCATGATTTCCTCATCACCAACTGCATGTCTACTCCAAGTTATGGTTATTATTTATTACACACTTTGGTTGTAATGGCTCATCAAATGCAGAATATCAGGTGTTCCTTCTAAGTTACACAAAAAAGCAATCAAAGAACACAAAATAATGGTGCCCATCTTTAAAGGAAAGATAAACCAGATTATTTTAACACTGTTCAGGAATGCTTCTTGGTCTACATCTAGGTAACTTCAGCTTCCATGTAAAATGTTTCAAGAAGCCAAACCAGGTATCTTCTGCAATACACACAAACATTTTTCTCCAAAAAGCCAAAAAATAAAAACAAACCTAAAAAAAAAATAAATCCAACAATAAGCATTTGCACTTGAATCACAGAACCATAGAACTGTTTGGGTTGGAAGGGACCCCTAAGGATAATCCAGTTCCAAACTCCCTGCTGTGAGCAGGGACACCTCCCACTAAACCACATTGCTCAGGGCCCCATCCAACCTGGATCTGACCACTTCCTGGATGGGGCATCCACAATTTCTCTGAGCAACATGTACCAATGCCTCACTACTCTCATAGTGAAGAATTTCCTCTCAATATCTAATCTATACCTGCCCTCTTACTGTGAAGCCACCGACCCTTGTCCTGTCATTACATGTTATTGTAGAAAGACCCCCCTTCATCTTTCTTGTAGCCCCGTTAGGTACTGGAATGTGCTGTAAGATTTCCCTGAACTCCTCTCCAGGCTGAACAGCCTCAACTCTCTCAGCCTTTCCTCACAGGAGAGGTGCTTGAGCCCTCTGATCATCTTCATGGCTCTCTGGACTCACTCCAACCAGGCGCATGTTGAGGACCCCAGAGTCAGATGCAGAACTGCAGGGGGGCTCTCACCAGAGCAGAGCAGAGTGGAAGAATCCCCTCCTTCCCCTGCTGCCCATGCTGCTTTGGATGCAGCCCAGAACATGTTTGGCTTTCTGGGCTGTGAGTGCACACTGATGGGTCATGTCCAGACTCTCCTCCACCAGCATCTCCAAGTCCTTCTGGGCAGAGCTGCCCAGAAGGCTCCTCAGTCTGTTCATCTCTCAGCATTGATTTGATTGTTAACCTAAAGGTAAAAGTGCTGAAGTTTTGGAAAATACTGCAAAACCTTTGGTAGAGTATCTCCAGCAGACTGCAGGGCTTCTTGTAATATAAGAGGCTGCCTGATCTTGCAAACTGAAATCCATTAGATTTCCATTGCATTCAGATGGATGTCCAGAATATAAAAACTCTCATATTTTGTATGCAATAGTAAAATGCAAGGTATATTCCACTGATTCGATAAAATGTAATTTCAGAAAGCAAGTGAAACATTTTCTGAAGCAATTCAATATTCTTGTAATAACCTTTCACAGACTGATCTAAAAATCCAAGTTACACCAGACCACACAAGGAGCATACTACTAGCCACATGTCACTAAACATTTATCCAAAAAATGTTTTGTACATATCTAGATATATTACTGACTTGTAACATAATCAAAAATATATAACATACTTTGGAAAATAAAACACTGATCTTGATGATGGCAAAGCAACCGCTGACAATGTTAACAGGCAAGTTCTCAGCAGCATTACCAAGTTCCAAATTTCATGCTGAGATCCCATGCACAAGTGTTTGCCACGTGGCAAATCAGACTACTGATGCAGTAGGAAATACTACTTTTTCTGTAAATCAGTATTGAGTCGAAGTTGCAGTTAAAATATTACTCAGCCAGCTACACTCTGTGTGTATTTCATAACACTTCACTGATTATGTATCTACTTCAGGATTAATTAATTAATTAAAGATTAATTAAATCCCAGTAAGTGCACTGCCATTTTCAGAAATGCTGCCTTTCTTCAATGGCACAACCTGTTACAGTTCAACACTCTTTCCCTCTCTCAGCTGTATTCACACAAGCATTTGTGTGGCCACTCTAAACCAAACCACAGTAACCAGCTGAGATTATTAGAGCTCATTTTTTTTATTCTGTTCTATATCAGTGACTTGTTCACCCTGCAGCCTCACCAGCTACTATGTGACTAAAATTAAGGGAAAGAGATGTGCAGGTGAGAGAAAAGAATGAAAGGATGAGGAAGAATATAAAAAAGACACATGTTATCGTACGCTAATATTAACGGAGTGTCTGCCTTTTCATGTTACCTTAATTTTCTCCATACACAGACATTCATATTCCATAGTTTCAGGATACAGACCTTCACAAATGGAAAAAACTGGGAATCCTTAAGGGAAAAAACCTCATGTGCAGGCAGGCTCTTAATCTCTACCACAGTTACTGCTGCAGTAACAGGAACTGGTCATAACAAAGGCCCTAGGCTCTGAGTACAACTTCTTTGGCATAATATCAATTATGCAGAACACTAATGTAATCCATTAGATCAGCATAGTCTGTTTACTTCTTCTAACCCTTCTCCAAGAAAACATTTGGCTTTGTCTCTAAAGGATTTTTTTTTTTTCCTAAAGGGACCTTTGCCTTTATCTGAGCTTCAGTTTTATCAAAAGGTGAGAGTGGAGGGGGGTTTCCTGAAGAGACAGTAGTGTCATTCTTCTTTGAGTCTTTCAGAAGAAAGATGTGAAAAGCAGACTATGAACTTTAGGCACAAAATGTGCATGGACTTAGCACAGAACTCTGAGGACTCAGCACAGTCACAGGGGACCTTTGTACAGTTTAAACCTCAGGTGCTTCCAGCGTAGAGGAGAAGGTGGCAACATCAGCAAAGGAAGCCTGTCATAACAGATGATTCATGCTATTTCCCCATATAAAAGTGACAGTACAAACAGCACAAATCTGTAATTCCTAGATTTTACATTTTAAAAACCAGTAGAAATGCTGTTAGTATGCTTCTATACAGCAAATAGGAGATTATCTCTTTGTCTCACCCATTAGGCACCTCAGCTAAAACTCCTTGCCCAGAACTCCCAATTTCTGTGTCTTCACGGAATTGTACCAAAAATCCATTCCCACCTAACTAGCATGCAAACAAAACCAGAACAACAATGCCACTTTCAGATACCACAGAGACTCTTTTCTGCACTGACAAGCTTTGAATTCCTCATTTAAAAAGCAATCAAGAAAAAATGTTGACTATAAACGTTTCAGTCTTTTTTTACGCATTATAAAGCACCATGTCAGGGAAGACAAGCCCACCTTTAAGGTGTTGCTGTCCTAGATAATGGTATTATTAACCTCCAGTTTAAAAACAGTTCTGTTTATGTATGAGTTTATGTATGCTCTTCTTTGATCTTTATTAACCCCTTGGTAGCTAACCACAGTCCCAGCTTTTTGGAGCATTCTTTGAAGTGCTGGCATTCCAGTGCACACTGATACTTCAAAGAGGGCTCGCTTAAGTACACGGTGCAGTTCTAATCATGTATTCTGCAATCACTATCTTATCTTGGGCTGATCATATTATGATCAGTCTAAAATAAAGCTGCATTCCAAAGATCTCACTATGAGACACAGTTCGATCCATGTTGCATTTCTGTCAAGATTAATTATAAATTAACTGAAATGAAAACTATTCCACTTTTCTACCCGAAGTTAACATGAAAACTTTCTTACGGCTTTCAGCAAAATTAATTCAGATGTGATTTAAACATGGAAGAATGAATGTATAGCAAATTTGCAGCTGGATGCTTTGGCTCAGTTGTTCATAAATCTCTGCAAATCTTGCATGTCCTACACCCAACTGCAGTCAACAATTTGTTTTGCAAAGTAACTACAGCTCATACAGACCCTGTAAACTGCTATTCATATTGAAAATAACAGTAATTCCCACAATATACAAAAAATAGGTACACTGCATCTTGCTGGAGGCTTTTTGCTGTTTGTATGATAATGTGGAATTTTAGTCTGCCATACTTGGTCACCCCTTCCTTGTCAAAATGAGCAATGGATCGTAAGAATAAATGTTGAAGGATACAATATGAAAAAGGAGCCATCTCAATCTTAGCCATTCCTCTTGGTTCTGATGCTTTCACCTTAAGCACATGCATAGGAAGTACCTATTTATTTTCCCACTAATTACAGCAACAGCAGGTTTTCTGTGAGGAATAATGTACTTTGAAATATTATTATTAATTCTTTACAGTAGCTTGGAATTTGACATCACCATCTTTCAGCATTTGTGGATGTAATACAGATCAACTTTTGACCAAAACAAGAAAATCTGGTCAGTTCTGTAATATTGTTTGTACATTGTTCTGACTCCAAAAGTATTAAACACGGGAATTACAGTATCGCTTTTACCAAAACTGTTAGATTTGACCTGCTGCAAACATTTCATCTCTTCCAGAAGAAACAGGATGAAATCACACTCCCATATATTTACACTTTAAGAGCTACGGCTAACCTGTATCTTTTTTTTATTGCACTCTTAACAGCTGGATACTTTTCTTGCTTCCATAAAAATGTAATAGTGCACCCCTCTGATTCAATAAATACTTTTCTGCACTATGTTCTTCTACAGGAAGTTTGGGGTTTTTTTTCTCTTTTGTATATATTTTTTCTGAGTCCTCTGACAGAAAGGTCTAACTGGGGGGTTTTATTTGATTTTTTTTGAGGGATTTTTTCTTTTCTTTTGGTTGTTTGGTTTGATTTTGTTTGGTTTTTTTGAAGTTAAAATTACTATCTATTAACCAAATTAACTCAATAATTCGACAACTACCACAGAGAGGAATAACAAAGATGACTGAGACTTGGGTACAACTTTTTCTTTTTTCTTTAACATACAATAATAGAGGACAAACCTCCCTGAGGCCTCCAAATGCCTAAATATTAAAAATATATTAATTTTATCTTTTTATTGTGGACAGAATTTGAGTACACCTAGGGACACAAGGAAATTCCCCCTGCATCCTCTTGCTTAAGCACAAATGAATTTAAATATCCTTGCACCTCTGCTTAAAATTATGGAAGGGGGAGTAAGCAACTCTCAAAGGTTCACAGCACATTTGGCTACTGTTAAACAGCACCTTGGGAAAGGAATTCTCAATTCAGACTGCAGGTTAGGAGATACTGACGCCTTAGAGACACCCAACTTCAATATCACCTGCATTTCTACTACTTTCTGATACAATCAAAATCAAAGCTTTAAAAAAAAAAAGATCCCAATCAAAAATCAAATAAAATTAAGTATGATTTAATTTAAAGGTTCTTCTCTTCTGAGATTTAATTCAGGATTTAAAATCTGAGGAGACCAAAATCTGGGAAATGACTTCATTGTGTGATGATTGCAGGAACATATGTAAGAGAGAGTTGAAGTAACTGCAAACATTGTACTGCACTCTGAAACAGGAAACAATAAGCACAAGGCAGCAAGACCACTGAGAAGCACATGGAGCAAGACTCCTGTTTCCATACTAGCCCAGCATCCTTCGGAAACAGCAACAGGACTCAATTCTCTTTAAAAAGCTGTAACTTATCAAATAAATTTCTCCCTTGAAAGCCTTGCAAACCATCTCTAAAAAAAACCAACACAGCACTGAATTAAGATGAAGCACCATTTCCTGGATTACACAGAGAATTCTGTATTTACTGAAGATTTAAATAAAAGAAATGGTAGCCTGCAAACACACTTTCTCTTCTGTTATATGTGATCAACAAAGCAGGCGACAAAAGGTTGGCAATTCAAAGGTGCTGCAGAGGGGACCAAGTTCAAAACTGTTACCTGACAGGATCCTATGAAAACTATTTAAGCTACTGAACAGACTCTGGAGATCCACTGGAAGGTTGTGAAGCCCTCATGACATTCACAAAACAGAAGTGGGGAAGCCATCCTTATCAATGTTACAAAACCTACCAAAGGACTACTTGCAGTAAAGAATGAGCAATGTTAAAAGTGCTAAACCACCCAAGAGGTTCCTTTGATAGAATAATCCAAGGGTTTAGCCCCGGATAAAACCTTGTACACTGATATATCAGAAACTGCTAAGAAGATGCAAATTCCTTTCCACAGGTATGCCAAGAGAGAAATGTAGTAACAGAAAACTTCATAACAAACACTTGGACCAATCAATACAAGAGATAGTGTAATACTCTTTCCTCCACATATTCTAACTTTATCCTCAAGACTAATACTAAATGTTAAATCCAACATTATAAAACAGCATTGATAAAAGAACTGGAAAATTAAAGCTTAAGAAGCAACAAACCAGGAAATGTTTCCTGTTTCATTTGGGGGATTTAAACATGAGCATAACACCCACAACTTCTTTCCCTCTCTGCGTTAGCATCCATAGAGACACATGTTTAAAAGAATGAAATTTCTTCTTCAGGGTAGTTATTACCTTTCTTGGAAAGGCTTCCAGCTTCTCTCTTCATCTAGCAACACTTTTATTTGTTTTTAAGACAAATGCACCAAAAATAAAAAAAAAAAAAAACCAACAACCAAACAATGACCCACACAAACTCACAAATCAGTAGGAAAACCAACATACCTCTTTAGGTTCTTTCCTAACATTGAAACAACTTTCTCAATATTAAGCTGTTCTTCTCAAACACAGCAATCCCATCACAGAGGGGAATGAAATGGAAACAGCACTGTCACTCCCAATGGGAAACAACTCAGCACCACCAAGAAACTCCCATCAAAGAGGAGAGCCAGGGGCTCAGCTGAAACTCACACAGGGCTGCAGACAAACCCCATCAATGCAGTGCTACCATTAACCATTCAACGGGCTCCTTGTCCCTGCAGAAGAGGGACATGAATGCACTCAGAGGATAGAAAGAGCACAGGAATGTCTGTACATTTTCTCACCAAAGGTCTAACCTGAATCTGCATCCCAAAATGTCAGTGGTACCTTAAGGAAAAGCAAGATCAATCCAATCATGTACAACTTCTCCCCAAGCACTCTGCCAGTTTCCAACTATTTTCAGCTCAGGGGATTTCCTAAGTCTAATGTGGTTTGTCTATTTATACGCCTTCCTCTTCCTAACGTATTTCTCTTCCAAGTACTCATCCACAGCAACTTCAAATAAATCCAAGTATCAGTGGCCTTCAATCCCCAAGCTTGGGAAGAATTACTGCAGTGAAAAACAACAAGGTGGACCTGTGCACATTTCTGGGAATGTTCTAAAGTGTCCCTTCAACCCCCAGATAAAGATTTCTCCAGGAATCTTCATTTTTGGACTATATAATTCCACCTGTGTGTTAATAAACCAAGTATCTGCATAGTATGTGATACTGCTAATGTTCACAAAAAACTATAGTTGGGACACTGAAAAGAAAAATCCCTTAGGTATTAAAGAAACTCCTAACAAAACAATAAACTTCCTATTTAAAATCTAGAATGCAAATGTAAGAACAGAACAGTTCCCTGAAATAACCATACAATTCTCCACATTTTTCGCTGGAGATGTTAATTCTTGTTATTCTTCAAGGAAGGTTATTTAAGACCACACCACTCTCAAATTATGGTACAGATACTTATAAGCATAATTTAAGTGTACTGCACTATAATGCACGTTTTCTTCCTTGAACATAATCTCCCTCCTGCATATATAAAATGTATTTATAATTATCTCTAGTCACACCTTTCTCCATTATTCAGCTTTAGAAATAACCATGTATTGTCCCTGCTAAACTTACTGTTTAAGTAATCAATGATGAAAAAATTAAGGAACTCAAACATTTTGATATAGTTTGTAACACAACTTTTTCACAAAACCTTGTTTACCAAGCATATTAAATCCATCACAGAAAACACTCATAAAGAGAAGTTTTGGTAACAGACTCGAAATGCATGGCTTTTTTGCAATTAGCTTCTCTCTGACAGAAGAGTCAATTCAGACTGACACTCAAAATCAAGAAAACACTGTTTCATTTCATCATGAAAATTGAATGTTTTCACTTTCCTTCTCAGAATAAAAAGCCTCTATAGTTTGTAAGAGATTTCAAGGATAAGATAAAATGAAATGTTTTCCATTGCCATAAAAACATTAATGTTTTCATGAATAGAGCCCTAGAAAGAATAAAAAACATTAATTTATGCACAAACCAGTTCAGGTTTTTTAAAGTGACTTAGGAATTTTAATTTGGACTATCTCAAGTACAGAACATACATGCAGCTACTTGTACTACAGTTTGCAACTAAAAATTAAAGATACAGTAATGCAAACAATGGCAGGAGGACTCAAATAAAACCTGATCTTCTGCTACAACTTCCCAAGGTCACAGGATTCATTTTCAGTATCATGCACCATTAAGATTTACTTTGTTGTACCAGTCACTAAGAGGGATAGAGAATATGGTTTTCACAAAAGGGATGGCTTTCATCTAGACTTTCACCCTCTTTATAAGGAATAACTTTGCTTAACTTTGGAAATGAAATACATGTGTGAAGCTATGCGGGCAAGCAGCAAATCACAGCAATAGCTACGCATTACTTACCAAACCGTGTGATAGAAGTAACCAATCTTCAATACTAATCGCTGCAAGATGGTATTTTCTCCCAAAATTTCCCATGAGGGAAGGGGGCAGTAAGGGGAACAGAGACAGACTTGCAATCATCACTAAGATTACAGTGCATGGGATTTGGAGGAGAAATTTTAATTTCTCTTTACTATATTTTAATAATTGGTAATAAAATTTGTCAAGTCAAAGTCAGCTATGTTAAGAGAACTTCATTTCATTTTTCACATAGAAGCTGCTGTCCAAAGTATGTCTTTGGTTGTTTCCGTACAAAGCTGGCAAACGTGGCCCTGCTAAAGGCTTTGGAAGTCCACAGTCTGTGCACAATCAGTAGTATTAGCTGATGGAAAAACACCTTTGAAGCTGCTGTCCATCTTTCCCTGGGTTGTGCCTCTCAGGCTGCCCCCATCACACCCGGACTGTGACCTCACACGCATCAAAAGCCCACCAAGAACAGTCTTGGGTTCTGTCCACAACACACAGGCACTATCCCAAAGACCAACTAAGAACAATTCCTCTCATCCACAATTTTATCTACTACAAATAAAAAGTAACACCAATAATAGGAAAAAAAAGTCTCTGAAATATTCTTTCCCTCTCTAGAAAAAATTCTCTCAAGTGGCTGCTCCAGAAAGATCAAGACAAAGAAAGTTGCAGTTATCTTTCATCGGTGTTATCTCCCCAACAACCTATGCAACACAAAGAAGAAAATTATTTCACCAGTACAGGAGGGACAAAGAGCCTATGAGGCACCAAAGAAAGCATCTTGATGTGAACGTCATGGAAGATAAACATGTGAGAGGGGAGGGACTATGCATCTGCTGTGGATCAAGCAGAGAAAAGAGGACAGAGTTGGGAATCAGCTGGAAAAGAGAGTACGGGGGACAAAACCCAGGTGTGGCTGGACAAAAACCTGGGAAAAGTAATAGGTCAGAAAACAAATCTGATAAAGAAATAATGAGGACGGAATATGCAGTCAGACAAGAACTGAAAGAAAGCTGGGGGGGGGAGAAATATTTCTTCTATAATGTCTGTATTAAGACAGTGTCATACAAGTGATCCTGTTTCTATTGCTCCCTGAAAAATTGGACCTCAGTCCTGTCCTACAATATTAGTCTGGTGCTCCTTTGTTATTTTTCAGAAGAGAAGTGTGTGTATGTGAATAATGAACACAGCATTTCCACTTACAAAATTTCCCTGCTATGAAGTAATCTTGCAGCTGCTCCTTAAAACAGCAAAGATCTCAATCATACCAGTCATGTCTCACCTACTTTACCAATAAAAAAAATATCTAAAATAAATATAACATCACTCAGCTAAAATCACATCTTGGTATCTTCAGCAGCAGCAGCAAAGGCTTCATGGAAGTTAACAAATTAATTAATACAAAATGCTTCTTAATGATGTCACTACGAGGTTCTTTTGGCAAGGACAGGTTACACTGCTTATGCTGCCTTTTAATGTTTGAATCAGAAGCCTGCTGCCTTAATCTGACACACACTACAGTACGGCAAAGCTAGACAGTGTTTTCAGGAGCACAATGCAGAAATATAAAAAACCCCAAACCAACCTAACATAAAAACCCTTTAAAAAGAGTGATGAGGGCCACATAGCACATTAGTGTGGATATTGGATAAAACTGCAGGCCCTGGTTCAGTTTTGATATCACCTTTCTTTCATCTGTCCTTAAAATGACAATCCCTCAAATATTTACTTTAAAGAGTGCATCAAGGACTAGTAAGCATTCAGGTTGAATCCTGCAGTTTTCTTATTCTTTAAAAGCTTAAGAACAAAAAATATTTGCCTTCCTAGGGTATACAGGGTGCTCATGCAGCTTATTTGGTGTTCTCATAATTTTGAAAATATTGTTTCAGGCATCAAATTTTAACACAGCTATTTAGAACCAGAGAACATTACAGATGTATAACAAACTCCACAAATACAAATGACATAAAATAAATCCAATGATTAACTCTTTGGGGTTTCACATTTTCTTTGTTTATATATACATAAAAAATTATATGTTCATTTATTTTAAAAGAGAAGGTATTCTTGAATTGCAAGCATTACTGTATAGAGTAACAGCGTTTCCCTCCCTTTAACACACCATTACCCACAGCCATATGCTTTGTGTTTCTATGTATCATTAATAAGGAAGTTGCCTTAAAGCCCATTCAAGTAACGGGTCAATATTCCTAGATCTGACATACAAAAGGACTTCTAAAACCAAGCTTGTCAATTTTTTTTTTTGTTGTTTATTTTATATCTATTTTCTGCTCTTGTTCACCCTCCTTTGAAGTTAGTCTTCAAAGCTTCAATATCAATAGGAATGCAGCATTAAGGATTTTACGACACTGTGCTACTTAAACTTTTATTGTTTTGTTGCAAAATCATAATCAGAAGGATTAGACTCTTCTATTTGCCTTTTTGTTTCTCTCTTTTTTTTGTAATTCACTCTTTTTTTTTTTTAATTCCAATTCCAGCATGCCATAAATCTGTAGCATGCCCCTTTCAGTCCTCCCACATTGACAAAATAATGCACTTTACACTTAAACATGCTCAAGAAAAAAAATTAACATTCTTTATCATTTTCTAGCAGAGACAGTTAATACTCTCAGGCTACATTAATAGAATCTTTCTGCCATTGTAGAAAGTTTGATAGCACTCTTATTTCAATGTCTGAATTTTTCTCCTTTTTTTGACAAAGACAAATGATTGCCATCAATCAAGATCCAATCGGGTATACACAGAGTCAAGCAAATGCATCACTCTTTACTGGTTTTCCTGCTATTTGTGCAGGCTTTGCTTCATATTATTTTATAGAATGATCAAAAAAGCAGCCATAAGATAGATCATTCACACCCACTGTAAAATTAACTTTCATGAATAATGAGAGTTTTAAACCTCAGATAATGTATATGTTATACAGAAGATATTGCTGGAGTTCATTTCTGGCTGGAGATTATGTAAATGATACTATATGACCTTTATCATTACAAACAGGACATGCAAAACACATATTATTTCATACATCATTCTAAAGTAAGTCAGAACCTAAAGGAGAATCAGTCATTTATAACGTTCATGGTGAAGTGCTAAGGTTGCAAGAAAATTATATGAAGTACCTGTGATGTTTTTGACTACTCCTCCTCTGATCCTGTTACTTATGTGCTCTAAGCACACTAGAAATAACAAAAATGAAGCTTACCCCCTTTGTCTCTTATAAAGAAAATCAGTACTTTATTTCCTGATGAAACCATTTATTCCAAGACTAAACTACAGTGATAATAACCACTCATGTCAATCAAAGTCAATGATACTGAATTAATAGTAATACATACAGTTATATTTATATAATGAATGGATAAGTAGTTCCTTTTGTTTTTTTGCACGAAGCTATATTTCAAATCACTTTCCTTATATTACTTCCTTATTACTGAACAATAAGCTGAGTAAAGTTAAATTGCTTAAAGATTTCCTAAAGATAAAAGGTACCATTCACCATGAAGGCTGGACAGTTGATACACATATGGAATCAATGATGAACTCTAAAGAGGAAAGATCTAGCAAACCAAGAAACCCTCTGACTGGATTCAATGCTCCACACTTTTCTCTCCCAATGAGGAATAAAAAGAATATGAAATGTGGTTTAAATTTTGAGGTTTACATAGCTCTTAAATATGTAAAGACCTTTATAAAAATATCTAAATAAATTTATTTATACAAAATTATACATAATTATTTGTATTTATATACATTGGGAAATCTCAAATAGCCATCAAAGAAACTCCTATTGCCAAAACATCAAGTCTTTGGTAGCAGCAAGCAATGAAGTGGAAAATTCAGTTAATATTTTTATTAATTAATATTTATTTCATTAATTTAAATACAGTGGTGCCACAGAGCTGACCACTTCCTAATTCCCAGTATTTTTCTCACTTTCAAAGTTTCTGTCTACCATTTCTTTCATCTAATCCTAACCGAGTCCCATCCTTCTGACAAAGAGGTTCAGTAGCTTCTGCTGATCTGCTGGATCACAGCACAGCTTGAGACACTCATCACACACCACTCTTTACACAACAAGCAGAGATTAACGCTCACCCCTGATTTATTTCACACTCTGGTAGAGCTTCCCCTGTGGAAGTACATTTGTAACACTTGTCCTTCAATCTCCACATTCTACAGACAGTGTAAAATAATAGAAATTAACTATTAGCTGGAAAATCACAGGTATTTTAGATTTTGTAGAAATCACCACCAAAAAAAAATCAGCTTTTTAAAAAAAACATAAGCTTCTGGTTCAATGAATTTTACCATTGAACACTTGCTGCCTGTACAAGGGAGCAGTTGCCTGCAGCCATCCTGATGTTTGCATGTTGCATTTTTTAAAACAAATTTGTACAGCAATTTTCTTCCAAAGGGCCAGTGCAGGGCAGATAAGGCTGTATGATACTCAGAATTTCAGAACTGCAGCTGAACTGCTGTGGCCCCTCTACCACACATTCTGAAAGGCCAACATCCATACTGAGCTCACCTGAGAATCACTGAGAAATTCTGTCCTAATGGACTTCCCAACAGCATCACCAACATATATACACAGCCACAGTGCAATTCAGCAAAAACTACACGAAAGAACATTTTTATGTCAAAGTACTCTGAAGCCTTATCACATGAAAGCTTACAGCTGCATTTTCAGGCTGATACACACAATTTATACCTGCATAACTAGAACAATTTTAGTATTCATATTTATTATTTATATTATAGGCCCAAACACAGATAGTTATCCTTCTCCCTTTCCTTCATTGACAGGTACAGTTGGATAGAGGTATGCCTCTCTGCACCTTTTTCTGAAGCCATTACTTTCATCAGCTGCAGCTTTAGAGCTCTGTTATCTTCACCTCCATTTCTTATCCTCCATTCTCCTCTTGGTCAACAGTTTTTTTGCCATCTTCATGTCCCTTTCCATGAAGAAGGGAATGCTTTTATGCATGTCTTCCCACTTTTCTTGCCATTTCTTTTTAAGCTCTAAAATCGCACTGTGAAGCTGAATAGCCAAGGCAAGTGAGTGTGGAAACATGGTATTTATGTTGTCATTGACTACTTTTCTGCTTGGGCTTTAGTAGGTTATTTGATGCCCACACACTGGGTAATGAGACCCCAGAAGTCCCACTCCTTCACCTCGCTCTAGTTTTCTAATTACTTCAGAAATATTACTGTTCTAATTAGTCATGGTTGTCACACTTTTCCACAAAGCAACTTCAGCCATTCTACCAGAGCTGCACATGAATCAGTGGCAACATCATATACCTTGACCACAGCAAGCAACAACAAACCCAAGGAAAGAAGAACAGAAAACACCTTTCAGTGCTAAAAAGCAGGGACAAATAACAACAGATCAAACAGTGAGAACTGCACTGCATAGGGTAAATATATTTTAATTCAACATCTGAGAAACAAACAACCTGTTTATGTCTTCCTTCTCCATGTTCTGAATTCGTGTCTTCAATGCACAAAGCACTAACCTAAACTGGGTATTAACCTTCACTTCTCACATGCAATTCCACAAAATTGTCCTGTTTGCATTAGCTAGAAAAAATGCAAATATGCCCTCAAAGATGGAGATATTAATAATTTTCTAATTTATGCACCTGGGGAAAAAAAAAAAGGAAACTAAAACAAAAGATGGTATGCAAAAGAAAAAATAAATACAAGTAAAGAAAACATTCTGGTTTAGTTTTCAGCTGTTTTTTTATTTCTTAACAATTTTTTCATATTTTTCTTATCACTAGCATCCTAAATCTTCAGTGGACTTTCAGATGATTTCTTAATATATTAAATGCCTCCTAACTGCACATATATTTACTAACATGTCATTGTGTAACTTACTTAATAGAAGTTGTGCAGAATTTACCTTGTCTGCATTATAAACTCAAATTCAGTACAATAAGAGATAATTATTTTTCTGTTTTTTCTTTAAATCTTATTAAAACAGCCCAGCCCCTCAGACTGAACAGATATAGGGATCAGATATTCCAGTGTACGATAAAAACATGTCACATTTAAAAGTATAGTTGTCTGAAACAAAATTGGCCACACAGTATGAAACAAATTAATAATGTCATGTCATGACAGTATGCTCCAGCCAATTTACTACTTTTTTCTCTTTGAAGGCTTGCTTTCTACTGCTTAAAGAAAAAAAAATTTGTACTGTCATCAGTTCTGTTGAAATAAAAAACCAAAAAACAAACCTGCAAAGCCTAGATTTTTACACAAAAAAAATCCTCCACAAAAATAATTTACATAGTAAAATATAACATACTTGCAGGAGCAACTGAGGGCAAAAGTTACCTTGGTCAGGGAGAAAGGCATGGGAGGTCAATGTCTGCCTTGTTCTTCGACCTAAACAACTCTGAGATTGATGTCTAACAGCACATTCTACATACAGTAAGAACAGCAGTTTATATTTCTCAGTGCTTGCTTGCTTCCTTGTTTATATATTTCAGATTTTTGACCAAACAGAAGACATGTAATGACTTAATCCCGAAAACACTTCTCAAATGGTACTATGTGTATATCTTGTAATTGAATCAATAAATTTTCATGGTCCAGTGTTTACCTTTTGCTGCAGAACGAACTGAAGTACAAGAACTGGCTACAGCCATTATACTGCTAATGTGGCAAATACCGTGGAGTCAGTTTGAGTAAACTCTACAAGGTTACAAGGTCAAAATAAAAGACTGCATAATTTATCAGATCAGGCAAATCATTTTGAAAGTACAGAGTTAAGTGCGGCATTAGCCCGAGATCACTGCCTTTCATGAATAAAGGTTGGATTCCGTGTTTATTCAGTCATACTATAGATGGCATGTCCTGTATAAACTTCATTCATTTAAAGAAACCCTGACACTGTCATTATTTAAAACAGTGGAAAATAATATATGTTGTTCTTTAAGGATTACCATCCCAAACCATCTAACATTGTTGATCTTTCAAAATAACAAGTCCTAGATTCCTAAGAAATAACCTCAAGCAACACTACTGATTGCAGTCTTTTTCTCCCACAAAGTTTTGTGACAAATTTAGTCACAAAACCTCCAAAACTACAATACTTTCTTTTTAATACACACTTACTAAAATATGCTGCTCATATCTTTTCATGGCATATAAACAAGTGAAAAAATAAAGGAAGTCACCTAAGCCCCATGATATTCCTGATTTTGTTTTTTGCAAAATTTTACTGCCAGTTTCAGTTTTGGACCACTTTTAGTTTTGTCCTCAGCATTATAACATTCAAGTCTTCCTACTGCTGTGCACCAGTTAAAAATTCAGCGTAATTCTAACAAGATTAGGTATTACGTGTAATGGAAAATGTAAAAAAGCAAGATAAAATCAATTACAACTCTGAGAATAGATCCTGGGAGTGCACAGAGGCTACCCTGTTTTCAACTACTGGGGCTGTTTTCATGACTGGTGGTTAGCTGAAGGTATGCAAGTAGAAGGTCAGTGGCACTTGAACTAGTATTTTATCCCCAAATTTATTAGAAAGGAAATCTATGGAGAACGTTTAAATGTTTACAGGTTAAAAGGTGGAAATGGAAGGAAAAAAGTGTTTGGGCACAAGAATAGGAAAATATTTCTAAAAATAAGTAGCAATACTAGGGAGACTGACATGACAACTCCATATCTACAGGGAGAACATTAATCAGCCTCTGTTCCGCAGTCAAAGCAGTTTTTATTCACTTAGGAAGAGAAAATTCAAGGGCATTTATATTGTGCAGAGACATCCCCTTCATGGAGCAGCAGAAACCCACACATCACTCAATTCCCCACTCTCCTGAATGCAGCACTTCAGCTCCTGAAGAAATTCTCTTTTGGGGAACACTGCTGTAATCAAACTTACATGAATAAAAGAGCCACTCTGGCTATGCCTAAGAAAATTACAACTCATGTTTTGGTTGGTACTCAAGCTTTTATCCTGATTGTCTATTTGTGGTTTAACCAGTCCTTCACATGTGTGGGTAAAAAGAGTTACCTGCCAAAATTCAATACTAACAAATGACTGAAAAGTATCAGATACCAAACAATGCTGAAACAACGTTATTGTTACTTCCAATAACAAGAAGACTGTTCTTCAAATGGACTCATAGTCCATATAGTCCATAGCATCAGGCTGTGTTTACAATTACCTTTGAAAACACCCAGTAGGAAAACTCAGCTGAAAATGGCACCAGTGAGCAAATTCCTACCTACATCATAAAGATAATGCAATCTCAAAAATACCTTGCTTGAATTTTTTTCCTGAAGTTCTCCTCCTCTAATTACACATGTGCAAATCGTATTTTTCAAGAGAAAATAGGAGGTGCCAGAAGAAAAGAAATTATGGCTATTTCCATAGAAAGATTTTACAAGATGTAATAAACCGCTCTTATGAGAGCTTACCAGAAGAATCAGGGAAGAAAGAAATCTTGTTTGTTATATTACAATAGAGAAATAAATCATTTTAAACATATAGAAAATGGACATATTAAATGAGTGTATTTGGTGATTTTAACATACAGAACCATATTATCTCTGAGATAGTCTCAGTTACAGTTTTCTACTTGTTGAGAGAATAATGATTAATTGTGCAAGAAAGTTGAACAAATAAAAAAGGAAAGGGAACACTAAAAATAGGAGAAGATAAGAAGTAAAAGAAGAAATTAATCAAAGAATGACACAGTATCACAGTCTGAAGAATGACCAGTCCCAGAAAGTTTCCCTGTACCTCTTCAAGTACTCTAATATGAACTGTGGGAGGAAAAAGACATTCAGGGAATATGACGAAAATGTGGTGTTGGCAAACGACTCATAGCTACAGCAGACAGATGTATCAGAAGACTAAGAAATAACCAAGTTCAAAAGAAACCCAATGGGATTAAGGATATGGGTCAAAGAGGGAAAAAGGGATTAAAGAAGAAACATGCCAGAAAGAAAACGTTTACAGTGAGCAGCAACAGAAGCAAGGAAAGAGAACATGCCCCTGAGCAACATTGCTTAGCTGCCTGAAAAGAAAACCAGCTTCATTCGTCTGGGATTTCCTCTCATCAGATAAAAGTGACAGTAGCAGTGCAATCTGATTTCTGTATATAAAGGCACTCCAAAGATAACTATGCAAAGGAGAAACATCTGCTCAGCATGCAGCAGACCACCTCTGCTCCGGCAGGGGAAAGGTATGATGGGCAAAGGACAAGAACATCAGCAACAGCTGCGCTCACTGCAGACTGGAGAGGCTCAATTATCTCTCTTCTAATCACTGTCTCACCCCTGCTAATAGGAATTGTGTGACGGGCAAGGGCTTATAGGGAAGAGGTTACATACAGGCAACGTCGCTAAGGCTATTATTTAATAGTTTGGAAAAACATTTCAGCAGTCACAGTACAGCCCACATATAGATGGAATACACAGGTCTAGTGAAGAGAAATTAAGTGTAAATCCTGCTCTTCCACCAGGCTGTTCACAAGTAATAAAAAAACCCTCAGGGCAAGGAGGGGAGACAATATTTGAGATTTGCCAGAAATATAAGCTTTCAGGTCAGTTTGTGATGAGTTCAAAAGAATACTGGCAAGTCCCAAGCACTTTTAATAAAAAGCTTGAAATAAGAATGAACATAAACACATCCTTTGATTATTACTGTAAAGTATTTTTTAAATTTTTTTTCATTTACTTTTAAGTTAACTTTTTACATTCCTCTCAAGACTGATACAAAACACAGAAATAATTTTACTGAGCAATTGATCCCTAAGCATGAATGTTTTTCAGGCTTTCATAAACTAGCAAAAGCAACTGACCAAAGCAAAAAGGGGAAAAAAAAAAAGAGTTAATGCTTTTAAAATGTACATACAACACAGCTGCATGAACTGTGTACTAACAGTGAGTCTCAAATAGTCTCTGGTCTATTTTAACTTCACTTGCAAGCTGTTTGGGATACAAAATAGATCTTCATATTTTGCCCACTGTCACCACAAGGTAGCTGGAATGCTGAATAAATGACTGGAAAGAATTCTTTTGAAACCACCCATTACTTAAAATGGGCAGAAACCAAAGTAGTTGTTGTTGTTGTTGTTATTATTATTATTATTATTTTAAAAATTCCAGAAATTTCTAGAATGGAATAGAATTTTTTTAAAAAAAAAAAAACACTTCCTGAAAATAAAAAAAAAGTTTAAAAAATTCTGTTCAAAACAGTGGAATAAATCTCCTTGACATGCTAGCAGAAAACAAAACAAAACGCAGCAAAAAAGTAACAATCCACAAACTATTTCAAAATCAAAATAAACATTCCATTCCAAGAATACAAGAACTATATGCTTAATTACATCAGCAAGATGATTCTTTGTCTTTTGTAACAAAAAAACGCTGCAATCTGTAGAAATACCTTTGCTACATTCACTGAGGCTTGTGGTTGATCTTTCAGGGCTGTGATGATATCAATGATCAAAGGATTATCATTTAGAATTAATTCTGTACTGCTAAAGTAATGCTTTGAAGTAACCATAATACAACTGTAATGCATTTAAGTCAATTCAAATTTCTCCATAAAATATTCTGAACACCTTGCAGTGCTACCACATTGACTCACTTCAAGTAATACCAAATTTCCTAGTGTTTTGTCCTGAGAAAGGCATGAAATAGGTCAGAATAAATCCCATACTAGAAATGTTTTAAGACAAAGAACCACCTCTTCCACTGAGCTGAATGGACAAATAAAGGGGAACAGAAGGAAACCTGGAAAGAAAGTCAATCCAGTGCTGATAAGGTAGTCTCTGCATTTTTCCTTCCGAGTGTTTTTTTATTCTCCTTTTCTTTTAATCCTTCGCACAAGTCTCACCAGACAGATACTTGGTCTAGTTGTACAAGGCAAAAAGAGATACACACACACATACATGCAGGAATGTTCCTTCCATCACAAACTTCTGTTGTCCTAATAGAACACTGTAGCAAAACTATCACAGAATTTCTGCTGTATGGGCCAAAAAATAAAAGGCAGGAAATGCTAACACATCTATACCATGGAAGGGAAAGCTATGTGATTTCACTTTATTGTAGTTTCTACTCAAAAATATAATTTTGCTATTGTCTAATCAAACTGCATATACACATCATTATGGCAGTTAGGCATCATTTTTTTAATAACAGATTGATACAAGCAATTGATTCATGCAACAGAAAAAGTGTATATAATTTATCTGGAACCCCAATGCTAAAATTTCACACATCTATGTCATCAGCCTTTTAATTCTTCTCCTAGATTGACTTGTACAACACAGTGATGCAGTACAACACACTGACAACCATAACATACTGAGCCACTACAGTCCTTCATTTAAACTTCTTGAGAGTGTACACAAAGTAACCTTTTTGAACAATTTACTGTATTTTTCTCCTTGTATGACCAATTTTCCATTGCATCTTTAAACATTTCATATAAAACCTCAGAAGGTGGCTGCTGCCCCACCTAATGCTAACAAATTCAGGTGGTATTAGAATGGCCAATCTTGTAATGGACTATTACTTTTTTCCTTCAGGAACATTAAAACCATTACATCTCTCTCTGTTTGCCTTATACTGCATAAACAGCTGCCTTAATTATTCCAATTTACATCTTTACTCTCTGCTTCATAAATATGCACAACTTCTACCAATACATCTTTATCCATAACACCTTAATAAATCAAGAGGTGACAATATTGCACACTCTTTCTGCTATTCAAACTGTTTCACACGCAGGAGACAAAGAAGTATTTCTTTTGTGTACCCCAGACATGAAAGAGGATGTGGACAGGCCAGTTTTTTAGGACTACATCCAGAAATGTGTCAGAAATAGAACTTTCCTGGGCAGATACTAATTTGCTAAATATCATTTGGTGCTGCTGAAACAGAATGATCTTCATTACCAGAGAAGGATGCAAATTCTACAGTCAGTGTTACTGTGACGACAGAGTCTGCTCTAGCCTATTAGAAGTCAGAGGGAAAATAGTGTACATCCAGGATCAGTAAATCTGACCAACCTAAGGCATGATCATTTCCAAATGACTAAAAATGAAAGAAAACCTTAAAGAAAAAAAATTGTATCTATTACCACTATGCCTAAATAGGATTATTCAACCCTCCTGAGATAAAGTTATGTATTGAGTGTCTAAATACTAAGAAAATTTGTGAGAAGAGAAATGCAAATGGTTTCCTAATTATCTACAGCCTATTAACATGCAATCCTGATTACTAGCAATTAAAATCTCCTTAAATTTTATGACAAAAGTTCATTGAAACGTTGAAAATTATATGCTAATTATTGCACTGTAATGCACATGCATAGTGTGTATTCTGACTTCAGACACAATAAATACCAGAATATTGTACACAGTGTAACTTGAAACTCAACTTAAAAATGCAACATGCTGATTTCATATTGCAAAAATTCTCAAAACACTCATTAAGCCATATTAAAGAGTCCTATAAGAAATAGCAGTTGTCAGTGTTATCCTATTGCAAGGTTATCAGAATACACTAAACAGTATAAGAAAGTCTAAATAAAGAAATTATTATTTAGATCATTAATATTTTTGCCTTTGTCCATGTCTACAAAGAATTCTCTGTTTACCGAAACAATTAAACATCTTTTGGGAAGGATTTTGGAATAAATATTCATTTCACCTTGAAGAAACAATGTTTTCAGTTACTCCACAGGAATCAAAGATGGTTTGACATTTAGGAATGTACATTTTAAATTAGTACCAGTGTAATTCTTTAGTCTACATCCTGAACAAACACTAAGTAAATGATTAAACCAGAATACCATCCCAGAATAAGACCAGTGAAAACTGAGATCTTCTTCAAAATTATTCATCTGCCTCATCTTGCCCCCCTCCTAAATCCTGAAATATCACCAAGATCATGTGCTTGCTGGTCCTCACCACCCTTAAAATAATATGATAATATTACCTTAATCAAAATTAATTAGGAAGAACTGTCTCTTGGTGTTTTGCTGAATGGGACCCATCTTTCTCCTATTTCTCCTCTATGTGTCTCACCACCTCCACTTCTGAAGTACTGGTTACTGTATTTTCAAACAACATTTTGGAACTAATCTTGTGGATGAAAAAGTTCTCCCATGCACATATAGGTAGAAACTTAAGAGAACTATTGAAAATTAGTTTCAAAAGAGAAGAAACGCTACTCTAGCAATATCTCTTTGCTCTTTCATGACAATCCATTTTCTTTTTAACACTTCAGATCATTTTTAGATGCCTAAACAGTCTAGACATTAGGGGTGTTGAATAAAGCAAGCAGTCACACCTGTCATTATTTGCATATTTTCATAGGTATAACCTAACCAACACACTCTTAAAATTGC
>NC_141705.1:59245024-59247524 GCF_971803275.1 Cyanistes caeruleus
AACTCAAACACTTCCCCTCTTCCCTGCTGTCTCAACTCCTTGGGGAAAAGAGATGCTAAAATGCTACCCTGACAGCCACTAGCTAGTTTAGAAGCAGGAATTATAATCTGCAGTATTATAACATTCATTTAATTCAACCATTTCAAAACCCCCACACTTTTAAATATATCTAAAATAATGAGGCAGCATTAAGAATTCTCATGCCTTGAAATAATGTCTCTGTTTTGTTCTTTTTTTTTCTGATTTGTGTTTTAGGCTGCAAGAGGTTAAAGCAGAAAATCACCAGGCATATGGAGAGGAGTGCTGAAATGGAAATGTGTAAAAAATTAATAAAATATCAGGTTCTTTTTATTTCTCCACTTCAGTAACTAACTATACAGATTTTTTTAACATTTCATGTCAAAATTATTGGTGTCAGATTACATCCCTAAAAGAGATCTTTAATTCATTATGCAATTGATTTTTAAAAACACGTGTGTGTGTTATATTTTAACAGAACTCCAAAACTTTCAACTTCAGAAATATTTGAAAGGTCACACAGCCAAGCTGTACCAGAGCATATGGAAAACTTTACCAACTCCACTATACATTCAGCTATTCATATACATGTCATATTACTGTTATTCTTGTTAATCTCAACAACAATGTTTAGCTATTGAAAAGTAAATGTTATCATAAAATGACTTTGTAATGATTCCTCTCACTTCTGTTTTGCACAGCACTTCAATTTGCTTTCAGATTCATCACTTCAGACCCTCTCTGCAGTACTAAACTTGCCTATACCAGGCAGTAGTTCAGCATGAAGATTACTTCTATATCAAAGAAAATAATAACAAAATGGATTTTTTTACAATTTAGATCCAGAAATATTTTTTTTCATTGTAATCTGCCATTCTTTTCTAGGTCCACTTATTCTACAGTTTATGTCTAAGTAAATCTTTAGTTAAAGTGGGAGTAAAAAACAACATAGGATGTGATTTCTAAATAATGATTCTAAACCATTAAACAGCAAACTCCAGGAACAACAAAAATTAAACACCTACTTACACTGGTAGAGTGATTCTGATTGTTTATTCTCTGACTCAGTTTTTGAGCTTCTACCTCCTTGAGCTTTACCTGTCACACTGAAAAGACGCACCAGTGAACTGGTGTGTACCACAGGCCCCACCATGGACACAGAGGCATCAAACTGTGATTTTAGCTCCTGAACAGTCCAATCTGAATGCCTTCCATGCTTCTGATAATCCACATGAACCACGACTATGAAAAGATAGGATTTTTGACCAGCACTGGCAACACTCTAGGCTGTTGATTCCAGTGCACAGTTGTTTGAAATTTTTTGGGACCTGACTTAAATTCAAGCAACAAAACTCCTATTTCTCGTAACAACCTACAGAGAGGTTCATGCAATAAAATTATCTTGATAAAACTATCAAGCAGGCACAAGGTTTCTGAACGGAAAGAACAACACAACCTGGCTTTACCATTCTACAATACATAAAGCACACATCAAACGTTGCTTCCTTGCCCTGATAAAAACCAATTGAATAAGCAAATGTCTGCTCAAAATAGCCAGAAAAAAGACACTGTTAGCTTTAGCTGCAAAATTAACAAAAGATAATAGGATTTTTCTCTGTTAAGCTATTAAAGAAAGTGTAATTTAACTATCATCACAATGTTTCTTCCCAGCACAAGTTTTGTCTCTGCCACTTACACTTTAATAATTTAACATAATACTGTTTCCAAAGATTTTGTGTAATTATATCTCTGTCTACACATAGAAAGCAAAGCATCTGGTAATTTACCAATACCAGTTTGAACAAATGAGCAAATCCATCTTTGCTCTTGCAAGATGAGTCTTTCTGACAGCATAATAGCAATAGTAAGTATACTAAAATTGGAGGAGGGAGGGCTTGTTTGTTTTAAAGTCATTTCTACAAAGACAGCCAGCAGATCACAGGATACAATTCAGGGAGGAAAAAACCACCCCTAGGCATGATCTATTTCATTTGAGAAGTAAATTCTATTATATTTGTGGGATGGCATTCGATCTCCCTCCCCTTTTCATTTGGAGGATTAGTCACTGTTGCTAGACTGAGGAACTTTTTCTGTTTCAGGAAAGGCTTTGTGTTCTCTCTTCCTCTCCTCACTCTGCAGTGGCTTCAAAGATCTCACTGTTGACTGTATTTCTCTCTCGTATGTCCCTCACCCAGGCATCATTTTAGCATGTCTATGCCAAGTTGCAACTCTCCTCTCCTGCCACCCAAATCAATTTTTTTCCCTAAGCATCACCTTTCAAAAGCCCTGTTGGCAAACAGTTTTGAAACCAAATTCTCTGCCTTCCCTTCTTTGTCATTTAAAACTCTTTCACCACTGTCAAAAGCACTTATTTCCCTATGATACAGTCCTGAATTAAGTGCATTTTGTTCTCAATTACCATATATATCAAAATGGATGTCTGATTACAATCCCAACACTTCCAGTCATAATTCTTTTTTGT
>NC_141705.1:59252524-59291246 GCF_971803275.1 Cyanistes caeruleus
TGTACTTACAGTATGTTTGCAGACATCCTATGCTATAGTATGATCACTTTTAATTGGAACACTTCCAGCTAATTGTTTTCATAAAACTTTTGATATGTTTCTTTATATTATAGAAATTATTAGTGCTTGGGAATTATTTTTTTTTTCTTTCCAGAAGACAAGTAGTCATTGAACAGTGAGTAAAAGTTACTTGGAAAAACAGTTTGTTGCCTAGTCATGTATTTCTCTCGTGCTTGTTATTCTATTACATTCAAATAACAGTATCATGATACATGAGCATATTCAGCTATGTTCTAGATTAAATATGTTCCAGTTATTTGTATGCATTAATTAAGGTGGTACTACAGGGACATGAACTTGCATTTCAGATTTGCAAGTGAAACTTAAGCACAAGCCCCAGCTAAACTAGTTAGATAAGAGTGCCACAGTAATGAAGGTAAGTGCTGAGAATTCCAAAAAGGAATTCATTCTGAGCTAATCTGGCAGTACTGTTTTTACTTCAAAATTACTGATAGAAATCTCACCATTTCCCTGCAACTCAAAAAGATGTTTATTTGTTTAAAGTTTGGCAGGAAAGAGAACAAATTACTGAACGGTGGTTCAAGCTTGAATCACATAATACACCAAGAAGAAAGCTAGTAGTGAGAAAGCACTTAACTTTAAAGAATATTCATCAAATAAACTATGGGTCTGGAACATTCAAAATAAATTCTGTCACACATTCATAGCAAAGTTGAAACTCACAAGAGACTCATCCTGGTTTTCACTGCTCTAACAAAACCAGTTCTCTGACATTAACCCATAGTAAACACTGACACATTCGTTTTACCCTCTTTTCTATTACTTTGTTTAAAAAAAAACATGCTTACCTCTGACCATAAGTCAAATCACCAGAGCATCGCTGCACAAAAATATTTTACAACACCCTAAAAATGCCTTACCTTGGTGCAGAGCTTCCCCAGGCTCCATGCTTGTCAGTCAGGATGTTGATGATTTTTTGTATTAGTTGTGTTGCAGTCACCTGGTCCCGGTACTTGGCTGCCATGATCAAATGATGACACATTTTTTCTTCTTCCCGTTTGTCTGCAGAGTACTGGGCACACAGTGACTGGCAAGAAAATAAATACTTTATTACTCTGCATTTTAATTACACCATCCAAAGGAACTTTGAAGCACTTCATAATTACTTATACAAAACGAGAGAGAGAGAGAGAGAAGTATGAACCCCATTTTCCAGGTTTGAGAACTGAGGCCCTGTGCAGCTGCCCGCAGGAAATCAATTCAGAGAACCAAACACAGGATCTTGGTTTGCCATGAATTCTTTAACCATACCACACACACTCAAAATTTAGCAAAAGCCAACGTGTTAGTGGCCAGACTGCATAATAAAACATTTAAAATAGAAGTGATTATGCCTATAATAAAGCAAATAGCTTTATAAAAACAAAGGCAAATTTCAGAATAATGAATGCCAGCTAGCTGACCACTCCACTCCCATGACCCTTGACTAGATTTGGGGAGCCAACTGCTTGTTGTTGTTCATATAAATATATATCCATGGAAATTAAGGAGAAAAATCCACATTTTTTTAGACAGACAGAAAATAAAATGCATCTGAGGACTAAATCAACCTCTACCAGGTAGCTCCTCAAAGTTGAGGACATTTGCAGCATGGGGAAGTCAGTAACTCTCCCAGTAGTATGTTGTATAAATATCTTCTGCTTGCCAACCTACTCAAAAGAAAATTCTAGCAAATAAGAACTGTAAGACACGCCTACAACCTGAACTCCAAACTACGAGAGATTCTTTCTTACAACGTTGTCTCACAGTTTAGGGTTTTGTTGACCTTCTGAAAATTTGCTGTTAATAAAGAACTCAAAAAATGGGCATCAAATTTTTTATCACCCCCACCACCAAAACCCCATTTTGCTGTACATGAAAACCCACAAGAAATTCAAATATTGGTAGAAACAACAAAGGCTTTTCCCCACTTCAGCACTCTCTGTTTGTAATTTCAGTTTTCATCTGGTAATTCCACAGATCACATAAGCAAGACAAAGCATTTTGGCCTTTGTCAATGATTGGATTATTCTTTGATCTAGTTAGTGGAATGGACACAAATGTCTGCCTAACAACAACCAAAACAAATTGCTTTTTCTTTGTGAAGCACAGCTGATCCAGACATTATATAATTATTTCTTAGATATCAGCACAATATCATATGCTTTATTTTTCAAATAGTAGCAATGCTTTCTCTCTACATAGGTACAAGCCCTAGAAACTTGCTGCAAATAAAAAAATTAGCAGGCTATGAATGCTACTTATATATGTGCATATATAAATATCTATGTCACATAAAGTGACAGAAAGATTGAAAGAATGTGAAAAAAAACACAAAATAAAATTTGGCCTTGTGTAGATTTTCATAGATGCTAGACAACAAAATGGTATCAACAGATGAATAAATTTTAAAGGACTATTCTAAAAAATTTAGTATATTTATATATTTCCTCAGAATTTCCCCACACTTTGCAGCAATACATATTCCCCACACTTTACAGCAATGCTCACCTGATGAGCAGATATCCAGGAGGACTGAAGAATAAGCAGCTGACTTTCCAATTCAATGAGATATTAAAAATTCTCTTTTCTATTCCTACATGAAGCACTCTTCCCCCCTCTTCACAAAAATGTAAGATGACTAAATCATACCCAACACAAAACAGGATTTCTCCAGCTCCTTCTGAACACAGCTGTCTTTTCCAATACATTGAATTATTTTGCACCCATGATGATTCTGATTTCTCTTCAGCACTTTGTAAATGTTTAACAAGCTGTTATTTTTAAGTTGTCTGAAATGGAAGAATTCTAAAAACAAGTGAATAAGGTAAGCTAAGTAGTAAAATGTTTTGAAGTGCTCTTTAATGGATCCTCCTTTACAATTTTAACAGCAACTTTTCATATCTGACATAAAATCCATAGATATAAATCACATTAGAGGGTTATTCTTTCCCCATTATCAATCTCTGTCTCTTTATGGAACATTAAAGTCACATTTGACCTTAAAACATGATAAAATGGAAATAAAACTAGAATGTTTTGTAAAAGATACAATGAACTTGTACCTCTTTAAAAAAAGTCTCTTTATGATGTGATTTTGAACACATTCTTCATTAAATACCAACAAGGATTTTCAAAATGTAGCTGTGACAAACGAAGAAAAAAAATGCTATTTTATTGTCCTGACAACTTCCATAAAGACATAACCAGCCTGTTATAAACTGGAAATAGAACTCAAATTTTCAGGAAATTCACCACTTAATATGAACAGAAATTTGCAATTATACAGAAAAACTGAGAGTCTCTCCCAAGCAGCAATCCCACAAAATTGTAACATCACTCTAGGAAGAACTCTTGACCATTCCACGCTCTTTACAATATATATTTTACAAACAAAAACTGAAAGAAGCCAGCCGCAAAATTCTGCTAGATACCTGTCACATGCACACATACTTATTATCCCTAAGGAAGTTCTGCAAGAATAACCTTCTCTTTGATCATACACGTCTCACCAGTTGTTCAGTTTCTACCCTCAATATATGCCAAATATACCAAAATGAAAGTTATTTTTCCACCTCCCTCTCTCAAATACTTTGAATACATGTGAAAGAAGACTAGTTCCACAAAAAAAATCAGAAGACCCATCCTAAAGTAGCCAATCACCACTAGACTATTCTGAAAGCATAAAAAGTCCCTAAATTTTCCAGTTTCCAGATGCCAGGTTCACCTGATGCACTACTTCCAAAGATGCAACACCAGGATACAGAGTGGTACACAGTCAATACTTCAAACTAAATCCCAATCATTCCATATGTAAAATAGAAATCCAGCTTGATTTCTGTTTGTGTGCAATCTCAAACATGTATTTTATTTCTTTTTCAGTGTTTGATCTCTTGCACCTACAATGTGCACCCTGTCATGCCAGATTATGGTTCTACAATAAGATACACAGTTAAACAGAGTTGTCAACCCTTCCTTCCACTGCTGCCTTGACCTGCCTAATTTTTGTTACCTGTTTGGGCAAGTGTGCAACAGAACTTTAATCACGAAAGTAGCGCAGTCACACTTAGGATGGAAATAATTGTTGAAAGGAGGAAAAAATGCATTTTCATATACACACCACACAGGTTATCTCCAAAAAGTCTTAAATTCAGTGATTATTTAAAGTTTTACAAAGGGAAGTGTATTATGGAATAGAGGCAAGACCCTTGTTTTCCAGTCTTTCACCCAGGATAAAACAAAATCCTTCGCTTTGCCATTATTGCAGAACAGAGTATTTTCCTTTCTCCTGTTCTCTGCCTGAACAAGACTTCAGGCAATTTGAACACCTAGGTTACCTGAATATTCATTTTCAAGGAACTGGAATTCTGGAAGACCAAAAGGTCATCCAAAAGGCAAGTTATAGATATGAAAATACACTACATTCTGTATGCAGGAAATATTCCAGAAATACTGACAGGGTGAGTTAGTCTATTCTGCCTGTCTATATTTCAGTGAATAGCAGGATTAACCTAGTTTTCAGAACTATTTTATCTTTGATCTTTACAAAAATGTCAAGTAAAAGATTTTCTCTGCACAGTACTATCTGCATCGTGCACCTCTGCAGCCCCAAAATTACAATGTAATGCTTTCTACAAGAGATTCAGAAGTTTAACGGTGTAGGGTTTTTAAAAGAAATGTTGCAGCTTTTTACTTTTACTCTTCAACTCTGAAATCACGGAATACTTTTACATATCCCAGTTCCTTTGTCTAATTTAGCTAAAAGCTACTGGCTTTGTGAACAGCCTGTCTCAGAGGGTGTCACTTAGGATGAAAAGTCATCCATAAGAAAACGCACAGTCTTGCTACTAATGCAAATTCCCTGTAAATAAGGATATTTTAGTAAATGAAGGAGCTCCTCAGCCCTCTGCTTTCACAGATCTTTACACTTGACCTCTGACCTGAGGTTTAAAGTCTGGACTAAAAATGCTACCCAGGGAAATCTTACAAAGACTCCTGAATAAGACTTAGAAAAATGAAAGCTTAAAACCTCAACAGCGAACAAAAGTCAACCAATGACAACGTCTGACAGCCACCGTCAATTCTGAAGTGATGCCTCTGTCATCCAACAACTCCAAGTATTGATTTCTCTCAGCATGAAAAAAGCTTAAGCCAATGAAATAGATATAGCATCATCTCCCCCGATAATAGCCATCAAGGTTAACACCAGCAGAACACTTATCAAAGTATCTCTTCTATTTCTTCTTGTTTTAATGGACTGAACACAATGCAATGGCTCCTCATCTCTTCAACCCGTGATTTTCCAAACCTCATTTATCCACTTTTCCAGCCCTTTATCTGATTTCAACATTAAAAAGAATCTGCATCTAAATCAACTGTTTGTAATATAAACGGGGCATTGGGGTGGGGGGGGAAGAATGAAAAAGAGTAGGTTTATAGCCAGACATTCCAAAGGGGAAAAAATAAACTGCATTTAAAATAACAAGAGCAAGCAGAAAAACATGCAGTTGACTTAGATCACTCCAAACACAGATTGGTAAAACTATGGTCATGACCAGAGGAAAAAAAATCTACCACGATCAATTTGGGTTTGTGATTAGAGAGAAATGCTGTGATCTCAAGAGACATCTGGTTAATCTGTGCTGAGTCAACAATTTTATTTTTACCTTCAAGTCCCACGGAATTCAGCATTAGTAAACCCAAATAAACACTAGGCACCATTTTTATACAGACTGCATCTTTCAAATGAACCCAATTTAGTACAGTAGATAAATGAGACAAACTAATGTGAATTCAACTGGAAAAAAACCAGCTGAAATAGTGAAGAAAAGGGACAAATAAAATCAGATTTTTCCTGCAGTCCACTAGCACCACAGGCCTTTTTTTAGCCTTTGTCTTTGATGCTTATCTAATTGATATTATTTGTGTGACAGTAGTACCCTTGGATCAGAATCAAAGACAAAGCTTTACACAAACAAGTAAGAGCTCTTCTTTTTGCTAGAAACTAGGATTTGCTACACTATTCCAATAGTCTAACTCTCTAAGCATCACTGCTAACCACTGGCATAAACAACATTCAGAATGAAATGTTCTTTTCAAACCCAAGGACCTGTTTCTACTGTACTTATGTCCAAACACTTTGCATTCAAATCGTGCACCAAGATAGGAACTTTCCAGCCTTCCTCTTTTGCAAATCCAGTTTGTCAGCAGTCCCTTGATACTGCTCTAGTTTAAGAAAATCTAAGAGCCTAAAAGCAACACACTTTGGCAATAAATTTAACATTTTTTTGGGTTCATGTCTTCCAAGTACAAGGCATTTTTCAAGCTCAAAAGAATCCAAGTACCATTCCCTATGCTCTACAAAAAGTAAAGTTCAGCACTACTGCACAGGTGGCTCTGTGCTCTCAGATTTGTCAATAAGCAAAGGATCCAGGGATGATTTCTTCAGCCATTCCTCAAACACACTCTATCACCTTTCTGACATCCAGTGGCTTCAACACCATTACAGAGATTAGTGCTATATTCACTGAAGAACTTGACAATAGTCCAGTGCAACAAGCAAATCAAATCCATGACCAACTTCTGGAACTGACACACTCTCTTGTTTTATAAAGAGCATCCACTCTGTCCAAAAAATTAAACATACTTACATAACCTAAGGATTCATTGCACATTCTTAGTGAGGGCCAAATTAAGGTCACATTGGGGTATTATTTCACTGGTGTAGGATACTTGGTTTTTCTATCTTTTCATATTGTCCTTTCTATGCAACTTAAGTTTTAAAAAGGGAGTAAAATACCTTTTAATCAGCTGAAAACATATAAGTATTGAAGTGGGCCAAATACAAAGCTCTGAATGCCTTCATTCATTCCCTTACTGAGAGGTGGCCACCTCTCCAAGTGCCTCATTCCACTGAGGCACAGTAAGGAATTCCATTGCCTTGAAGGTGGGAACAAAGCAGTTCAGCAGTTTGGCCCCAGCAGCCAAATCACTGCTTCCCCAGGATTCAGATTTCCAGACACCCCACTGCCAGCACAGTTCTCTTACAACTCACAGCACCAAGACTTGGCACAGGAGTGACAGCTGAACAGATTGAAAGTCACATGCAGTTCAGACGGCACAGCTAAACCTGAAATGAAGTCTCTAAGAGCAGGTAACACACACCAGTGAGGATTTTTGGACACGACTTACTAGTTAAGAAGCCCTTAAAGGTACCACATAAAAAGCAATTTTCACAAGTTTTGTATCTGATTAATTCTGAATAATTTTTCATATTAATGGCAAAAGGTGCATTTCTACAAGTGGAGACAATAGTACCTTAAAACATAGAAAAAATAGACATTCTCAATGTTTCGGAAAATGTAGCCTGAATGAATCAGAGAAGCAGATAAACCAAAGGATAATTTGGAACTTTATTATAAAATACCTTGTACCACTAATTCCCCTCATAAGTGGTACAGAACATTTTTTTTAAAAGTTCCAAATAAAGTCAACTATAAATGTGGCTTCAGTCTCTAGCTATAAAAAAAAGCAAAATACTTTTGCAAGACTTAAAATTCTTTATAGTTATCAAAGAGACAACTATAAATGCTGAGATATATCAGTATTTAACACCTGACTTACACTAAATGGTCTCAACACTTACCTTGGAGGAATGTGTATTTCTCTATAGGATTTGTTATGATGTAAGAAGTCACACTCATATTGTACGTAGATTCCTAAGCAAAAATAACCAATGCCTCTCTGTTGATTTTGTTATTTATTGCTTGATATTCCTTCTACATAACACTTACTAAATTTCCTTATAAATTAGCAAAACACAAGCAAAGAAAATTCATTTCCAGCCAAAAACCTCTTCATAAACAGTTTCCAATCTTATGTAAAGCTCCAGCTTTGCAAAAGGCAGAAAGATTAGCCCCTTGAGACATCCCTGCAGTCTGGGGTCTGTGTTTTCGGTTCTATTTTCTACATTTCCCCTCAAGCACTTTTCAGCGTTCCCTGTTTAGTGTCTTGGATTCAGAAGACAACTCTGATTTTAATCCAGGAGTTCAAGAATGTATCAAAATATATCAATTCATGAACAAAGAACAGAGGGATCACATTCATTTGTGATAATAAGCATTGAGGCATCCTATCTTGCCATGACAGGTTGCATGGGACAAGCACTTCTTTCATAAATGTCAATACTTTGGATCCATATTGTTTTCTGACCTGACTGGGTTCCCAAAGATGAGGCTTAGTGGGAAAATGTTAAAAAAAAAATAAAAAAAAAATTAAAAATTAAAAAAAATAAAAACATGTAATTGTCCTTACAAACACAAATTCATTACCCAAAAGGTAACTCATCTGTCCTTCACCAGCTTCTACCATGGTTCCTCCAAGAGCTCATTTAGTGGTCCTGATGTCTGAGAGTTCAGGACCCTTGCAGACTCTGACAGTGGAGAATGATCACCCTGCCTGGTCAGTGATCACCTTGTCTATCCTGGAGCAACACTGCTAAACAGGACAAACACAGATTTGTTGGCAAAGTGTTTCCTTCCCACATATGGCAAAAAGCCCTTCAGCTACTGTCATTAAGTCATCTTCACCAGATGAAGACATTTTAATGTCTTTAATGCAGAAACATTTTAATTAACCACTAAGGAAAAGTATTAAGGGTGGATTTTGGTTTGTTGGGGATTTTTTGGTCAGAAGAAATTCAGATTACAAGAGAGAATCTGTGAAAAAAGGATTACATGGATTTTTATTCTAAAGTCTATTCAAGAATACTATGTTCAGTGCTGCCAATTTACAGGTTTCTAACTTGCACTTCAAAGTTGCTCTTTATCTCTTGGTAAACTACGATTCTTGAGAGGCTTATTTTTTCCAGGACTAAGTATTTTAAAAGCAAGATATTTTGATTAAGATGATGATGAAATGGCAAAGACAGAAAAAAAGAAAAAAAAAAAAAAAAGCAGCAAAGAGGATTTTTAAAATATTTTTAAACTATTGTCTATATAGTCTTTTATAGCAGTTATTCTTTAAAATCATTTCTAGTGATTAGTGACTTACTTTGGAAACATGTTAAGAGTCACAATCCCAGCTTTGGCTTAACCTCTGCCTTATCTTAAAGCCTCCTGTCAGAGTTCCTATATCATCAAACTGTGAAAAGCACATTGTTTTAACTTATTTTTTCCCCTCTCCTTTTTTCTAGTATTCTACGTTTTGTGTCTCATTCCACCTAGAGCATAAGACTTTTTCCTTTATGATTGGTTCTCATGTATTAAGGTAACATGACTTTTAATTTTAGAACAGCAAGAGATGTTTATGAAGTTTATTTTAACTAGCTGTTTTTATTCAGAAAAAGTTCTATCACCCTTGAAAGGTTGACATTTGGCTCTGAAAATTGTTGGGGGGGAAGATAATTCAATTTCTTTTATAACTGTGTGATTTTACTATCCATAGAGAGACAGCATTTTAAATATTCCCATTACTGAAAGCATGAGAAGACAACATCCCCTGTTTTTTTACAGCAGCCTTAAGTCAAAAACACTCATACAACTCTAGATCCTTATACTGAGCAATATGGAACACAGAGTGAGAATATTGCTTTAAAATTTATATTTTTTCTTGCTGTCTTGGTGTACATGAAAAGACTGCAATGATGCAAGAGACTGTATCGCAACTACCACAGATATTCCCTTCAGAGAAGTGAAGAATTATGTAGTACCAAGCAGGTTCTAGTACCATCATCCTTTATGTTGTCAATTTTAATTGAATAAAAAGACTCCCTAAACAATTTGTTTACCTTTGCATAACAACATGTAAGAGTCACATCCTATATTTTCTGTTTACTTCTCAATTCAGTGTTACTTTTCAGAACTTGTGAAATATACCAATTTCAAAATTCTGATGTTCTTGTTGAGTTTTGATTTTGGCTCTGTTTCAGTTCAGCAGGCAAGGTTTTTCTCTCTGGTTATTTCAGGTTGTTTTTTTCAAATGGTATGAGGATGATTTCATAGTACCCCTCAATACAATTATCAGCATTTTCTACCAACAGCTGAACTCAGGGATGTTGGTGTAAGACCACAAAACAGATTACACATTCCAACTGCACAAATCCTGCTTAACTAGACTTCGTTAATTGACTTTAATTCAGTGTAAAATAATAAATTCAATACTTGGACCTTGTTATGCTTAAAGCACAATAGCCATGCAGGATTAAAAAAGCAACACAATTTGTGTGGATTTTTAAAGCACAAATATGTGTGGAGGCCGGTGGGCTGATAAACAAAGATTCCACAACTCTCCCTTGGAGGGAAAGCTCCCATACCAGTTCCTTTTGTTGGGACAACAAAAGGAGTCCCTCCCAGCATGCCTTGCAGCCCATGCAAATTCCATGTACCCCATTGGTCCTTCCCCTTTGCTCCTCCCCTGAACCCTCAGGTGACTAGTCCTGATGCTCCTATATAACCCTGTTTCCCTCTGACTCTCCACAGTCTTTGTTCCTGACCCCTTCGTGGTAGCAGGAGTTCTCATCCCTGGACCTAGAATAAAGGCTTCCTATGGAATACCACACAAGGCTCCCGTCCCTCCTTCCATGTTGCCCAGACGTCGCCCAAAGAGCTGGAATCACCCAACAGCCCTTTTCAGGGCTCAGAGCTGCAGGGAGTGCCTGTGCGCCCAAGTGTCATTCCAAGGACACGTCTCTGGGAAAGTCGCGGCACCCAGGCCACGGCCCAGGCCACGACAAATCTGAGTTCTGGTGTGAATTACAGTTCACTCATTAAAATTACAGGTTTTGAAATAAAGTACAGTGACTAATCAAAAGCAGCATCTTCAACCAAGCATGCACAAAAGCAAAAGAAACTACTGAAATTACATAAAACATTATATAAAACACATGTAAGAAACAGTTATTGGACATACAAAGAACCATGTAACAACATCTCTCACACACTTTAACAACTTCAGTTGCACTCCAGCCAACAATCCACTTCTAATATTCAAAATTTCTGAACAGCTTCAAACAACTGTGATTCAAAAACAACCCAGGACACATTCCTCCCTCCTCTCATGCCAACCATATGAAATTGACTTGCAAAACAGCATTGGGCCAGTGCCAAGCTGAGTGCTGCTGGCTACAGGGCTCTCAACAACTGCTTAGAAATGAGGTGTCTGGGGTTTCTAACAGGCAGCACAGGAAAAAATAATCAACAATATTTTAGATGTCAGAATATGTGATTTTTTTCTCTCTCTTTTATAAATGTTCCTTTCGGACCAAGAGCTAGCATGGAGCCAGCACAGCTGAGGATGACCCAGTCCTGTCAACCCTGGCCTCTAGTTCCAAGTTATGGCAACATTTTTTTCACAAGTTCTACACATTCTCTGTAATACAGCAACCCATCCAGTAACAGAGAATTTTGCATGCTTTATCTGTCAAGGATTGGCATCAGCCACAAAAGATGGAATCTCAAACTGCTCTAAGGACAACAGACAATTCAGGATAGTTTTGTAAGATTTAAATCTTGAGTTTCTGCGAGGACAGGCAGGGAAAAGGAGCACAAATATCTCAAAATGCGCTAGGCCATAATCTTGGCATTACTGCTTAGACTTTGAATTTGTTCCTGTAAATTTTTGACAAAAAAAATCCCTCAGTACCCTTTGTACTAGGATACAAAAGAAAAAACCATGGAATGATGACCAAGGCACTTGCACTGTTCATCACAGTCACTATCATCACCTTCCAAGCCCTACTTCCACGAGATATCTAAATCTTTTCTTTTAAGATGGCCAGAACTTTGAAGATGCATTTTCTAAATAGAAATGCATTAATAACAGGGACTTAGAAATGTGAGCAGAAAACAGGTGGGAGTGAGAAGTGGTGAGAAAAGTAACAGGAAACATCTCAGGCAATGCAGAATAGTGAGGACAGTTTGGTTTTCTGATTGGTAAATCTTCCTAAGGATTGACTCTGCCACTTCCAGTTGGACTCCAGATTAACAGTGAAATCCAGAGGTTTCTAAGTCACTTAGAAGCTTCCCTGACAGAATAATCACCAGAAGATCAACTTAACTGCCTGACACATCTTCCTTTTCATGACCTAAGATCATCTCAAAGGAATTGGTTCAGCTTTCTCCCCTTTAGGTCAAAGAGAAAAATCAGTAGATAGACTCATTCTGTAAACACTTTGATAAAAGAATAACATGAAGCAGGAAGGAAAAGATTTTTTAACTCTGTTATAGTGATTCCCACTTTAAAGTAAATACAGGCAAGTTAAGATAAAAACCTGGACTGCAAGGCAGTGAGGTAGAAGAGGCAATGTGAAAAGACCTCTCAATTCCAGGTAAGAATTCTAATTAGTGCAGTCTTGTTCCCTTTCCTGGAAAGCTGCATAGATCTGCTCAGAAATAAAAGGCTACACCTTTGTAAAAGATTAGGAATATCACCCTGGATGGATGTGGCTTGGGAGTTTTCCACCATTTCCATCTCCCTGGAGCCCAGACAGCCCCATCTACTAAAAACTACAGACAATTTTATCAATTTAGTTGACAATCCTTATTTAAGCAATTACTGTTTCTTTTCAACCATCTCTCATGGAGGTGTTTATTTCTGCACGTCACAGTATTTTGCATTCATAACGGAGCATTCTCTGTGAAAGACTGAAGCTTTCAATGGAACAAGATAGTAAATTACTATACTAAATGCAACATTTTGTACAATTTTCTCCGCAATAATAAACAGATAGATATATAGGTATCTAATAATTATAGACAAAAGAGAAAAATACTCTGTGGAACAAATACAGGTAATAGTAAAAATCTTGACTGCAAGTGCTTTCAGGCACTATTGATAAACACCTTCAAACATTTTCTAAGCACCTCAGTATGTTGTCCCAAAGCTGATTTTCATAAGTCACCTTCATGAACATAAAAAAATAAACCTGTAGGCATCAACTTTGTCATACCTCAATCAGGAGACCACATGAACTACAAAGTAAGACTATTCCTCCTATGATTTTAGTCCAAACAAGAGAATGTTGAGGGTAATCACTGCTGAATTAACCAAGAAGCCATAGGTCAAGACAAGAAGCTACTCAAAATATGGACCAGAATTTCAATTCATTACTCTATAGGGTCAGGTACACTATGCCTTTTAGGCACATCCAAACCTGGTTTGGGGTTGCAAAACAAACTAACATGAAGATACTTGTTCTTCCTTTCTTTTATAGAAATCTCAGTATGCACATGCTTTGGTAAATCATCCAGGTAAAAAGCACACTTTGCAACTCTAGTAAGGTTCAGAGTTTAAAAAATAAACTCTTTTTACATACAGCTCTAGATAGTAGTTTAGTGTGTCAGTAAATGAGTGCATACTGCAGGTACACAAACTTGTACATGGTTTGCTCTTGTACATACAGCTGCAGTGAGCTGACTTCATGAAGTCACTTCTGAATATTCATTTCAACCACCAGACACTGCAAAAAATATTATATCATTAACACAAATAACAACATCCTAATACCTGTATGCACCAATCTACTCCAGTAACATCAGAACTGAAGAGCTTTTACATGAAATCCAGCTGTAATCAAGTGGATGGACTTTAACCCAACAGCCTGAACTCAGGTCAGTCATAAATAATATTTGTATCTTGGGTGCTTTTGCCAGGAAAAGTCAAATGAGAGAAAAACCATGCAGAAAGAGCACTAGAGTATAGGGAATTATTTTACAATTTTGTGACCTCTTTCTTCAATTGCTACTATAAACAACATTTATACATAAAAACAATACTTTTGAAAATGTAATTGTATTTAGAATATCCAAAACTACCTCCAAAAGACTGTCAAATACATCTGGACTACAAATGATAATATGTTAAATCAAAAGCTAACACCCATTTAGCAATCAGATGCATAGTTCATCTTTAATGAAGGCCTGAAAAGAAGAGTTCACTTTATTCTGGAAACAGGTATCAAAGCAGATCTCACAAAGCAACACAGGCGCATCATCTAAGGATCTTTTTCACATTAAGAATCCTATTAGAAGGAAAACACTAAAAGGTAATTGAATTTCCCTCAGTTATCTTCATCTCTGTCAGCTCCTGCTACAATAACTTACTCTCCAGAGCAGAGATAACTCAATTCTGTCCAGCAAGCATATGTTATGAATCTCCAAAGCAAACTTGTCTAAATCATTCTGGTCTTCTATCAAGGTTGGCTGTAGATATGAACTCTGACAGAAAGCAAACAAATTTATTTTTATCTTTTCAATAATTTGGTTGCCTGTGCCTTGATGGAAGAATATTAAAGATATAAATGTTTCCACTAATTCTGGAATTATAAAGACTGGTTCAAAACATTTCATCTGAAAGTTAATGCTATTAAAAATGCTTTGGTTCCCTATTCTGTTTTAACAGAAACAAAAAACAGTTTAGGGCTTCTGTAGGTAAACAAACTAAATTATCATTCTGTAATTAACACTTTTTTCAGAACAGTTCTGATATTTATATTTTCACCTTCAGTGGAAATGTTAAATCTACAAATAACAACAGAAGAATACTCTAACCTTCTAACCCTTTTTTTTTCCACCAAAGCTCTTAAAACATCAGTAAGCACAAATCCCCCACTCTTATAAACAAACAACTTTGATTTAAAAAGTCACGTTTTGGGATGGTATCATGACTTATCTAGACCAACATCACAAAAGCAAAATAAAAGAAAAATCAGACATAGAAAGGCTATATGACAAGAATCAGTATAGTTAATTCCAGAAGGAGAGGAGACAAAATATGAGATAAGAGCCTGGTTAAACTAATATTAACTGTACAACTCCTGTCATTTTGTTTCAGGCTTTCCAACATATATGTAAAAAACAGTCTGCAGAATGAGTGAATAATGAATTGACAGAGTTCCTTGCTGACACCCAGCTACTCAGAATTGTTTAGTCACGAAGGAGATCTGAGGAACTGGGGGAGAAGCTTGGAAAACCAAGTCATCATCATAATGAAATAGCACAGGAGTGTCACCTTAGATAATAAAACATATAAAATAATCTAATTTTAGATATAAAATTATGGCCAGTGTGTTCCCCTTTATCTTTGCTCTTTCTTGCCATAATTTGGCAGCTCTTGGAATTAATCCTTCACTACACTTGGAGCAGCCTCCCAACTGCATTGAGTGCAGTCTTCAGCCATTATTAGCAACAGCTTTATTCTATTAATTACACAAGTGTAATGAACAGAAGGTGCTCTAGGAAATACTGGTCGTGCTCCATGTCTCCTCATCCAACCTGACTCATTACCAGGGAAAAGATATTTTACAACCCAAGCATAGCTTCAAATTGCAGAGGAATGGGAGCATATTCTGCAAGAGTGTTACTGCATTTTCCCTTTCAATAATCTCTTCCTTAAGAATGCCCATTTTGACATAGGGTAAATAGGCCTGACAGTGAAGCCCAAAAATAGTAAACACATAACAGGAAAGAAATAACGCTAAATGAAAATAAAAATAAGTTCAAGTTTACAACTGAGCAGAGTATTTACGTCCAACCTACCAGTTGAAATACTGAGAAAAAAACACCTTCAGGTATATAGACCCTGAAGATCTCCTGTGACCTTGTCAGCTCCAATATCAGAATTATTTTAATGTAACGTCTTTCTCATTTAGATCAAACCAAGTTACAATAAAACACATAGGAGAGATGTGTAATGTCACCAGTGCTTTTTCTTCAAAGCAGAACAATCCCTAACACTGTTCTTAAAAAGGTACATAAGCAATATAAGTTATCTCTGGACAGAAATTTTGGAGTAAAATATCCAGTCAAGCACAAAGAGGATATTTGCTTTGCTAGAAAATTACATTCTATTTACATTGTATTACCTGAGTCCAGATTATTTAGGAATTGTTACCTGGCATGAGCTACCATGAAAGTCTATGAATAATAAATAAGGTAAACAATACTGATTTATTTTTCATGAACAGGTGAGATCAACAACATTTCTGATGGGAACATTGCATTTGAAGCACGAAACCTCTTACCTGACTAGCTTAATTTTCATATTATAAATATAAAAATATGCAGAAAAACATGGAAAATGTTTTAATAGACAACACAAAACCTGCATAAAAAGATACAATATTAGGGGTTCAAAGGAAACATATGCCATCCAAAACAAGGCTTTTTTAAAAACAAACAAAAAAAGCTGGAATGGAATAGAAAGAAAATGGCATTCTTCAGTAAGTCTCCCCAAAGAAGAGAAACAGAAAAATATGTCACCTATGGCACAATAGTTTTAAAAACAGAATGAAGCAGGTCAAAAGAGATGGAAGAACAATTGCATAAAGCCATAAAAGTCAGCATTAAATTATTTTTCAAACAAATCATGAGGAGGAAGCCCATTAAGGTGTCTCTACAGAGCTAATAGAAGATCAAAGGGTAAAAAGCACTCCTGGAACACATGGCCACCACAGAACAGAGATGTTATAAAAGAAAACTGGGAAGAGAACAACTGCTGAGATCAGGCAGTGTCCACTCAGGTGATCCAGAATAACTCAGGGATGAGCACAGCCATGAGCTGCATTGTTCTTGTTCAAACTGCCTCAGCCAGAGGCAAGATATACACCAAATGGACTCTGGAGGACTGCAGGGAGCAACTCGGCAACAAGTCTGAAATTTCTAAAAGGCAAACTTGGAGCTGTGTTTAAAGGAGAAAAGGAATAAGCTGGTAAGAGCCACCATTGCCTTTGTAAAGAAAGTCAGGCTCCATGAGATTTCTTTCAACAAGCCACTCAAGACACAGACAAGAAAGAACCAGGTAATCAAATCTGAATGCCAAAAAGATATTTAAAGAAACACAGGATGAGGTAGGGCAGATAGGAACATCTTATGATGGCGTTTAGATGTATTCCCACAGCAAAAGATAAGTTCAAAGACCTACAGAGAGCAGATTATTTAAGCCTATTGATAATTTCTAGTGAATAATCTGTAACAGTAGTTAAAAGTGGGGATAAACCCTCCTTTTAAAAGGAAATTTATCATTCACAGGAAGAGAAAAATAAGTAGAAATGTTAAATATATAAAAGAAGTGAGAAAGGACACAAAAAGTTGAAATCTCAAACATTCTAAAATACTGTTCATTACCTTCCTGCATATTTTTTTTTTCAAATTACACTTAATTAGTCTCCATTATTTCACATGAGACAATCCCAAAAATTGCAAGGAATAAAAGAAATTTCATCTCCTAGTGTGGAACTTCACAACATATTGCAGTAGAACGAAATTGGTTAATCCTCCTATGGACAAAAAAAACAATTCTCCTATGCTCAGCACTCTGTGGAGTGTTTATAATAACTCAAAAATATGTTTAGAAATCAAAGTCAATTTTTTTTCTTCCTTCTACCGACAGACAGATGGTGCTGTAACACCTAAACGTCCCAAATCAAAGCGCAGCATTTATTTAAAAATGTAAATTTGAGACAGTCAAGCCCATTCATAACAGTATCTGTAAAGTGTTATTTTATCATGAGGGAACATCTAACTTCCTTCATGTTGCCCCATTACATTTTTGCAGTCTTAATGACAACTTTTGGATGCATTCCTGCAGCTTGCTTTATCTCCATGTGCTGTGGAGAACCATCACTGCTGACCCACTCAACAGAGAATTCCCACTGAAATCACTAGAGAATATTTTTTTTTAATAAATAAGGACATTACTATTAAGGGTGCCGAAAAACACTTCATATAAAAGGATGTTTCAAGAGCCACAGAAGAATTTTTTGATGCACAGGTTCTATAACAAAGCAGCTTTTGTTAAAAACACTGGTAAACTATGGAGAATATAGACCTAGTCAAGGATTAAAAACTCTTTCCCACAGTAACTTTTTATCTTATTACATATAGAAGCAACAATCATCTACAGAAACTACAAGAACACCAAAAACCTTTCCATAATTCTTTCAAGGGCTCTCAAACATTCCCTTTGACTAACGGGTATTCTGCCAGAACTGACTTGCAGTAATTTTTAGTCACTTCCTCTGATACAAATAACGTATTCCAACATTTAATGCTTAGTGCATCAAAGGGGAAAAGATATGGAATACAGATTATCCATCAAGGGAAGCACTGGATTTTACCTTCTGCCAAGGAAACAAAAAACAAACAGCTCCACTCCATCCAAGTCACTATTGGAATGCTTGCCTAGCCTTGCATCCCACCTCTGTCAAGGCAATACCAATTTTAAGATTGATTTCTCAGCATGAGCTATGAAGTAAAGCATTCTGTTTATTACCACAGCCTGTAAATTGACACTGAATAAGAATTAAAACTGTGAGGAAGTTCAAGTCTTCCGCATGAAAAAACATAACTGAACACAAAAAGGCAACAAATTTTACAGCAGCTGGAAATGCTAGATTTAATTATTGAAGAGAAATCATGCAGAGAAGTTAGCTGCCTAGCATGATTTATAACAAATGCAAAGGAAAAGTCATGTGAAATTCTCAGTTAATCAACAGAAACAGGCAATAACAAGAATGCCAGCACTTTCTATTTTTATGGATGACAAAAATTTGAAAATAAGACCAAAAATTCAAGGGGATGCACCACACAATCTTCCAAAAATGACACTCTGAGGAGGCAGGCTATTTTGCCAATTAGAGTAGCAGTAACATTTTACTGAAAAAACTACCAAGAGATTTGTTTTCCTCAGAATGAAGAATCCTTGTCCACCCATTATAGAAAGTTTTTGGAAAATTATTGTGTGGCGCTCTCCGCTGCTCTTCTACACACACCATAATGTATAACATTGTGAACAGTTTTGTATTGCATGTTTTTCCCGGTTTCCTAACATTACATGTGAATCTTTCATGAAAAAAAAAAAAAAACCAATAGAAAAACAAGACAAAACAAACAATGAAAAAAAGAAACCATGGTCCTGGAACAGTCTTCAAAAAATACTTTACTCAAGTATTGAGACTTGGTATCACAGATTTTTGCTTAAATCCAATAGTGCCATCCAATAGCAAACTAAAGCTTCACTAGAAAGATGAAATACTGAACAGTCCAGGCCTAAAAACCTTGCAGGTTTACTTAATTTAAAATTCTATAAATATGTATATTCATCCAGAAGTACAGCAAGAGATTTATATAAGACAGGAGGCATAGCCAAGGCAATGGGCACTCCTGTCATAAATTATAAAATAAAGTCAATTAGAATACAAAATTCCCTCCCCCTCCTCACACCAAATCCAATTATTCCCATAGGCCCGACTCCACAGCAGTCTGCACAGATAATCTAAGACACAGTGAGAATCACCACATTTTTCAAGGTCATTTCTAGAAAACAATTTGGGTGGTAGCATGAAACTATGATAAAGGGATTCCTCTTCAGGATTTTCAACTCTGCCGAACACCAAGGCTGAGATTTTGAAAAATACCTAAGAGACATGTACATATAAATTCCAGGGACAATGGAGAAAGTCTAAGGTTATAAGGTATATGTTAGAAATGCTCACATTCCCACATTCACTCAAAGAATGTGTATTTAATTTCTACTTCACTACAAAATTAGTAGAATATTCCTTCATCAGGCTTCCTTAAGGCACGATCACACTGTAAAATGAGTATGTCTCAGGTTTCCTGGAGACCTCCCTATATGTCTACATGCATATATGGAACTACACCTTATACAGGTAGCCGTGAAAAGACTTTTTAAGCTTCTGAAAGAGAGAAAATTACCATGAGAAGACAGAAAGTAGAATAGAAAGGATTTCTTTTCTATTCCCTTCAAGTTTAAATCTATCTTGCTGAGGCACTGAAGTTTTACTGCATATCCAAAGTTACAGAACAAACTGAAACAAGCCTGAAAAAAAAGAAAACAAAACTTCCTTCAGAGACTCTTCCCATGTTTTTGGCCGTGCTACTGTATGGAAAAGGTTCTTCATCATTTTACCAATTTAGGGTCCCACCACACAAAGACAGAGCAAAACCCAACCTGAGATTACACAGCAAAGCTCACATGTGCTGCATTTGCTATTGCTTCTCTGTCTCCTCCTGGATGGGAAAAAATGATAGGTAGACATTTCTCAAGCCACTTCTGTACTTGCAATGAATTAAGAACCAAACAGGAGTGGCACCCTGTGCAACTTATAAACTATTACCTGTCAAATAATTTCTTGCATCACATTTCTAAGATGCAGTTTTCCGCACAGCAGTGCCTTTCCTGTATTACCTATTTTCCTAGGCTTTCCCTTCCTCTTACAATGACCATCCTTACCCCATTTATAACTGAATCTATACTATTATACATAACTAGAGAGCTTCACTGTGAAGCTTGACTATATTTCCCCTTGTCTTTTCCTGCCTCTATGTGCTCCAAATACCAGACTTCAGTTTTAAAAAGTAAAATCCAATTTGCCTTCTACTTCTAAACTCTCCTTGCATGTATAGTGCAAACCTCTTCAAAATCTGACTCAGATATTGCAAGGCTTCATCTTCATCTTCATTCAGAAATGGAGAATTACAATCAAGTAGCAGTAAACATACTAAAGATCTTTAAAAAGAAAATTGGAGATTGGATTTCTTGCTGACCTAGTGTAAACATGGATTATTCCATATGCAATGTGAAGCACCAGATTTGCAAGTCTGAATAAAAACCAGGTAATAGTTCTTTCCTTATTTCTCATCTGAGGGCCTTTATCCCTCATCAACCACTCTCATCTCCTTTCTCCATAGCACTCAGAGGGCAAAACTTTGTTCTAATGTGAACCACACATGCCAATCCCATCCATTTCTTAAAATCACCTGCAACTAGTAATCACCAGAAGCACAAAACATTTTTAATGTGATCAAACCCACATGTCCATATACATAATTTTCCATAATGATCCTTATAGGATCATTGCTCTACTCACTTTCTTCAGCTATGACATCTTAAGACTTGGACAGAAAACAGTGCACCAGAATTTCTGATTGTTAATTGTCTGCAGACTCAGACAGCTATGACTAATAGTTCCTCCTTCCACAAAGGAACACAACACTGACTGAAGTCTGCCACAGACATCAGATTCTTCATACTTTTGGTAGAACCCAATAGTTGTATATCCTCCGTTTCTACACCTGTAGCCTTGCTGGATCAGTTTTCCAGCACAGAAACAAAACTAAACTGGATAAGCAGACTGCTGATATTTGAGTACACCATTTTCCATTTAAGTTCCACCTGATGAGTTAAACCTCTTGAGCCACCACCACCACTAAGACAGGACAGATTCAAACCAGCATTGGCCTAAAATATCAGCCAACTCTCATCCCAGAGACTTGTAACAGCAGAACTCAGAGCTATATTAAAAATGTAAGTTGATGCTCTGTTTAAATTTATTCCAGATACCATAAAAGCTATCTTGAGGCTGAAGTAGGGCTAAGAGTGCAGCTGTCACTGAACAATTGTATTCACAGAAAGCCTGCATTTATATGACAGAACCCTTCATTTCTCTCACATTTCCTACATATACACACCCCTCTTTGCGAATAGTTTGCATCTGAAGGAAAAAAAGAGGGCTGCTCTTCTAATCAATAACACCATGTCATGCATGGAGCTTCTGCATAAATCCAGAGCAGAAGATGTCAAGCATGTCCCAGTCCAGTGATTATCAGGCAACAGAGTAAAAGGATGCACTTTTCATCTCCACAGGACTGTCGCCAAACCCTTGATGTAATAAATGAAACATGCCTGCTATTTCACCACTGCAGAACGGTACTGTAGATACCTTCCAACATCTCTGTTTGCAGGAGGGGGTAACTAGCTCTAGATGAACTGCAGATATGTTATTAGACAACGCACAGCTTGAATCCTGGGGCCAACCCAGATGACCTTTAGAACATAAGCACTGTCTAAGACAAATATGCTTTCATCTTCAGGGAGTATTTTTTCAAGTAAAGATTTAAGAGGAAAACAGTTTAGAAATACGTTAAGCACAAATGTGCCTTCAATCTCTTAATGCCTCATTTTAAAAACAAAACCACAAGTAATATCGCATGTCAGAAGAAAGACAAAGTATTCTTTAAGTAGAATATTAGTGAATTGAGAGAGATTTACCTTAATTTTCATTTACTCAATAATTAAAGCACAGGGAAAGCTGATATGCAATGTAACCAAGATCCTAAATTGGAGGTATGACCAAAGTGATTGAGAAAACAGGCTTGCATTTTTGTTAGAAGTAATATAAGTTTATTACAAAAACAGAGACCCTCATTTTGCATTAGATACCCTTAAGTGGGGTGAAAATATGAAAACATAACTAAACCACACTGAGGCATGTATAACATAAGGAGAATGGGTTTAAAGAGGGATTAAATAGCATATGATACAAAAAGAAAAAGGAAAGCAATTTCTCATTTTGCACTTCACAGGCTGTTACCACTTATCTTCAGAAAAGTGGGTATTTTCAGACCTGTATCTTGACTGTGATGCTAAGTAGCTTTAACACATACAGTGAAATTTGCTAAATGGAAAAGAGTAGCACTGGTATGATAAAAGTCTTTCTCCTACAATCTACAGTGCGCACATTTCAACAAGTTCTGAGCTGCTCTGCTCATCTTGTTTTTCCATCAAAGCTGGTGGCAAACTTATCAAATCACCCTACAACTGCAAAGCATCCTTCAGAGCAGAAAGGCCTGAGGCCTGCAAAGCCTATATCCCAGCCTGAAATCCTTAAACTATAGGATGGTTATGCTTTTGTGTTTTGCTTTTTTGAAACAAGATTTCCTTTCTTACCTCAAATTCAGCATGGCGGTTAATATCCTCTGCCCTCTGTCTGCTCAGGATAAATTCTGCTTCATTAGCCACTCGTACCAGATGCTCCTTCATGGTTTGACTCAGCAGCCTGAGGACAAAGAAGATTTAAGAACTGCCTTAAGAGAATGAATTCCAAAAACAAAGAACTGGAAATACAGTGTGCGTGTATGTGTGTGTGTATATATATATATGCAAATATGTTGGGCTCTTATGAGTGACTTTATTGTGCTAAGAAAACAGTATAAATAAGGCTGAAGGGTAATTCTGTGCCAATGACTAAAGTTGTATTTCTACAGTAAACTAAAGTGAATATTAAACAAAATGTAAACACTCCGGACAGTAATTTGTTTTGTTACGTGAAATAGAGATACATTAAAAAAAATCTTTCACACCCACCACAATATAAAGTAAGCAGTTTTTGTAAATAAACATCTACTGTTAAAGCTCTAACACAATTGATGAAAAATCTAAATTAAAGAAATGCAATGCAATATGGTTTTTCCTCCAAATGCAAGATTGAAATTTTACAGTAAGAATACATTTTAGTAATATTTTCAGGATTATAAAACATTCTCAGCCTCACAAATGAAATGCTAAGATATACATTGTTCCAGGTTATGTACAGAATAAAGCAGTAATTCAAACTGAGATTTCTGAGGCCTTAATAAACCCTGAATGGCAGTAGAGCTGACAGATTGAATTACAACCCAATTATTCTCTGAGTTCACATATTGTTACTAAAAACATTTCCTTTTTAATTAGTTACATTGGGATTCATTGTTGGGGGGTTAGGTGTCTGTCCTGTTGTTCTGTCTCACCTATGGAATTTTTACCCATCAGTGGCAGGGAAAACCGGGTTCCTGGTACTTCGTGGGTGCTTGAAAAACACAACGAGTTTGGCTGGGCCCAGGGGGGAGGGGGCAGCTGGGGGCTGGCTGGTTTCTTCAGCTTCAGAGCAGAACACTCGCGGGAAGCTGTTGCGGCTGGGAGAAGGGAATTCGCCATCACCCAGACGGAGCTGCTGCTTCTGCTTCTCCTTCTTTCCTCTTTGTTGGTGGCCTCGCACCCCCTGTCCTGCCGGGACGTGTGGCAGTGCCAGCCACCGCCGCGGAGCTGCTGATGCACCTCAGCCACCGGCCCAGGATCTCAGCTCATCCCTGCTGTTCCAGCCGACTGTTCCTCAGAGCCTGCAGGAGCACCGGGACTGCCCGCCCGAGGGGTTTGTGAAACAAAGCCTCTCCTCCATCCCATCTCAGCTGAGAAGGCTGTCACGGAGTCCCTGGTTCTGTTTTCTTGCTAATGCTATAGTTATTGTTGTTTGTTTCCCTTGTTATACACACTAGTAAAGAACTGTTATTCCTATCCCCAGATCTCTGCCTGAGAGCCCCTTGATTTCAAAATTATAATAATTCAGTGGGAGAAGGTCTACATTTTCATTCCAAGGGAGGCTCCTGCTCTCCCTAGCAGACACCTGTCTTCCAAACCAAGACATTCATAAAGTTGAAACTGGCTATACAGAAGCCACACTGTTTTAGAAGGCGCACATTTGCACAGGATCACTCAAAGATACACCAGATAAATCCATGACATGCTCTACTGATTAATTCTTTAAAACATCTGTTATTTAACCTTTTTTTTTTTTTTTTGGTAAGGCATCCAGTTGTAGAAAAAGGAGTAGCAGAACATAAAATCACTTGCTTTCCTTGCACATATAAACAGAAATACATTTCAACAAGTTCAGAGTGCACTGAAAAGCTTTCTTTACAACCACAGGATTTATTATGCAGGCTGTCTTCTAATGCATCCAATATTAATTTTAACCCTGATAACTTATTTATCTGAAATAAGGCTCCACCTGTCTCTTACAGTATGTTGGAAAGAGTGATGCTCTGCTGTCTCTTTTCCTATGCTTTCAGAATGCCACGCTTGCAGGACAATTTGCAGGTCACATGCCTGCTCCCATGAGAAGAAATCCAGAGGCAGAACAACACCTGAAGCTCATTGTTCACTGCCCCTCTCATTCCAAGGCTCAGAAAACTGCACCACAGCAGCCACATGAGGCCATCAGCTCAGGAACCAGCCAAGTTGGTGGATTAGTTTCTCCCCATAGATCAAGTCTTGAAATAAGGAATATGCACAATTCACTGTTTGAGGCATGACATCACCTTCTGTTTGGGGAGGCATGTATAAAAGCCGCTAGCTTAAAGCCATGCTGCAATTCCTTTTTTTTTTTTTTTTCTATTTTTAGTCACTGCTAGAATAGATGTAGCTGTTGAGCAACAAACATACAATTCTGCCCATTTATCAGCATGCATTAGTGACAAACCAGCAACAAGAAACTGTAAGCAATTCCATAGTCCGGGCAGATTCCAAGTGTTTGAGTCCTTCTCCATGATCTCCAGTAGCACACTCAAATCTGACACATAAGCATTTAAATAAACTTTTTTTATTGAACTAAGAACTGTTAAAAAAGCCTAATGGGATCACAAATGCTCATGTACTACAATATCATATATTGCAAGTTGCATAAAACACAGTTGGACAGTATTCCATTCTTTTCCCTGAGTTCATCAATACCAGTATCTTCTGCTAGCTTGATCGGACTTTGAAAAATACCAGCTGTCCTCTAAAAGGTCTACTTTTAATCTAACACTAATTATGCACTCTGAGTCCCTCTTTTCTTAAATCTGTTTAGGAAATCACCCTATATAATAACTGTTTTAACACTTTACAACATGGTTTTCCTTTTTATTGACCAAACATAACCAGTAAGTAGCCCAGCACCTGCTGTACACATCCAGAAAGGATGGATGTGTTCCAAACAAAGCAAAGAACGGCATTCCCTCACACAAGAACAACATTGTTCAAACAGACCAGAAGTGTACTAGTGAAAACAAATACACTTCAAGTTCCAGCAAGAGCTTTGTCTCTCATGCATCCGTTGTCTCTTCTGTCACCCCCAGCTCCCCTTATACTCCACATACTTTCCTCACTTTCTCTATGATACTCCACACAGGGGTAGGCCAGGTAGATGAAACTGAGACATGATATTTTTTTTTTACTTTAGTTTATTTAAAAGCTTTTAAAATTTAATCTTTCTTTTCAGTTCAACCTTTTCCAAACATTGCATATGCCTGAATTAGCTTTCTTATAACAAACAATTCAAGTTGCATTATCATCTAGAGCAGTCTGGAGTCCCTTTATGAAAACAGTACCCACATATATGGCATACCACTCAGATTTCTATTTTGAATTTAGCACTTAAGTATGGAACTTCAGAAAAATAAATATATATATATCTTTACATAAATGTAATGATGGCATGATATAATAGAGGAGTCTGTAGACATCACTGAAAATCAAAGGCAAGCATGAGCTCACAGCACCTGTATAAATGAACACACCTCTATTTATATGTTTAAAATGAAGTTTTAATCACCTACTAAACACAAGTTTTGGGAACCTTGGCAGCTGCTAGTTTTCCATTTAAGGGAAACAAAATGTTGAACGGAAATTTGTTATGTGTAGCTCACTGCTCTTAATAAAACAACTGTTCCCAGGCAAGCAGACCACTGCTGAGGCAAGGACAGGAATGTGGCTCTTGCTGAAGGATTAGCTCATCTCCAAACTACACACAACACATTTTGTACATGTGGGAGAGCCTATAAACTGAATTACCTAGAGCAGGTAAATTTGAGGGACAAACACTTCCTTCTAAGGAAAAAAATGTTTAGAAACATCTGATTGTCTTCACTAAGACACTAAGTGGCACTTCATGGATTTTAAAGGATCACAACGGTCTTTGCTAGTTCCTGCTCTGGCCTCCCACACAAATTGATCATGAATGTCTTCCTGAAAACTATTTCATTTCCTCCATCAAGTCTCTACCTTCTGTTTGCACTGTAGGAGAGTTTCCAGAAAGAAACCTCTTTTTTTTAAGGCTTGAAGCTTATAGAATCATAAGTTGTTTACAGTTGGAAGGGATCTTAAGAATAATCTCCAACCCCCTGCCATGGACAGGGACACCTTCCACTAGACCAGGTTGCTCAGAGCCCCATCCAGCCTGGCCTTGAACACTTCCAGGGATGGGGCATCCACAGCTGCTCTGGGAAACCTGTGCCAGACCATAAAGGTGTTTTACACTCCCAAAAAATAGTTTTATAATAAGGCAATTACTGTCAAGTAAAACAAAAAACAAACAAACAAACAAATTCCCTAACTATTTGTGTGCTTTAATCCTGATTTTTTTGCCCAGAAACTAAATTACATTCGTTCTTTTTCAGTTAAGTACAAATTTCATCTAAAACACATTAAATACTTTTTCTTACAGCAAAAGGACAGCTTTTCTTTCTTTGAGTAAACAGACAGATTGTATTTTTTGTCTTTTTCAAAGTATGCACAGCCAAGCTTAAAGAATCTCAAATCTAATAATTTCCTTCTTGCTGACGCTTCATAATCTCTGTGTGAAGATCCATGGACCATGCTTGCCTTACATATTCTCATATCTGCTAATTTTTTTCAGTACTATTCAACATCAAAATGCTGCTTAATGTCCTGATTTACACTCCACCTTCCTGACAGATTCTCTTCTCATTTGTTTCTATATATGACATGCTATTAAATTATTATTTTCCTGATCTTAATACAAGAAGAATGTGGGTGGACACATATTGTAGAAGTTAGACATTATCTATAAATGCAAAGACTTTGGATATTGGGGCCACTCTACAGCTTGCAGTGCACACACACCAGACTCAAGGTCTCAGACTTTTTTTCCGAAATGTTTTAGAACACATGCTTAACTTTGAAAAGATGAGCAGCCTAGTAAAAATAAGCAAGGGGATAGATTCCATGCTGGAAGTTAAATATATTCTTGCATATTTTGCTGGGTCAGGAATCAAGTGCTAAACCACAGAGAGAAGAAGGAGTTCCAGCCAAATACATGAGATAGACTGATTTTCATTGTTATGTTGGAAAACTATGACACACAGAATTAAAAGTCTTCCTCTGATTTCTGGCTGCTGAATGCTTAGATGAGAGGTAAAAAAGTCAAGCTTCTCCTTACAACAAGCAAAAATTAAGAGGTACAAGAGGCAAAAAAATAAACAGAAAACTATATGCAAAGCAAAAACAAGTGAGATTTACAAATTCTGGGTTAGTATTACTGATGTGTAACAATTACCAGTTTTAGTCGAAGTTTAAAAACGTTTCTTAGGTAACACTGACAACAGCTGTTTAGGCACAAGTATATCACAAAGTACAGTAGGGAGAGACCATAAGTTCTAAGTGCTCCACAACAGAGAATTCTGAGACAGCCAAGCAAAGCAACCTCTCCTACTTGCACTCCTTCCTCATAAACCCAGCATGTAGAAGATTCTCTGACTACATGGACTTTGATGGGATCTGACTGCTAAGTGCTGGAATTACTGTTGCAATGGCACTTTACAATTGCTTTGTGGAACACAGACACTTTACAGATACCCTACTGAATTCTCAAAAAATATAGTTAGTCCACAAAGTCTTAAAAACTTAAAAACTTAACAACTTAAAAAAAAAAAACAAAGTCTGAACAAAATGATTTACTTAAAATAGGAAACAAAAAAACAACCAAACAAAACAAAAAACAAAACCACCAAAAACCAGAGCCTCAAAGCTGTTCAGACTCACCAAAATGCTGACTTGGACATGTATTAGAATTAAATGAAACACTGTGAAAATTAAATTCATTAAATGAAGAACTTTGAAAACAAAGCTGAGGCAGGGATGCACCAGTCCAATATTTTCTATCTAGGATGGCCTCTTAGGACATGTTAGAGTCCATAGAAAACTGTTGTGTTCACATTCCAGAGCCACTGCAAAGTACTGTGAGAGATGATTTCTGAAAATGTCCCATCAGATAACAATAGTACAGTACATGTATGCACACACAATACAGCACAGATACCTTCTTGTTACTCTTGCAATTATTTATTTCTTCAAAAACAGATGTTATCAAAAATTTCTTGCATTAAAAAAAAATTCAGAACTCCCAGGAACTAAAAAGTGGTTTATGAATTTCCTTTTGCATTCACCCAGCAAATTAATTGGGTATTCTCACAAGCCAGACCTACCTTTGTCACACACACACCCTTCAAAACTCAATGAAATAAAGAAACTTTTTTATAAGTGGTTGTGTACATCACACTATACCTCAGTGCGTACACATGCACACAAAAAAAATTAGGTGGCATTAAGGACCCCACTCAAGTCAACTTACCCACCTCTGAAACACATCCAGGCTACAATTCCTAATTTTCAGCACATTTATAATGCTGTTTTATGTCTAACCTAATGATCTTATGTATTCTTATTCACATATTAACAAAGCTGCTTTTTTTTGTAAGCAAACCAAAACAATAACATCAAGACTCAGAAAAGAAACTATCAAAAATCTCTTTTACAAAAAGCACCTTATACAGAAAGGGTTGTTAAAAATCAAAAAGCAAGGGAATGTGGAAAACTTTTTTTTTTTTTTTTTTTTACAAAAGACTGAGGTGCAGATTCTATGTCATCAGAACCTCAGGACAAGGAGGCTGCAGCAAAGGGAGCAGACTGGCAGTAATCAATTCTACTTTGGATCTGGCTGCATTTATAATTTTTCTCCTGAGCCTTTTTTGGTCAATTATGCACAATCTGTCAGTTATCATCCATTTTTTCATTAATAGCTGTATTTTTCTAAATATTTTTCCATCACAGTAGTTACTCCTATGGCAACACAACCCTCCAGCATTCATTCCTTGAGAGTGACCACAGCACTGCAAGTGAGAGACAATTGAATGGGGCAGCCTACATCTGTCCCCTATTTTCCATTCAGAAAGCATCCAAGTAATTGGCCAGCCAGCTTGATTGCCAAGTATTTCAATATTAAAAATATTTGTATCCATGATTAGTCAAAAGCAATACATACAATTTAAGACAAGGAACAGCAGGTGACATATGTTTAAATTTTGTTAGTACAACTCTTAAATTCCTCCCCACCCCGCCCTCAGCTACAGAAATATAGATGATTATAGAATTCCAGATCTTATACTGTTAGATCTTATGCACTGAAAGATTAATATCAGCTGCATTTGGTTGTTTCTGGAGAGCTTTGGGACTTCTTTTCAGTTTGCTGATGGAGTTTTTACTTCCTGAGGATGTTAAATTTGCATTATGTTTGCCTTCCTTCTTCTCTCAGTAACTTTTGAATTGATTGTGTAATTCCAACAAATATTTTTCATAGAAGGTTATAGTACCTCAAAAATAATAATTTTAAATCCAAGGGAGCACAAGATCCCTTGCAAGTTTCCTCTGGGAAAAGAAAAATAAACAAAACTGTTTACAACTACACCGGAAGACACATTAGAAAATGCTCTGATATAGACGGGATAATTTTGATTAGATTTCATTCCTCATTAGACAACAAAGAACGTGGCAATAAAAAAAAAAGCTACAGAAAAACAAACAAGGATACACTCGTGAATCCTTATGTTTTGGGTTGCCTTGTTTGGATAAGGATTGAAAAAGCAAAGGTAAGGAGAGGAAGTATACATAGATTCTGCAGGTTTAATGAGATTGTCTTTAAACCAAACATTTTGTAACATTTTTTTAGTGAATATTCATTTGCAAGCGTATAAAGATGTAAGCATAGAACATTGTTCTACAATTCTTCAAATGGCCAAGAAAACTGTGCTTGAGAAAATTAAAATTAAGCATCTTCAAGAGTCTCTTCAACTGAAAATTGGAAAGAATAATTGCTGCAGCATGCTTAGGAGACTGATCTCTCAACCCCTGCCATGCCAAACCCATTATCACCCCAAAGGGAATAATAACTGTCATGCCTGGTCTCGAGCTCGAGTATGTTTGTTAGTGCCCTAGCTGATACAGAAAACAAGATCCAACATAAGAGATGCTTCACACTAAATTGTGCTAATGAATTACAGCGACAGCAGAGAGTTTTAACCTTCAGAGAACACAAGAGCTGCTCGCTAACTAGTCAAGTACAGGAAATCAGGCTCTAGCAAAAAGGGCATTTGTACATGCAAGGAAATAAAACAAAGCTGCGCTTGTTCTAGTTCATAAATAATAGCTCCACCATCTTCTGCATAAGGAGGAAACATAATTAGTTCCAGGGTACAAAATAAAAACCAGTCTGGGCACCTCAGAAGTCTCTGAAGGAGAGGGCTGGCCATGGCAGTGAACTAGATCCCACCTAAAGGACGGTTCTGGTGAAAAAATTCCCTCACCAGTAGGTTCTCGGGTTCAGGCTCCAAAATAGACTCTCCCTAAAGAAGGACCCAAAGGTGAAAGGCAAGCACAAAGAATGAAATCCAGACTGACAGAAGTTCAGCAGGCTAAGGAAAACATTTCACAATCTATCCTTCTGCTGCACAGATGGCTCAGTACATGCAGGAGCCATGGGTATAGGCACCTTTTTAACAAGGTTTCAAAAAGCATTAATAGTGTTCCCAGACACTACAATAACAGAGAACAATACTTACTACTTTTTATTAAAACCAGATTAATGTTAAATGTAGCAATGTATTGAAATTTAAGTGTCTTTTACTGCACAGAAAGAGGTTATTCTCCAAATACCTGCTCCTTTACCTTTTCATTTACATTCTGTAACTTCCTGGATTTCTACGCTGGCTTTTTTCTTTTTACTATGCATATAACCTGGACTTCAAAACTTCAGTTGTGTATTTACTTTTAGACAGGTTTACAGTTCCATATTCCCACATACCAGGCTCCTGTTTAAAGATCTTGCAGTTCAAGACTCAAAATTTCACTGAGCACCAACTAATTAATACTGTTCTAAACATAAAGAGGGCGTGATCTACCTGGAAAGGCAGGGAGCAACTCTTCCATGGAATACTTATGAACATGGAGAAATTCAGACCAACACATTCTGAATGCAGCACACACACTGCAGATGTTATGGGTCCCAGAGGCAAACTTTCTGCACATATTTCTGTCCAGGGAATCCTAGCCAAAACATGGCAAGCCTAAACATAAAACTTCCAACTGCTATGAGAGAGAGAGGTACATTCATACTCTTCACATAAAAGCCAAAAATACATTTGAAAGCAAGTAGAAGAAAAGATTTACATCTCCCCTTCTAGACTTCTTCCAGAAAGATTTTCCAGTCATCTTATTTGCTCAATAAAAAAAACAGCAGAACACACCTCAATCTGGAATATCCTACTGCATCATTAGTAAAAAAAATCTAGTAATAAACACTGGGAATAAAACTCTGGTTTACAAAGATTATAGGGTGACCAAATTCCCCCCACCAAGGCAAAAGCAATTCTGTGATTCCACAAATTCTAGGCACTTCTTCCAGTCCTTGCTTTTATTTATTCTCTCATGTCTCAGTGCCCTACAGACAACCTTCCCTATGTGCTGAACCAGTTCTGTCCTTTCTACAAGTATCTTAACATATTTTCTAGCACGCTTGTAGAGACAACTTAAAATTCAGCTTTTATTATATAATTATGCAGCTAAAGTCTAAATCAGTATCATTCAGATAATTTCTTAAGTATCAATTAAACTTCAGCTTTTGGAGTTTCCAAGACTATAATGCTACGGCAAAAATACACCAAAAAATAGCAAATAGAATAAAATACAAGGTCTGAGATGTTTTAGTTCAAGTGTTAGCATATGTGCAAGCAAAATAATATGCAAACTGCATAAAGAGAAGGAAATAGTAGTTCTGGAATACAGTTCCTATCATTTGAGGGAAAAGAGTTTAATTTTAGTGAATGCTGAAAAGCCACAAAGCACCATAATTCAGCAGTAACTATAAAGGCTCCTATGAATAGCAATGGAAGAAAATGGAGACAGATAAAAGGAGCCATTTTTAAGAAATTAATCCCCTCTCCTCTTCACCATAATGAATGTTATGCTCCCACTTTAAAAAAAAACCAACAAACTAAACTATATAAGAAAACCCAACTCTGATACACGTCAGAAATGAAATGAAGTAACAATTACACAGACATTTTCTGCTAACCAAAACCACACTTCCCAGTCTTCAAGGGATCATTTGTCCCTGAGACAACCACTCTGGCTCAGGCTAGACTCTAAGTTATTGATGTTGTTTATGGAGGTGGGGGAGTGATTCCATCTGTCTGTGATGGGCACTGCATGTTTTGAAGAGAAAATAGTCAATTCCAAACAGTTTACTGAGAGAAAGCTTGACCTAGACAAGCTGAATAGCTACTGGGTGACTGCCAGGCACAGCTCAGTCTCAGCAACTGATTTGTCCATGATAATCAACTTACACAGATGAACCTTACATTGTGGTTTACATGTGTGTGGGATCTCTATGTTATCTATGCTAATAAAACATTAATCAAGGGCCAAATTTATAGCAGGCATTTTGTAAGTAAGGTCAAGACAGGTCAGCCTCACATAATAGGAAACAACTATAGGCTAGATCTTAACACTGTAACTGAACACCCTTGTTACTTTACCTTGGCCCTTGGGATCAAGACTAGTAGCAAAATGTTTTTGCTGCCTCAGAATGGTGTTTCCCCTACCATAAACTGAAATGCAACCATTAAAACCCATTAAAATGGCCATTATTTTTATGTATCTTGAGAACATGTATATCTTAAAGAAAAAAAATCTCAAATAGCCATTTTCGCCATTCCTACAAGGATAAACAGATATTTATATAGCATATTAATTTACATGATAAATTATTCTGGTTTTAGTTTAGTAGCTGTGCTAATCACGTAAAATTTATTTTCTATTTAAATTCCTACTAGCTGAAGCTATTCACTAACAGAAGTTACATTTAAATAAATGGTATTTCTTATAATACACCTTAGCTTACTTGTTAATTAATCTTTAAAAAAATCCTTCTGATAAAAAGTAAATATTGCACTTAGTCTGCCTCAACAATCAATTTGTAATGAAGAAAATATTGATGGTTCTGAACACTGACTGCAAGTCAAAGAGCATGGCCTCATCACCTGCTCTGTCATTTTCTATAAGTTCCAATAATATACATATAAAGTTATGGATAGAACATTAAACTAATTGGTAATATTAAGGGGTTTTTTCCCTTAGAGGGACTCTCCTCCTTTGTAGTTGAAGAGATAGGTCAGAAAAAAATGAGCAAACTGGAATCTAATTTTTGAGACAGAGGCTTATCTTACAGTTCCTAGCAGTAATGTCTTTCAAATATAAATTCCCTTTCTCAAGAGATTAGCCGAATACAAATTATAGTTTTAACATTAACCAGTACACAAGGACTGGAAGAAAGAAAATCCATGACACACAGATAAGCAAAGTATTTAATGAAACTTAAGAGCATTAAGATTCTGCAAAATCCCATATTCTGAATTAGAACTGAACTGAACTAATAAAGACCATGAAACCATGCTCATAAAACTCAAAGAAAATTACACAAAAAGGAAGAAGAAACTTTATTTTTAAGAAGTTTCAAGGCACAGAACTCCCTGAAGGCTAAGACATGATAGCAGAGGTGCTATCAAATGTTGTGACTTACCTTCCTTCATTGACAAGCTCAATAAAGGCCAGGCCAGCATTTTTCTGTATAGAGTTTTGCCACTCCTGGGTAAAGACAAAAAAGAAGAGAAAAATAGTTGTATAAAAACAAAACTTGGAAGAGGCATTTTCAGAGACAAAATTGCACACTTTCTTTTCAGCTTTAGCAACTTACAGCACCATCAGCCAACACACAAAGCACTAATTGTGCGCTGATCAGGAAGCAATGAATGCCAGCATGAAGGAATAGGGCAGCATCATTTACTTAAGGTCATATTAAGGGGAGAAGAAAATCCAAAAACATTCCACAAAGGATTCCATCATTTTCTTTTGTTATGTCATGTAATAACCCTGAACTTGCTCTGGTTCATGGATGCTTTTTGCCTTATTAAACCATGATAATGCTAGAAACTGTTTCACATTAAGGCAAGGCTTATTCCTTAGACATGAAGTTCTCTTGTAGTTTAAAGCCTAGTAGACACACTTCCTAATAATAATCCTCACTTCAGCATCCCATAGTCATGTCTTCTCATTTAAAAAAAAAATCTGTTAACAATCCAAATACTGCACCATTAACACACAGTGTTTTAAAAAATGTAACATTTTTAACACACTGAAATTGTGCTAATGGTAGACAAACATGCACTGCACATTCCTTAAATCCAGCTGAACCTTGAATTAAGCAAAATTCTACACCTCTTAAACATGTAGGTGGGTTTTGCCTGAGCCCCACAAGAGACATGGGGGAAAGCAACCAACTCAGATGACCTATCACTGGGGCTTGCTGACCTCATTCGAAAGATGAGAAGAAAACAAAATTAGTTAAAAACAAAGTATATTTTTTAATCCTAGACTACATAGAAACAAGTTAACCTTGTTAAAAATTAGAGCAGTAAATGTGTGTACCTCATCTTTTGGGGAAAATGTAGATGCAAATAGATAGAACAAATACAGCTCTTGATTCAAACTCTAACTCTTCTAATCTAATACAGAAGACTGATTCTGCAGCAGACAGATAAGTTCAATGTGCTTTTTCCACATCACCTTCCTTGACTTTTTACTCTTTATTCCACAAAATAATAATCCTACTGATTATCTACATGAGTATTTCTATCACTCTAGTTATTCAAAAAAAAAAAACCTCATCAGCTAGAAGTGCAAAACAGGAAATATGTCTTAAATAAATTTCAGATTTCTGAATGTAGGAGGTTAATACACACAGTGTCAGAGTGCATTTTTTGGTGCTCAGTGTCACCGAATTACCTCTCAGTCAGTGAGACAAAGGTTTGATCAGACACACACTGAAACAACATTGTTATTTACAACTTAAATCCTGCCCCTCTTCCCCCCCAACACACACACACACAACAAAACAAAGCAAAACAAACAAACACAAAAGTATTTTTGAATTTCAAAAGCAGGGGAGAAATTATAACTGATTTCTCAATCTGTTTTTCCAGGCCTAACATGCTTATCATGTTTATCATGCTTGTCATGTTTAAGCTGTAACAATGTATTAGAATTTTCAAAGAGTCAGAATTAAAAGCAGAATAATTGGAACTTGTGATGTATTATTCATCATATATTATAAATGCATTCTAGTGAAAAACAAAAGCCTTTTAGTTTCTAATATTCTAAACAAAATAGCATATGCAAATAATGCTTCTAAGAAGTTTTAAATGTAGTATCAGGTTCTAAATATTTACCTTACATAATGATAACTGAAACCATTCTTTTAGCTAAAGTGTGAGAAAACTCAAATAAAGCAAAATAACTTTTTCCACTTATGACACTGTCCATCTGTTGTTCTGCTCTCTAAAGAGCTCACAACAATACTTGAAATTTTAATTGGCGAAGATGGAAGCTGCCAAAAGTGAAAAGAAAGTGCATTTATCATGATACTTTTCAGCATTTTTCTCTACATCAGACATCTTCAAAAGAAGGTGTTAGTCTAAACATTTTCGTAAATCACAGCTGAACACACCCTAAAGCTTATTTTAATAGTTGAAAGAAAAGACTAATGGTCTTCATCTTTCATGATCCATTCCATATTTCCCCTCAGTATATGTTCACTCTCAAACAATTACACTCAGTATACATATTGCATTATTATATCAGCATCTTAGTTATCCATCTCCCAGAGGTATTAGGGAAAAAACATGTTAAAAGCTTCAAACTCAACCACTAATGCAACTAAGTAACTACAGAACCCATTTCAGCACTTCTCTGAGGAAGGCCTGTAAGGTAAGATCAACTGAGTCGATAATTTCATACCTGTACCAAGTTGTAGGTAATTGACCATCATTTCCCATGGCTGTAAATGTTTAGTGACCAAGAGACATCATCTGCTTTTAATGCTTTTGGTCACTGAACACTCAACAGTGAGGCAGAGGGAAAACCAAGAAGCACTAGACATGATCACAAATAACTCAAATGAAAAATCACCATGACAAGGAGACAAATAAGAAATCACATTTTATTCAAATACTGTGTCTGATAAGGAAATTTTCTAACTCGTTATTGTGTCACCTATTTCCTTAATAGAAACTATAAGCAGCCCCATTATACACTAGGCAAGGACTAAACCTTTCCTGAAATGGTGCTACAAACCTCATCTGAATTTTAATTTTGTATGGAATAACATATTACATTTCCTTTCTATACAGCAGAACTCTGAAGTGAGCAAAAACACATCCCAGTCCTCTATAGCTTTAATTTTATAACATCAACAAGTTTCATTAGCACATTCTTACTGAGTGCACAAGGGTCATTAAAAGAAAACATTATACAGTAGTGGACTTAAACCCCTCCTTTCAGAAAGTAATAACTTCCCCAAGGTTGGTATCATGACCCATTGTCCCATTTGAATAATGCTAGGGTTATTTAATTTATTTTACAGTGGGGTTTTTTAATTAAGTTAACTAATGATCATTTGTATGACAGCACCAAATACACTAATAAAACTCACAAATTACTGCATTTACTTTTTTCTAGGAAATACCAAGACCAACAGCATTCATTAGAGTTTAACCAAAGACCAAAACATATAAAATACCAAAAGCTGGATTAGACCCTAACCAGCAACAAGATCAGTGTAGCAAACAGTCTTTAGTACTTGTACATCCCATTTAATCTCATTGCAACTACCTGCGTTTGTGTAGCTATTTCAGTCTTCAGATGCATTTAGAAGTCTTTCATGCTACTTGATCCTCATATTTCTTGGTATAAAAACAAGGTACATCTCTAATCACACAACATGATCAGATGAGTGAAGTTCTTAAAAAATTTCTGCCTTGAGTTTGATTTTTTTCTATTTGTTACTGGTTTCCTACCCATTCTGAGTATCCTCATTCAGACCAAATACTTCAGGAACCTCTTATTTACCCAAAAAAGGCTTTTTCTGCAAGCAGCAGATAGCAGGAGCCAGCTTCAAAACAAAGAATGCAGGTGATTCTTTACGCAACATGTAAAGAATCTATCACCAAAAGCATGTCATGGTGATTAACTGTTCAATAGGATCAAGAGAAGACAGAACCAGTACACATCAAAAAAATAAACACATTAATATTAGATAAATACACAGAAACTGCAACCAATTCAGAAAATACCCTGAGCAAAAGTTGCTGGAGAGTGGAGAATATCACACTTGTCTTATTTTATTCTTTTTGAAAACCTCTTTGTGTCTATAGCTGGAGATAGGACAAGAAGCGAAGTGGAGCCTTTATCTAGCCAAATATAACCATTCCTAAACTGCAATCAAACAAATGCCAAGAAAATTTTTTTGATACACATTTTTCTTGGTTTGGAATTTGAAGTGCTTGCCAGTAGGCATCAAATGGACATATCCCTCCTCAGCTGTATACCCTCGGTAAAGTAATATAATAATATTTTAAACAATTATGGAGGGGTGTTGGACCTAGATGTTCTTTGAGGTAATTTTCAACTCAAACCATTCTACAATTCTATGAATACCCCAAAACATACATTCTTCAAGGTATATTACAAACATTTGCAAGACCAACCCATCAACTGGTCTGATGGCTAAGCAATTAACCATGGATCTTGAACAGAATTTTTGAAACATTTCCAATAGATGAAAACTGCCTTATTTCCAACTGTAGGACACTGTTCTGATGCTCTCATTCACATACATATACACATGCATGCTCCTCAAAAATTCACTTTTCTCAGAAACTTTAAAAAAAATCCTTCTAAACAGTTCAGCACATTCTACAATTAAGGATTATATCTAGCAGTTGGAACATACACTCATCAGCCAGTAAAAAATAGAAAATTCTTCTCTAACCCATCCTTCCTATAAAGCTGGTGGAGTTTTTATAATTCGTTTTGGTTATGAAAC
>NC_141705.1:62166250-62465653 GCF_971803275.1 Cyanistes caeruleus
GAACCCCTTTGTAAATTGCATGCTGTTCCCAAGGATTATGCCTTCCAAGATATGAATCCTACAGTACTAAAGCTTGAGGAATTAAAATGTGGAATGTCATGGTTGCAGCTAACTTGTAGCTGACAAATAAATTTGGTGATATTGGACCCTCAAACTCAACCAGCCTAGAAGTAAAACAAGTCCTCGGATGTGACAGGGATGGGTTGATTTGAAACCCAAGCAGGGACCTCAGCCAATCATGGTCAATGCAGAAAACAGACATATCACTAGTCAAAGAGCTGGGCGGTGCTAAAACCTTGACCAGTCAGTTGTCTAGACCTGTGAGCTTTGAACACACTATATAAGAAGGTTCTGAACAATAAAACATGCTGTTTGTTGAAGACCCTTGGGAGTTTGTGTCGTTTCTGTCTCCAACCAATGACCCATAACATAGTATCTGGTGACCCCAACGTGATGACAGCAGCCAGCCCATGAGTACAGCGGGGGGAGACAGAAGACGGTGCCTGCAGAGCCTGTCCAAACCAGAAAAAATCTGAAAAAAATAAGAAGTGAAGGGAGAGGTGCAACCAGCAAAAAACTGGAAATAATTAAGAGGCGTGCAAGCAAAGTTGTCCAAAATATATTGTGTGCAGAGTTGTGTTGTGGTAGAAAGCTGTAAAATCTGAAGTCCCCTTTGTAAACACCCCTTGTAAATAGAAAATGGCTCCAAAGAAATGGGAAGATATTTTTCTCTGGAAGAAAACCTCATCATCAAGGTATGGATTCTCCTTTTACCTAAATGGGGATTAAAGTATATACAGCAGGCATTGCTAGCCTTGCTAGTATGATCTGGGAACCACAGACTGAACATTATAAAGCCCTGGAATATTGTTTCTGACTTGCTGGGGTAGTAGCCAAGTGGAAGCCAAGTGGGTCGTGGACACGGCAGTAGAGATGCCACAGACGCTGCCCACTGAAACACCCACCAAGGACACAGAGCAGCAGATGAAAAATTGAGGGGGGAGCAACTGTTATTCACCAGAACACACCTGCTGGCACCACCAGCACTCGGTCCATCCTTGAATGCCCGAGGCCCCCCAAATCCCAGTTACAGGGATCATCTTTAGACTCCACACCCTGTAACACGCCACAGAGACAGCCTGCTAAAAAACCCAAACGTGGCAGATGCCATGTGCTTCAGAGGCGGGTCACCCAAGATGTCAGAGAGCACATGGAGCAAGACTCACTCATCCAAGATAGTGGAGTGTGAGAGGCAACCCACAGAGGAAGAGATACCACGCCAGCCAAGTGGAGGCAGCGGCCAGAGTTGCCCCCATTGTGGCACCTGGGATTCCATCCAGTTTCCCCACCAAATCCCAGAAACATTGCAGCACCAAAACCCAGAAGAGAAACCAGCAGCCCCACCGCTGGAGCCATCCCAGCACCATGCTTGCCTGTGCCAAGTGTGGAGCCACCAGCACCTGGGGCAGCAGGCTGCAGCATAGCCCCACATCTGCGGTCAGGACTGAAGAAACCTGGGAAGAACCGAGGCAGCTAGAGCCTGTCAGTGCCCAAGAGACTGGAAGAGCTGGCTGGAGCAAATGGTGCCCAGGACTGCAGGACATCACACCATGCCAGGTGCAAATGGCCCTGGACTTCAGCAAAGCAAAGCAGATCCACCCACCAAAAATAACAAACTGCATTGCATGGCAAACACAGCAGCAATGATATCAACCCATTCTACATCTCCAGCCAACAACTGTAAGTTTACTGGGATTGTGGGAGGAGAACTAAAAGATGGCCCCCAATTCGGTTAACCTAGAGGGAGGTCCTAACAGTATCACAGAAGAACCCATGCCGTCCTGTGCCATGTGGTATTGGCTGGAGCTGGGGGGTGTGCTTTCCAGCAATGCATCCCCTCTCAGCCTGCCCTCTAAAAAGGCAGGGCAGCAGCAGCAATGGTGGCAGGAGAGGCACACACAGATCTGCAGAGGTGTGGTGCCTGCAACTGCATGGTGTCTGAGCCAGCCCCAGCCATGCAAATGCCACCACCCTGGGAGGGGCCCCCTGGGCACCCATCCCTTACCCAAGTACTGAGGATCAGGGCATGGGCAAAGCCCCTGTGGGGAGCCCAGTGAGCGAAAATCATCAGCAAAGGTGGTGGGGAGGGACAGGCAGGGGCATGGTGCCATGGGGACAGCAGCAATCAGGCTGTCCTGAAAAAATGGCACCAGCCACGTGGCCATGCGACGGGACAGCAGCGAGCAGTGGGCCACATTCACAGTGGGTGTGGCGAGACATCCACAGCTTTTTGTATGTGGGCTGCGAAGAAGTGACCCAGGGGGCCCAACAGCCCCAGCAGGTACAGCGCCGTGTTCCCTGCCCCCACAACACGTCAGGCTCTGCCCTGGAAGGTGTGGCTGCCATTTTTCATGCCAGCAGAACCCTGCAGGCTGTCCCAGGGAAGCCCCCTTAGGCCAACACCAAGGAGCAGGGCTCACCTACAGCCTTCTGCTGCTTTGACCCTGCCAAGGTTCTCATACCCTGCAGAACCTAGTAAGTTGATACTAAATGGAAGAAAAGATCGGGCTGGTTCAATAGTCCCTTCCTCAAGAGAGAGGACTGCAGCATTTGCATGTGCTAAAGTTGAAACTGATTAATATAACATATCTTTGCTAGCTAATTCTTTTGCAGTTATTATGAAGGTGTCACGCCAATATTATGAATCTAGACAACAGTTTGCCAAATATGTCCTAAAGTTTATAGTACAATGCTTATTGATTCTGCTTTTGTGTACTCTGCAGGCATCATGCTTCATCATCATCAACATGAAAAACAAAACCCACTGTTTTGAATTCAAATTATCAAAATATTGTCAAGAGTGTTTTCAGCTGTGAGCTAAACTTGTTGTTTCCTACAAGTAATTCATAGAAATTTTCTGCCTTTACTATTCAAATAGTGATTCCTACATGATTTAAGGAGTCAGTGCTGATATTATTGCCTTTTATGAATAGAAGCTCCTGTAATAATTCTAATTAATGAGATATCTTTTCAAGTAGAAATTAACTGATACATTCTTTCAAGGTACCCTTTTCTGGAAAATCAGTTTTCACTTTTCTACTTCCCTGATGTGAAAAAGTTACCACTAGTATAAAAAAAACCTAACCCTAACTACCTTTCATATTTAAAATACTAATCACATATTTTCTTATTTTTAAACAAAAAAAACCCCATGTCTCTTAATGTTAAGTTTCTGCAATTAACTATACAGATGCTAATCACAGAACTAAAGTAATTTGAAATTACAAAAAAGTCAAAACTATATATGAGAAAGTATTAACAAGAACCTCTAATCAACAAAAATAATTTATCCTACAGCCTTGAAGTCATGTCCTAATAAGCGGACATGTCTTTATAGTTTTCATAAAGAAAACATATTAATTAAAGATGCATGATCATCCCAAAAACATGTTTTAAATTAACTGAAGTTACTGATTAGCCTAGAAGTAAAACAAATCCCTGGGTATGACAGGGATGGGTTGGTTTGAAACCCAAGCAGGGACCTCAGCCAATCATGGTCAATGCAGAAAACAGACATATCACTAGTCAAAGAGCTGGGCGGTGCTAAAACCTTGACCAATCAGTTGTCTAGACCTGTGAGCTTTGAACACACTAAGAAGGTTCTGAACAATAAAACATGCTGTTTGTTGAAGACCCTTGGGAGTTTGTGTCGTTTCTGTCTCCAACCAATGACCCATAACATCAGAGTGGGACAAATGCCAAACTTTCAGGCTGACTGTCAATAGGCACCACATATGCCAATCACCCATGTGGAACTACATCCTCTGGGAAATTTGGTTTCCCTGTGCAGCTGCACACAGGAGTGACCTGTGGTTCAGACACAGTTACGCTATTGGAACAGATGCTTTGCCCTTTCTGGGAGAAAGTTTTAGTGTGTTGCCCGTCTTTGGACTACAGTTTGAGCTATAAATTTGAAGATATGAATCTTAAAGGCAGAGAGAAATCACTGCTTGCCTTTAGGCTTGGGGCTCTTTGGTAGTTTTGATATCCTTCAGTGCTGTCTTGTGATCAGAGCCTGGATCTCTATCCACTCAGGGGCACTTGCCTGTGTGGAGGCACCAGGAGCCTGTTCTCTTTTCATGCCTCTGTGTGTATATCAGAAAGCAAAGGTTTTCTATTCCACTTACAGACTGCTATGGCAGAACAAAATATGTTTTGCTGTGCCCTCTACAACTTCATTCTTTGAAGGAAAAATACACATATAAATCCTGTATTCAGTTGAAATAGCTAAAAATCAATGTGTTACATGATTTACTACCCCAATAATCTCAATGGGTAGGTTAACACAGGGCAAGTAGAACAGGAGTATAGTATCAGACTGCATGAAATTGTTTATTTTCCCCTTTTTTCCATGTGCAGCCATTTGCCTTGGGTACTCAGGCAATGGGATTTAATTTGAAGAGACCAAAACTCCCATGTGACTCTTACCTTTCCTGTGTCTCAGAAGGGTTGATGAATGAAAATCATGCTTTCAGAGGACAATCCATGTTCTCCAGCTTCTCCATTTTAACATGGAGTTTTTATTTGGTGTTGTCTTTGGAAGGTATCGGATCCTGGGACAGTCTTCATTTTTGTGTTTTAGAAAAGGCGTCTTCTAAGGAAGGAAATCTTGAACCTGGCACCTGCCAAAATGGGCAAAGGAGAAAAAGACAAAACATGATACTAAGAAGAAATAATGAGTGTCAGAGGGAATGGCCTGAAGCTGAGTCAGGGAGGTTCAGTACCAGAAGAAAGTTTTTCACCCCAAGGGTGGCTGAGCCCGGAACAGACTCCCCAGGGCAGTAGCCACAGCACCAAGCCTGACAGAGTTCAGTGAGTGTTTGGACAGTGCTCTCAGGCACAGGGTGTGAGTCCTAGGATGCCCAGTGCAAGGCCAGGAGCTGGACTCTATGATCCTTGTGGGTCCCTTCCAACTCAGGATATTCCATGGTTTTAGGGACTTGCTTCCTGATTTTTAAAAGTTCAGGGTTGGCTGCTCTGTGATGGTCTTTTACTCTCCCTTGCATGAGAGAATCAAAAATATATAAGAATAATATATATTTTATATATTGTGTACTAATACATTACTCTATATTATATAATAATATAATATTATAGATTATATAATATATAATAATGTATTGTTATCTATTATTATATCAATATATAAGAAACCAGCATTTCCTTTGGGAGTCACTAGGTCATGGTATTGCTGCTGTGGAGGTATATAAAGTTTCCTGTAAATTGTTCTGAAAATCAGAGGCTTAAAGGAAGAGAAGATGGTTCTGAGCAGAACCTTTATTTAAGGATTGGCATGGTTTCCCATCCTTTAATCATTTTGTCCAGATTCCAGTCTTCTTTTCTTGTCACTTGAGTTATCAGAGTTGGGCAGTACAAAATGAAGGTGAGTGATGATAACAGTAACAATATGACCTCCTTGTACCTAGCATTGCACAATGCTTAGCAGGTTGGTTTGGCCACTTTCTACCTAAAGTCTTCTGCTGTTCCACTGGTCTACAGCAGGAGATCCCATCTCCATGGCATCTTGCTGCAGGGGCACGCTGGGGAACCCAGAACAAGGTGAATCTTTGTTCTTTGTCTCATTAATGCCTTTTTTTTTTTCTGACTTCCATGTCAGAATTCTCTATGCCTGTCCTTTCATCTTCTAATGGGTTCTTTTGTAAAGGGGAGCCCCCTGAGAGTGTCATCTCTGCTAGGGCTGCCTGTTGCTACAGGGAGAGATGTAACTGAAGTGACCCACCTCTGAAAAGCATAGTGGGAGAACAAGCACTGTAGCTTTTATCTGGAGTTTCTCATCAAGGTCAGTCTGGTTCCGGAAAAATCTCCCTGACTCCTGTTTCTGCCACAGTTCTACAGTGAGTTTGCGATTTGTCATCCAGTTTGCTCCCTGTAAAAATCATTCTCTTCTGTGAAGGGAAAGGTAGAGCCTTAGAGAATTGCAGAAAACATTAACGGGATTTTTGAAGCCCTTTTGTGTTGGCGGATGCTCCAGAGGTCTGTCTGATCCCCGGCACTGCCACTGACTATCCTGGATAGGGGTCCCACAAAGAATGGCTGTCCAGGGAGTCTCAGGCAGTTTCCACTCTTAGGAGCAGTCTGAGGCTTCAAGTGAACAGCTCTTTTAGGTGTGATTTCAGCTCTGTAGTGATCAGCTCAGATCATCCCAACTCCACTTATGCGTTACCCCAGCTGACACGTAGACAAGAGATGGGAAGCCATGTAGCATTCCACAGAGTCCTTTATTGGCAGGCTTCAGCAAAGGGGGCCAGACAAACTTCCACTGAACTGGGCAAAAGCTGGGGCTTTTATAGGGAAGGGGAGAATTGGGAAAGGGACCAATGGTTTAAAACCAGGGTAAAAGTACCAATAGTTTACAGGGAGATAACACAGAGTCCCGAAGCAGGAAGGGGTCCACAGCTCAGTCACCATGACTAAGTAGTTTTGTCTTATCTTAGAGGACAGATCTCCAAGGAGGGAGCGTTGTCGGAGGACTGGCCTCCCTCCACACCTTTGTAAAGGCTGTCATTTTCATATGAAGCCCACTGACTCAAATGCCTCAAACAGCAAGTTAAGGACCATGTTCTTTTTAGAATGTAGGTGGTTGTGATACATGTCTGAGAGTTGAATACATGTATAACTGAACATACATTTCTACTCAGGTATTTTGACCAGTCAGCTAATAGCTGCAAATAAAATTTCCTGCCCTCTTCTATCAGTTCATCTGCCACTCAATTGCTTTGTAAGATTTATGCTTCTTTTTACGCATATAACTCTTATTAATGCTAAGGATCATTATGAGTGTGGTTTGAGAGGTGTCCTTGCTTCATCCTTTCAGGATATTGTCCCTGAGGAGAAGGAGTTACTGTTTTGTATGACATGGCTGTCCAGAAATGCTTGCAAATCAAATGCTTTCATTTGCTGTTTATGCAGGGAGTGGGAAGGAACGGGGCTGCACACCTTAAAAAATCCTCTCACTCAGTATCTTTGTTTAAAGAACAAAGTATTTTTAGGTATGCAGGAACACAAAAAGGCATTCAATCACATCCACTTTGAATAATTCGTTATGAACCTGTATTGTTACTTAGATATCTGTCTACAAAGTCTATTTTTAAAAAATTCGTTTTGGTTTGGTGCTATCCCTGTCTAAGCAGGGAGTGGGTGTCAGGAAACCCTAAGTCTGTTTCCAGACTCTCACAGCTGTCCCTGTAACAGTGAGTTATGAGAAACTTCTCTTTTTCTTCATCTCTTGCTGTTAGATCAGTTTCCCAATGTATGTTTTCTTTCAAGTTGCCCATCTGTTCAGTTCTGTGCTTTTTTTTTTTTTTTTTAAGGCCCAGGATTTCCATTCTTCTTTCAGCAAGGCATGTAGTCAGGGCATAAGGCATAGCAAGTGGTGATTGTCTGTTCAACATATAACAAACGTGAGTGAAGAAAAGCAGAGCTTTATTTACACAACAGTCCCAGTCTGTGCCATGGCACCACAATCAGTGAGAAGGAAGCTTGCAACCATGCAGTTACATGTGTTCTGGAATATGGGTACTCCATGTGCTGTTTTTCAACCTCCTGAGAGAGCTTGCCTGCTAAAGTTGTGCAATCTGGATCTGCTGTGTATTAAGTGACATTTTTGTACTAGCTGATAGCAAAAAGCCTGAATAGATTTGTTTCATGTTAGATGTGGCCCTCTGCAAAGAAATGTATATGTTAAGAAAGCCCTCCATGATGTAATTAGTTGTCTGTAAGCCACGGTATCATGTGCAGGGTAATTAGTTGTGTTTATTTAAAGGAGCCCCAGAAAGCTATTAGCAGGTCTGTGTCCAGTGGACCAACAAGAGGAAAAAGAAAAAATAAAACCCCATGTGTGGTGGTTATTAGTCTCTTCATCATACTAAGGGACAGCTTGTAAGAAATTGGACTTGCTATCAGTGGCCCCGAGTACCAGCAATTGTGCAGGGGCACTGTTTCTCCTTGCCGCTGGTAAGGGCGACTTGTGGTGGCTTGGATAGGATGCTGACTTTTATTTGCTGTGTGTGTGATGCTTGTAAAAACGGAAGTGGCCTTGTTACCTCTTGATATGACACTAGTTTTGGCTGTTTATGCTGACACACCACTGCAGTCTTTTAAAGCTCCAGCCTGGGCTGAGATTCATTAGAGAATTTCTGAAATGATAGTGATACAGGATCTGGGACAGTTTGTTTATGCTCTCTGCTCCAAGCAAGAGTGAGAGTGAGTAGTAGAAGTAGCAGTGTAGCCCAGTGGATGATCTTCACTTGCTTGTCAAATTTGCTTTCTGTGGTGAAATAGTGGCTTTTGGAAAAGCAAATTTGGTACTTCCTTTATCTGTAGGTTGACTTATGCAAGGAATAAGGAATGGAAGTCTGTCTGCAACCCTTGAGAGCTGAAAAGGAAACAGGCTCCAGCACAGGTTGTGTGCAGCTGGCTGGTAGCCCTAGCTCCCAGCAGTGATGTTTATGAGGGAAGAACTGTGGCAGTGGCTAGTCTCAAACAAATCTTGCATAGATCTAGGCCTCCTGAACACGAAATTCTTAAAAAGAATGTCACCTACAGCATTTGCTTCTGAAACCTGTGGCATTTAAAATATTGAAGCTTTTTCCTGCAAGATTTCAAAACCATCTTATATAGGCTATTAGTTAATTATTTCCCTGTTCTGTAATTGACTTACAAATTTTATAGAGGGGTTATTAGCTATAAAAGGTTGTGACAAATGACCTGTGTGAAGGAAGAAAACTTAGTTAAACTTTACTTCCTGACTCCACCCCTATATTTAGCAGCTATGCTAAGTCTACACAGACTTTCCATCCTTGTAAAGCTGGGTACCTGTGAGGACATCAGTGAGTGATCCTAAGCTCCAGGGAAAGGGCATCTCCCAAGAAGGGGAGAAAACCTTCTGGAGTTCCCCCTAAGACCACAGTAAGTATTAGTGATGAGCTGCCTGAGTCAGCTGAAATAGAGACTATAGGTAATTGTAGAAGCCCTGATGTGAGCTTCTACACTGAGAATGTTCCCATTCACTACCCTAAATCCACACACAAGTTGAGACAGTTTTGGTGAAAAGAAACCTGCATCTCCCAAATTCTGTCAGGTCAGGCAAGAGGATGTTGTTGCCTGTAAAAAAAGGGACAGTCTTCACAAAGTGCTATGAAACCTCTGGCAGTGGCATGTGACTAGAATCCATTTAATATCTGTCAAGGCTCCTTTGTCTGAGCTTCTGCAGAAGCTCATATTCAGATCTCTGCTCTCCAAGGTGTTCTGAATAATTTCTGTATATAAACCAAGCCATTAAATAAATAAGTTAGCCCCATCTTCTCAGTACCCTCAAGTCACATTTTGTATCAAGGCTATTCCTTAGATATCTTTTACTTCTAAGTACTCTCACTTCTACATACCATGTGATATAAATAATACTGCTAGGAATCTGAAAGCTGCAACTTTTTATGGCCAAACTGCAATATTATTCTCTGAATTCTCTGAAACATTACTAATTTTCCTGCTTGTGGCTAGCATCTGGCCCTCCTTTATATGCAGCCATCCTGCTCTGTTCCACCATCAGCTGTCATGGGATTGCTACATGTGTAATGCACCTGTAATCATTCAGCCTGAAAGTGTGGGGGAAGGTAGCCAACCAAACATATGAGTAAGATTTTTGCAAGCATATTTGAGTCATTTGTCAGGAGTTTATTGTTTCCATGGGAATTAGTGAGTGAGAGAAGACATAAGTGAATCTTATTTCTTGCTTTAGCCTCAAGTCTGGCTGCATCAACCTGCAGGCTCTATAATTTAGACCCATGGGGGACTAAGAGAGCTCATTTTCCTTTTTAATTATTATTGCAGTGAGTAGATGGTGACCTATCATGGGAGGACAGGAATTGTGTTCTTGTTACTTGTTAGAATAGCCCAGCATTGCAGCCCAAAATTCCTTGTGCAGTGGTAAATATGCCAGGCCTGCCCTTGTGGTGAATTACAAATGCCCTCAAACTTTTGGAAACCCAGAGAGTCAATTCCACACCCTAGGAAGAACAATTCATCCCTTTTCTCATCCCTCTGTACACACATACACCATCCTCTTGTCTCTTTTTAGGTCATTTATAATCAGCAGGCATGGAGCACTGGCCTCATTAGTGATAGAGCCATTCCTTCAGTGCTTCAGAAAAATAATTTAGAAAAAATGCATGGTTTTCTTCCCTTGAAAGCCTGTGAGTGATGAATTTGTTTAAATCTGGGTGTCTTGGCTGTCTTGCTCAGACATATCTCCATATTTATTTCAACAAATAATGTACTATGGGAACAACAAAACAGAGACAGACAGGACAGTCTGGGCATGGAAGGGTTAACCAGACAGATGGCATTGGAAAGCTGGGGCTCAGGAGGAGGCATTTTTATTCAGGATCATTTTTGAATGTAAATACTTTCTGAGTGTTTGTGTTTGTAGAGGTTCAGAAGCCCTGGGACTTGGACATTGATTTATTCATAGGACACCATTTAGAGAACAGACTTTGTCCCCTGAGTGGTCCCAGCCACCAACCTTTCTTCTGTAGGGACCATTCCCTTCTTAAGAGTGGACAGATGATTAACTTTGCATGCCAGATAATGTCTTGGGTCTCTCACTAGTAAGCACTGCTAATTGTGACTGGTTTGGAGGGCTGCTGTCCTGGGATCCATGTCCTCAGAAGCCCCCTGCACTCAAGATCCAGCTGCATATTCCTTCATCTCCAGGAATCCAGGAATCAGCACTTGCAGCTACTGTAAGCCAGACCCAGGGAGGGACTTAAACTTGTGATTTTTATTATGCCAGTGGCCATTCCAGTAAATGAGCGTTACACTCTGGAAACTGAAGCTCCAAGCTCGGTGGCCAAGGACTGGGAGGCAGAGCTCTTCTTCAGACGTCCTGGGCAGCCCAGCTGTGCCATCACTTCCCAGTGTCAACATCAAAATTAAACACAGCCTCTTCCTCCAGGCTATCACAGTCACAGTAGGTTCATTTGAATAACATTAAACGCTCTGTATTCCTTGAAATTTTGCTTTCTAAGGATTGGCTTTCCAAATGGGTAAGCTCCTCCTGTTAGACCATTTGGCACCCTTCCTGCTGGGCAAATAAATCTGAGTATATGGTATCACTTCATGTTATGTGGTTGCAAGTCAGCTCTGCGTGACAGGTGTTTTATTTGAAGTTTGGGTTTATATGTACTTATGAAAAGGAAAGCTGGGCCTGTCCCCTGCCAAGATATAGCCTCTCTCCTTCCCTCTTCCCCTCTCATGCAAGCTCACATGTGAAGTGGCTTTTCCACTAGGGCTTGCATCTGCATTTCATTTGTTCCCTGGGATGGCTTTTCTGAAGCATCTGGAACTTGTGCTTTTTGTGTGCAGATGTAAAATACATGTTATTTGCCTTGCTCTATGTTTTCAGGAGCAGTTCCTATCCAGATTTACTTGCAGGTAGCATTTGTGGAACAGAACACCCAGCATTTGACTGCAGGGTTCCAAGCAGTGCTGCCCTGTTGTATATTCTGTATATGTGCATAAACATTCTTAATGCCTTTTCCAGGTTTTGTTTTCCTTAGTGAGCATGGCATTCGTTTACCAAAAACCCTTCCCCTGCTGACTTGTTAATAAATACATGTTCCCAAAGTTTTCTTTCATCCTTTATCCCTTTTACACTGGATTTCCAAAGGCCCAAGCTAACCAGCTTTCTGCCAACGTAAGCAGTTAGTGACTAATATTTTAAAGTCAGTTCAAATGTGTCAGCCTTCAAATTTAGAAACAAGTATCCTTCTCCAGTCTCTTCTATTAAGGAAAAATTATTATTTAGTTATATTCAGCTGGTTTCTTTATGCACTGCTTTGTAACCACCTTGGTAGCAGGACTGTAACCAGGTAATGGGGGAATAAGTAGCAGTTGGCTTGCTGTCTTCTTCCATAAGAAAAATCAGTGCCTGAATCTGCCCTACCATAGAGATAAGCATCAGCAGCACAGGAATGGGGGGAGAGGGGGGGTTGGGCACGGTGTTTATAAACAGGAAGGCTCAGAAAGGTGACATCTCTCTGTGAACAGGCAGAGTTCTCAGGGGAGGAATTTAGCATTTTATTCTTTCCAGCTGCTGGGTGGGAATGCTTTCAGCTTTTGCAAAGTCATACCTCCCTTGCCATAAAAGAATTTACCCTTAGGAGGGTAAAGAGGAAGCATAGATCCATATATTTGAAACACTGCAGCTTAGCCACCTTTGTTTTACAGATAGAGAAAATTACCTGAAAAGAATTTCACAATAGGCAACAGTTGGGGGAGAAGGGATGAATTCTGAAAACAAGTAGGTAGCTTTCACTTTGCTGTATAGGCCTCAAGGATATCTCTGCTTTCTGACAGAGAAACTCCCGAAAATCTCAAAGACATTTTTTTTCATCTTTATTGAAAAGCTGGAAGTTTTGATTTACAGAACAAATGTCCTTTGTTATAAATTTTTCATTCCTTATTGAAATAGATACAAGGAAGAATTCATACTACACAAACTCAGGAGGAAGCAGCATTTTAAAGGGAATTCTTAAAACCTTGCCTTCAGCCACTGCTTAATTTCTTTACTTGTGACTCCTGTGATGTCACCTATTTTCTCTTCTTCAGCTGTCATAGCTTTTGCTGGAGAAGAGAGGAGGAACTCACCTTGGGTGTCCATAACCAATGTGAAAGGTAAGGGAAAAAGAAAATGGAGGAGAGGGAATATCTCTTTTAATCTTTCCAGATCAGAATGAAATCATGATCAATCCTGGGCCCACATCTAATAAGTTTTCAGGATGCTCATTAAGTTGAGTTTGTGGTAACCTACTGTAAAACATTAAGGCTTCAAACACAAGAGAAGGCTAAGATGCTGTGACCATCATTATTCCCAGATGAATGATCAGAAATGATAGGTCAATACATCCAACAAAACCGTGACCAAGTTCATCATTAAAGCATTGTGGAAGGAGGTCCCACTGGGCAAGTGAGGTTGCTGGATCCTACACCTAACCTGTGAGCCAACTAAACCACAGTTTACACCAAAAGCTTGTGAGCTTCTGGAACTGTATGGTTACTAGTGATACTAATTTACTACAAATCCTTCCTGTAAGCTCTTTGTAGAGTTTCACACTGTGAGCTTCTTTTTCTGTTAATCTTTTTTTTGTAAGGCTAAGTTTAGCGCCGGTGAGGAAAGGCAGCCTGATGTCCATGGTAAATTAAATTGTTTATTTATCCATAGATTAAGCACCAGCTGTTCCTGCAGTAGAACCCACTGCAAAATTGAATTCAGTTCAGTCAGCCCTCTCCTTTCCCTTGGTTTGCCTTCTCTGATTGCCTGTTGTGTAGTGGAATTTTAGTAAAATCATTGGTATCATCCATTCTAAATTAGACTGACACCACTCAGTTGCCTTTCAATAGTTTTGCATGCTTTATCTAGTACAGTAAGACTGAGCCACTTGCTTCAAACTGTCAATCAAAGCAGGTGCTTCAGAAGAGCTGTGCTTTACCTTTGAGATCCACAAAGTATGGTATATGTTAACCACTAGCAGAGCTGAAGGGTGTAGGGGTTTCTGCATCTATCTGTGGAGAAACCCTGCAAAACCCCAACCACCACCCTGCCCATTACAAAAACACTACACAGAGCTCAGGTGCTGCTGCAGCTTTTACACAGGACAGGTAGGTTGTGCCAGAGACACCATTCTTCCAGCATCCTCATGTCCCAGCAGAAGCCCCCCAGCTGGACCACAGGGCTCCCTATAAGGCTGAGTTGTAGGATGCCTGCTTGACCACAACAAGCTTTGAGCTTCTTCACTCCCTGCATCTGTGACCTGTGTGTTGTAAGCAAGGTGACTTCCAATGTGCATTCTGGCCTTAAGAAATGTTGAAGCCTTCATCAGAAAAGAATGATTAAAGGAGAATCAACAGAATGCAGACCAAAAGTTGGAGGAAGTGGTGAACGTTTTAATGAAAAAGTCATTAAATTGTCCAGTTACTTTTGCTCCTAACACTAGGTCCTGATCCATTTTCTTCCCTATTATACTGGTTTGTCAACAGCTACTGAGGCCAGTTTTAAAGCTGGAGCAAAACCACCAATCTCACACTATTTATCCTGATGTTTCAGTCTCAGGTAGATTTGCTTTAGGCTGTGAACACAAGCCAGCCTCCTACAGTGCTTCCTTTTTTCTTTCATCTGTTTGTGTATCATGTAAGTGAACCTAGATTAATTGTATTTTTCTTCCTCTCTAGACCTGACTATCTTGAGTAGCTGTAACACCTGCAGAATATGGTTCAGCCAGGGATTCAGATGTATTAATATCTTCCTTTGCCCGTGGCCAAATGCAAAAAATCCCATCCCAGTGCATCCCAGGTTTCTTTAGTTTGGCTTTTGCAATACTGGTTTTAGATTCCATCAGATTTCTACAGCTTTGGCTTGTAGATGATATGAGCAATTCTCCTTACCCTCCTTCCTTGTACGCTTAGTTTTGCTGATATTTTGGGAGTGAGCAGCTCATCACACTGAAAAAATTCTGCCCAAATCTACACAGAGTGATTGCATTATTGGGTAAGTAATGGCTTTACACCAGAAATCTTGGAAGAAAAGCAGTGGTCCGAGTCACCAAGCTAGCTGAGCAACCCGGCTCTGTTTCTAGTCTATGCCCCACTCTTAACCCCACAGCCAATTTTTAATTGCCTCATAAGAGTTTGGCTACTTCTACCACCCCAGAGCCTTGTTCACTAGAGCCACCAAAACAGGGAATTTTGCAGAAGTTTGTGCAGCAGATTGTGGCTGGATGTGGGATCAGAAGTCACCAATTGTTGTTAGCTGCTGGTGAAGCTGGTATCTGTGCTAGCATCAAGCCAAACCACCATTACCCTAACAAAACTTGCTGTCAAATCTTTTCAGCCTTCATCTGATATTTGTCACAACTTTACTGAAAAGTTTGCAGGTTTCCTGACAGACTTACCAGGATCAGGATTTAACCCTTCTTAGCTGGCATGGTGCTAAATGTCAAACTTTGACTTGTCTATTCTAGGTATGGAAGTATGATGTGCCTTGTCTTATGTAACTTGGGGCTTGTAGTCATGCCTGAATGCAAGGTTCTTTTTGTTGCATGTAGAAAAGTTGAGGTGAGATTCATTTCCTTACAGTTTCTTTCATTTTTCTAAAAATATGTTGGAGATGGTGGGAGATAAGTCCTTGGTTTTAATTCCTCTGAGCCTAAACTTAGATTTATGTATAGGAGAATAGCTTCTAACAAAGCTGTGTGACCAGCAGGTAGAGATGATATAAACAGCAATGGCAGAAACACTGTAGAAATGTAAAGCTCAGGGTTGCAGGTCTGGAATACTTTCTTCTGCTGGCAGATCTCACTGCCCTATACCTGCAAAAATGGGGAGGGGTTTTGGGATTAGAGCAAGTTTTGCAGCCCTGCATCAAAATGGCAGTGCTCTGTTAGGGCCTTTCTTCCAGAGTTCCTTCTTCCCTGGCTGACACCAGATGGGAATAAGAGATACAGTGTTTTCTTGGTGCTTTGCTGTGGTGCCATTCTCCTGTTCTCCCTTCTCCATCCTTCCCCCTCCCCTACTCCCCTGCACTACTCTTACTCCCCACTGCCCACATTGAACATGTACACATTTTATGGTTCACTGGAGAATAAGTGGCTGTCATTTCACAGATGGGCCAGGATGTAATTAGCCACAATGCATCGGAGTAATGGAACAGATGTCTCTTTGTAAACTGAGTTTGCTGTTACACACTCTGTGTGTGTGACCTGCCGACTGCTGCAGGCGATTCCTCCCTCCCATTCACCTCCTCCCCTTGCTCTGTTGCTGAGCCAAGGGCTCAGCTCACATCAAGTGTTTGTGTGTTTGCAGGTTTGTTTGTCTCCCTTTCTCATGCAGTCTCTCCTGTTGTAAGGCCACTGATTATGTGATGGATTGTTAGCAAGCAGAACCTGCTTTTATTGATGGAATCATTCAAAATAGAAAAGGTGATCCCCCTCTTATGAGATAATTGGCAGTTTCAAGTTGCTCTTATTACCCGATGATAATACACCAGTAAAATCATAAATTACTGTTATAATGCCCAGACTCCTCCTTTCTTTTTAATTCTTTCTTTCACTGAAACTAAAATAGCTGTTCTCCCTGAGCTGTCAAATTAGTATTTATATTTTACATAAGAGATAGCCTGTTGGAATGATTACAGTGTGATAATGCATACAAGCTGACAACAAACACAGCCCCTCTCAGAAAGGTGCCCATCTGACTCAGATAGGAACTGCAATCCAACCACCAGTACAAACTTAAAAGGGGCAAAACCAGAACCTACGCATTTTGTAAAGCATGCTTGTCTCTGTCAAGTACAGAAAATGGATACATTTCATTTTATCTAGTGGAAGGTGTCCCTGTACATGGAGGGTTGGAATGAGATGATATTTAAGCTCCAACCCAAAACCATTCTATGATTCTACAATTAAAATATTTTTCTCCCTTTATATTATTGATACAGACTTTCAGTCTATATCTATACAGTTTTTCTATTCTTTCTGCTCCTGAACCCTGTGCATCTTAATCTCGGCAGCTCTCCACCTGTCCTGCTTTAGCTGCTACTGCTTTCTTTCCAGTGTCCCCACCAGGGCAGGGGACAAACAGACCCACAGGGCTAGGCTGGCTCTCAGCCTCCAGCACTGAATTTGGCTCCACTTACAGCTCAGCCAGGCCATGGAGGAGCTAAACACCATGACCTGGCAGCAGTTACTATTGGCAGAAACCAAATGGTGACACAAACAGGAAGGAGATTTAGAGAAAACACATGATTATGTTCTTGAATCTTCTGGGTATTGTCATTGTCTGTGTGTCAGAACATTCACAGTCAAATCATGGAGTCAGTCCTTGTATGTGTGTGTGTGTGTGTGTGCGCGCGCGCGCACTTGCGTGCAGTTAGGGTTTATTTTCACGCAAATTTCCTGAAGAGACACACTGTTTCTCCAGGGCAGTTTTGATGTGAAGTTTCCCATTAGTTCCCCTGTCTTTCACCCAGCAAGCTTAACTTCAGATTGCACATCTTCTGAGTATTAATAGTGGTGAGATACATGCAATGATGATGGCAAAAAGGTCTTTTGTGTAGGTAGGACTAAGTTTTCACCTCAAGCTAAAATGATAAAGAGGCAAAGTAGCACAGTGACATAAGTAAATACACTGGATGTGTGCAAACTAGAGAACAGTATCATAGCCCAAAATAATCCTCTGCTGTTTTATGAATAAGGCATTGGCTTGCTGCCATCTTCAACCCATGGAGTGGTTGATTAAAGATTTTAAGGGACACAAAAATTTGGGATTGGGCTGCAGCTTCATGGGCACATCTTGGAATAGCCATAGTGAAACACAAGAGAGAAATAATAACTCAGTTGGTGCCAGCCCCTGAAAGCAAATCATTATGCAATGGGTTTCTCTACCCTACCACAAAGCTCTTTTCACTTGTGTGGACACGTGCACTGAGCAATCCCATGCTGGCCTGAAAGTCAGGAAACACAGAACTTACTAGTCCTGCAAGTACCCATCGTGGAGGGCACCAGAACTTTTCTAGTAGTCTTTCAGGTCATCTGGGTATGTGCACATACAGAGAAGTCTTCTGAGTCTTATCAGACCATCAGAAAATTTTACAAACACTGTTAAGTGTCAGTCAAAGTAACTTAGAGTCAAAGACCAGATTATGAGACATGAGAAGTAGCCTTTAGTACAAGAGTATGCATTTCCACAGGAAAAAAAAAAATAAAGCAAATTATGCTATGGAGTTGAGAGTGTAGCTTTTAGTTTCCTCTGGCTTTTCCTTTAGTTTAAGCAATAGGCATTTTATGAGACAAGAAATGCAGAGTTTTGACACAGTTCAGTGTGCTGCTATTCCTGGCTAGGGCTTATTTCTGTCTAGAAATTAATGAAAAGAGCAAGACACAAGGGTGTAGACCAGGCTCATGACATCACTAAACCACGGACCCAATGATCTGCCAGTGGGGTTGAGTGTGCAGGTGTCTCTCTAGCAGAGCCATTCACATCAGCAGTAACACTTCAATGGAGTTCTGTCGGTGGTGGTTCTCTGCAGGCCTCATGTCCCCCAAGGAGGACTTCCCTGAGCTATCTGCTTCCAGCTCCTTACTTTTGTGTTTGTTTTTTTTTCCCTTTTGACACTCATCTCACCTGCATTGATGGAAAGTACTCTTAACCCACATTAGTGGGAGAGAAAAAAATGATCATTGGTTGTGATTTTTCAAACTTGTTTATTAAAAATGGTCCCGTGGGTTCCTTGAGTTTCAGTCAATATTGTACTCTTTATGGTTGGTCTGTGATGAAGTTGATACTTACAGGGTATCTGTGGTTGTTTCATCTTGTCCCCGCCTTTCCAGAGGCAAAACTTAAGGTTTGTTATGTCTTTGCAATACAATAAAATTGCAGAGCAGGCACAATGGATTGTCTGAGCTTTTCCTTTGCCTTGTCTCAGAAGAACCAAGTTTATTGCTGCAAGTGCGGGATGGTCTTGTGTTAGGGAGAAAGAGACAGTTTCTGTTTGGGTCTAAAGGCAAGTAGTTTCTGGCAGCTTAAAGTGGTTTGTCAGTCCCTCATCAGTGACAGCTGCACAACATTTGGGAAGAGTATGTACAGCAGCAAGTGCTTATGACAATGAACTACCTATTCTGAACTTTTTGAAATAGTATACAGTTTATTTGACAAGAATGATTTTTTTTTACTATGTAAACACTAGTTTTCATGCTCCCAAAGCAGGCAAAGTTCCCCATGATCCAGCAGAAGGAAGGCTGATTGAAACTGTGACAGCAGCTATCAGAGAATCACAGAATGGTTTGCATTGGAAGGAACTTTTAAGATCGTCTCATTCCAATATTCCTGCCATGGGCAGGGACACCTTCCACTAGACCATGTTGCTCAAAGCCCCATCCAAACTGGCCTTGAACACTCCCAGGGATGGGGCACCCACAGCTTGTCTGTGCAACCTCTGCCAGTACCTCACCACCCTCAGAGAAAAGGATTTGTTCCTATCATCCAATCTAAACTTACCCTCTGTCAGTGTGAAGCCATTCACCCTTGTCCCATCGCTACATGCTTTTGTAAAATGTAAAATGTCCCTCTCCAAGAGAGCTCTCTTGTAGGCTCTCTCTTAGGTACTGGAAATGCTATAAGGTACTGGAAGGCTGCATATAAAATTTAAGTGCATGTTACTTGATTTTAAAAAAACAGCAGCTGATCACCAAATGCACAACTGTCTTTGCGTTTACCTATGACAGTACACACACCATCCCAAGATGGTAGGTTTTCTGATGATGTACCATTTATAGATGGGGTAAACTGAGGCAGGGAGCAATTAAATACTCAATTCTGTCCCCAGAACATACCAGTGAGGGTCATAAAATGGGATTCTGTGACTCTGAATGGTAGGACATGCAGTAAATATGGACAATCATGACTTGTCACTGATATTTAATGTTGGGTTGTGTTAGTGGAAAGAGCTTGCCTGCAAATCCCTATGCTTCCAGTGTGTGTGTTACTGGAACCCTCCAGTAGGGACCCTCTAGCTTGTTAGTGGTGGGCCCCTGGCACTATGGTTTCGAGGATATCTGCTGCAAACCAGCACAGGTACTGAGGGTAAAACCACTTAACCTTCACAAGAGCAGTGCAACCTTACTGTGATGTGAGGATGACCCTGGAGCAAACACAATCAAGCTCTCTTAGGTTCATGCTTAAGTGCAACTGGAGTCTGGCACCACTTTGGTTCCTGTGTAGATTTGCCATGTTTCAAAGTGTGTCCCTAGGTACAAGGGCAACTTTATGTCCCTTTGAAAAACATGGTCTGACCCTTTAGGGTAGCACAGTGGCCTGGTTAGGGTGGGATTAATGTGAATCTGAGCTCCAGGGGCTTTATGGCAAAGCAAAGGTCCTGCTTGCTGTACTGCACTGCAGGGAAAGGCTCTGGGTGCCAGGAGGAGGCAGCCCAGGAGACAGCCAAGTGTCCATGATGACATGGAAAAAGTCTATGTCACAGGGCAGGAGAAAGCTGGGCCCAGGATAATGGTCCATCAGGACAATCATTAAAGAACATGTATTCCTTTCTCTCTCTGTCTTTATAGCTGACTGGTTATCTATTGCTCCTCTTTACTGCAATCTGCTTGTAGGGCTTCATAGCTTTTAAAGGTATAAGAACAGGGCTTTTTTTTACTCTTTTTTTTTTTTAATTTTTCTTGCTTTGAAATAATGATCTATATTTAAGTCAGTGACATGATGAAAGATGTGTTTTTATCTAAAGCTGGAAATTGCCTTTCCAGACATCACTGAATGGAAAAAAAGCTAATGGAGCCTTGTTGTGCCTTCATGTTTTTGCAGTGGTCTTCTTGTTTTAGTACTAAGCCATGCAAAGCATCCCTTCCTGCACATCACGGCCCTAGGCTCTCAGCTCTCTCTGCATCCTCTGCTGGCTCCCCTGTACAGAGGAGATTCAGAGAAGGGCAAGGGGAAGGTCACACGAATTGTTTCCATCTCCAGCTACCTGGAGTAGGCATTGCCAGCTCTGGCCTATTAAGTGGAAAATGTGGCACTGATAAACCCTGTCCGCTAAGGAGCTGAGGCTTTTTAATGTGCAAGTGCTCAGTCAAAGAAAGTAAACAAACATCTCCTTCTGCTGGGAATTACTAGACAAATGTCTCCCTCCCCTTACCCTCCTTCCTTCCTCCTCCCTTCCATTTATGTGTAGGAAATTCTGCTTGCTTTATTTGATAAAGAGGAGGATGGGAAAGCACATGTACTGAATCAAGGTTAAGCTGCTGTCTTCTACCTCAAGACCTTTCAGTGCAGATGTGTTTTCTTCGTTTGATAAGCAGACACCAAAAAGGAGGAGGGGTGTGGGGTTTGCATGAGGGGATCTGCCTAGGGGCTGCCCGGAGGTTTAAGAAGAAGAACTGCTAATGATGTTGAAGCTGTACCTTTTTGGGACCTTGGCTCCTGGAGGAAAAATGGGCCCTTTTCACTAATTGTGTTGTGCTCAGTAGTGTGATAGAAAGGATCTCACAGGGGAATGAAGCAGAATGAATATCAGATGAGCTCTTCCCCTGAGCAGTCCCCTCTCCACTCCTCCCCCATGCCAACCCTCCTTCCTTCAGCAGGATATCTAGCATGAAGTAATCCTAAATACTGGAAGATAACATTAAGAAAAAAAGATTGTTCAGTCATTTATTTGGACAGTCTGGTGCAAGCCTTGTGAACTGAACATAGATTTTTAACAAATGTTGTCCAAATTGGCAGCACAAATGTTTTGATGAAGAGCTACCAGCAAGACTATGAACCTTGGATCTGGCCCCACTTGTGTGCAAACACAGGATCTGAGGACTTTGAAATGTTGCTCTCTCTAATCCTGTGCTAGCCCCTTTCCTCTCTGACAGATCCATGTCTCAGGAGTGGATAACTATATTTACCCTGTGCAGTGGGGTGTGCAGGTTTTCACCTCAGGGGCTACTGAATGTTTTCAGGTGTACTTATTTTCCTTTCAGTAACTGGATGCTGTGCTAGTTTGTGAAGGTAAAGAGCAATTCTGAGGTGCACTTACAGAGCACCCAAGCTCACCATGGCGTTTCCTTTCTCCTGCAATGATGTTAGCCCTGCTCAGCAAACTCTGGTGTTACGCTGTATTCTCTGTGAGTTTTGGCATGGGAGGGACTGGTAGTGGAGTGACAGGTTCTGGTAGTCTAGGCAAGAGAGCCTGTTTCCAGAATCCTGCCAAATGCCATCCCAGTGAACCCCATGTTAACTGGGCTCCTCCTCCCCTGGACAAAGGAGGCAGAGGCTTGGGACATTTTCTTTCTCAAATACCGGCAGGCACAGCAAGCTCAAATCATGCAGATTGATGGGCCTCTAGCTTCAAATGGGACTTTTTTAACCTAGGCATAGCATCATCTTAAAATTGTATATACCTGCCACAATCAATGGCTGGCTGGTCAGTGACAAACAGGTGGGAATCACCTGAAAAGCTGTTCAGTAAGGGAAAAATGGGTGGAACTTCAGGAGGCAGCTGGGTACCCAGGGAACTTACCCAAAGGTGAGATTTCCCCACTGTCAAGGAAAGAGAGCATGATAATGTAGTATCTCTGGAGAATTTCAGCAGCACAGGAGTGGGTAGTAGGTTTAAAGCAGAAGAATATTTTGTTTTTCTGTACAACATCAACTTAATATGCAAAATTTCCTGCTGCACACTGCTGCAGAGATTGTATATAAAAGGAATTATTTAAATGCACAGAAGAGAGCTTTGCAGTTAACAACAAAGGTGTTAGATCTATACAGTCACCAGAAAGGATGCTCTTAATCCTCATTGCTGAACACTGGGAGGGATCCCAGGGGCCAATTCACTGTGTATCCATCCTTGTTCCTTTTACGTTGCTAAGAATTTGTGGCTGGCTACTGTCAGAGATGGGGCACAGGGCTAACAAAACCTCTAAGTGTAAGAACATTATGTTGCACTGACAGGACAAGAATGGAATGAATGCCTGAATTGGGACATGGTGGGATAACCTGGGAATCCAGGCTGCACAGCAGAGCTTTATGGTGCTGCTGCTGGTCATAAGCAGTTCCATACATTACTTCCTCAGCACTCCTTTGATGGGGCTGGTAAAAGGAGGAGTGCTGGCAGATGGTGCAATAAATGCTGATGTTGTATGTGTTGTAAACCACTTCACAGGGAGAAGTGAACATTTCCCAGAGATTGGTGTGGCAAGACCAAGAGACAGACTTGTTTGAAGTTATGACCAATGGCATCTCTTCCTTTCTTTTCAGAGGTGACTTTACATAGTGGGTGACACAGGCAACCATAGACAACCCCAACCAAATCTTATTTCAGAGTTTTTATCCGCCTTCCACACCACTGCCTTCTGCCTCAGTCTCATGCCTGTCCTCTGACACGGAAGGGACTTACAGAGGCAGCTTGGTGTCTGCTCCCACCCAACCTCCTATTCTGTAGTGCTACTGGTCCTCCCTCTCACTCAGCATATGTCATACTTGCACCCCTACCCTGACCAAAATCCCTGCTCTGTCAGCTCTCAGCAGCAGAGGTGGTATGGAGAGGAAGATGGATCACCCCCACTCATGGGGGGGGTGCAAGGCAGTCAGTCTATTCTCATAGAGAAAATCTGCATCACATGGGGTGATGGAAGAAGGGACTGTGCCTTGGTCCCTGTTATACCCATCTGTTATGTCCCTGTCTCTGCTGCCACCACTGAAACACACAAAGAATCACAGGCACTGTTAAAGCCCCTGGAGAAGAAAATGGCAACATTTGAACAAGCCACGTTGGCCTCCTGAGCTCCACTTTTACTGTCCAGTGATGCATGCTGGGCTGGAGATGACTACTCTGGTCCAAGCCATCAGCTCTTCTGCCTGGTCATCATTAACTCACCTTTTGTGAGGCTTTTCTGTGGCTTGTGCTGCTGTTGTCAGACTGATGCAGGAAGAACAATGTTAGAGAAATTCCTCCTTTCCCCATCACAATGACTGGTTTGGGAGTCCAGTGCTTTCCCCATTAGTGGGACTGATAAACTGGTTTGCACTGCAGTTGGTCTTGTTTTCTGTGCCCTCTTGTCATTGCTGACGACTCATCAGGCTGAAGTGTCTGAGCTTACATGAAGCAATAACAATGCAATCAACATTTCTCTCTATTTTTATCTGCATCTCCCCCTCCCCTCTGGTTTTTCTGCTGCTTGACATGCTATTTCTGGGGCTGAGAGCTTGGCAGCCTTGACAAGGGTTGTACTGGAAGGGAATGGTGCCACAGACAGAGTAAAACCACCAAAGGTAACAGTTTTTTTCTTTTTCTGAGTGCTACTGGACTCCCTGCATTGCATTCATCCTCATTGTGCCATGTCAGCTCCCTCTGTCATTCTTTCTGAAGCTGAAGAAGGTCTGGGCAGAGGGAAGTAATTCTATAGCAGGGCTGCATTGATGTGCCTAATTAGCATAAAATTAGCATAACCCTCTTTGTTTAACAGAGTACTTAGCTCTCCTTCATCCAAGTGATGTGACCAGAGGCAGGGAGAAGTGACTGGTCTTGGTGCAGTCTTTATAGGAGACTGAGGGTGAAGATGCTGCCAGCTTGGTCTTTAAACACCAAAGCATTCTCCCCTGCCTTGAAGAGGAGAGCAGAGTGTTCCTGACAGCTATAGCATATAGCAAGATCATTTTCCTGGGGTATGGAAGCTGGAAGTTCTCAAGTCTCTGTCCACTTAGAGGAAAAGTAGTGATGGGAGGCAGGAAGGAGTAAGGAAATGTGGCCGTTTTGTAAACAAATGAAGTAGCATATTTTGAATGCAGTTTCTGTGGACAAAGTTGCAAAAAACACATGTAAGTTAAAGGTTTTGTATTTAAAAGGATGCCAGCTGGCTTTAAAATGTTTCTTCTTCTGAAATCAGTTAGGGTTACTATTGATGATGGTAAAACTTAAAGTCCCAAGAGGAAAACGTATGAGGCAAACCAGTGTTTTTATTTCCTCCCCTATCAAATGTCTTGGTGCACTGAGCAGCACACATGTCATTGGTGTCCAAGCTTTTTCCATCCCCACAAATGCATATTTAGCTCTTCTGCAAAGTGATGGCAGGCAGAGAACCATCTGAAAGTATGAAAACATCAATAGGAAAAAAACAGAAGTGAGAGCAGGCATTTGGGTAGGTAAATTTATTGAAAATAATGTAGCTTATGTCTGTGAAATGCCTGGATTTCAGGCTGACAGAGTCCTTTGCCATAGACATTCATCTCCTTTGTGTGAACCATACCACCCTGCATCCTTTCTGCAGCTTCTTAGCATTGTTATTGCACTATTCATCTCTATTTCGTAATCCTATTCACTTCTTTTAATACAGAATTAACATGCTCTTCTCCTCCATACCACCCTGCAGTAGAGAGAAAGACTGCTGCTTTGTATCAAATCCAGAATTGTTTTTAAGCTAATAAATATCTATCTAGACCTCTCACCATTGATGCTGTAAACTCTGCTGGCATCCTCAATAATTTTATGTCCTTGTGTTAGACTTTGCCTCCCAAATATATATACAAAGCCCAAATCGTGTTATCTAGAGAACAAATAATTTCAAATGTGTTGAAAGGGTGTGCAAGGACCAGCCACTAAAGCAAAGGAAGGCAAGAGGCAGATGACTTGTTGAATACTTGTTAATACCTCTTGCTGCTGGCAGTGCCTGAAGTTGTAATCAGCTCTGTGTGTCTCTCTATGCATTCTGCCTATGCATGTGCCTTTTTGGGCACATTTTTGGATGATTTTTGTATATCTGCATGCCTTCTGGAATATCTCCAGCATGTGCACTGTGCTCTGGCACCTGTGTGCCTGCCTGCTCTACATAGACTCTGCTCCAGTGTGTCCCAGCATGTCTGCCTGCATGGGGTCTCTCTGCAATGTGTCAGTATCTGCCTCCCTGTGCTCCTGAGTGGAATGTGTGGATGTCCCTGGATGCCTGTGCACATCTCTCCCTGTGCTTTGGCATATTTGTATGCCTGGACATGGAACAGGATGCAGGATGCTATGTGTGTGGCAGGGCTGGCAGCATTTTAAGATGACTGTGCTTGTATTGAGATGAAGACTCCATCGTTTCCCTCTGTCAGCCTAACTGACACTTGCACTGGGAAGGAAAAGCTGTTGCCTTCGTGGTTTCAGTGAAGTGAAATAAAATCCCGCTTCAGGTCAGTGGGAGTGGAGATCACTTTGCAGAGGTCAGCTCCTTAAAAATGGCCTCACTTAAAATATATATAGAGTGAAGTAAATGTATTTCTCTCTTAAAGGAGGGAGGCTTGTACCCTTGCATGGTGTTGAATATCCTCCCCTGCCAAAATCCAGGCAGAATGCTGTGCTCTGAAGGGAAGGTTTTTAAAAACAAAACAAAAGGCAGCTGTCAATTTAATCCAAGCTCCCTGATAAAATTCCAGCAGAGTTCTCAGAGGTGAAATAAGAGCCCTGACAGGCCCTCTTGACTGGCCACATAAATCATTTGTAGTAATTCCCCTGGGAAAGATGAGTGCCTCTTAGGTGCAGGGAGGGGGCAAGGCACCCATAGCCACTGCACAGTACCGCAGGTACCCCTGCTTGTGGGGACCCCTGCCCCAGGCCTGGGGGCCAGCTACCTGCAGCAGGGATGGGTGCTGCAAACCCGAGGTGACAATGTGCTGCAGAGGATGAATAATAGGTTTTCCTGTTGCCTTCCCTTTGTTGCTGGTCCTGCTTTTAATTGCCCTAGAGGGATTAGAAGTCAGATGGTGGGGGAGGATTTGGGAAAGGAGGGGCTGAGAAGGAGTGGGGGAGGGAACGATGAAGGCGAAGGGAAGGAGGAGAGAATGAGATGGAGGGAGAGGAAGAAAGAGATTGATTTGACTAGCATTTAGTGAAGTGGGGCAACATTTCAATTAGCTAATATCTCCTTGGGTTGGTGCATGACTCTGTATGCTCCTTGTTGCTCCAAACAGGAGTAGAATGGCAATAAAAAGCAGAGTACCAGGCTCTGGTGTAAGCTTTTTTTTGGCTGCAGCAGTGCAGGGGGACAGGTGCTCCAGGAAGCAACAAAGCTGCAATTGCATTTTCTCTGGGAGCTCATAAAGATGGGGATAATAAAATAACAGGAATCTGAAGCAGCACTACAGGAGTGGCCACCAGCCACACACTCCACAAAGAGGGCATTGCTCAATTCAATCCTTCACTTCCAGGGTACAATCAGCACAGTGTAGTTGTTATTGTATTTAGTATAAATTTGCAACTGCTGCTTCAAAATGAGCTTTCCTTAAGCATTTGTCAAATCCCAGTGGCCTGAGTAGTTTTGGTGACATAGCTGTGACTAAGAATAAAAATGTAAATTATATATAAAATAGAGTCTGCATATGCACAAGGGAGCTAAAGGTGACAGGCATGAGGACCAGAGTGGAAGTCAGGAGGTCTGGCTTGTATTCTTATTCTGCCACTGGGCCAGGCTGGACCAGTCTCCTCTCCCCTGAGACCACCACCCCTTGGAACCTACCTGGAGCAGCCTCTGGGTTTTGAGAGGGATACATGAGCTGGGCAGCAGAGCTGCATGAGAGTTGCACAAAAGCCACTGCTGTGGGAGCAGCAACATGTTGGCTCTCAGTGTCTCATAAGTGTGCTGCTGGTTCTCTGTGTGAGCCCTGCCTGCTGCCTTGCAGGTGAGTATTGCTGTTCAGCAACTTAGCTTTGCAATACAACCTGCACCAATTGGTTCTGTGGCACGCACTTATTCTGCTGATCTCTGCAGAGGAAACACACTGCCATTCCTAGTGCAGTGCCAGAGCTGACATGGCCTCTGTTCCTTGCTGCAAACAAGCTGCTCTGCCAGTGTGTCAGACATCTCATTCCCTTCCTTTTCTGTGGGCACGGAGCCCAGCTGCTGAGCACATGCTGCAGTCTCCCTCTGAGCAGGGCCCTAAGAGAAATACTGAGGAATAAAGGAGTGAAGCCAGCACGGCTGACTGGCAGCTGGAGCCAGTCTCCCAGACAAGTTGCTTGTACAGTTTCCACCACAGCCTCTAGGCTGAGAAGAGGGGACAAATGTGTGCTCACTGTGCACTCTCCTGCTGCTCTCTCCCAGGTTCCACAAGTGCCGAGCTCTGGGCATGGCCCTCAGAGCCAGTAGCATCCTCCCCTTTTTGAGTTGCCACTTCCATGCTCTTCAGGCACTCCTCTCTCTTTAAAAGCACACAGGTACTTGCAACAGAGAGTAAAAAATAGTTTATGGGCTTATCTGTGTGCGGGAATAAGATAAGGTGTGTGGGAGAATAACTGCAAAGGGATGGCACATGACCTTACACATGTGTATGCCACACACATGTATATATCTGACACGATCTGTATTAAACCAAACTGTGGTAAGTTCCTCAGTCACCCTCCCTCCTTCTGAGAGCCCTGGCCTGGAAGCATGTGTAAGTTAAAGTGCAGCAGTGGAGGAAGTTGCTGTGGTCAGCTGTCATCCATCCCTGATCCCAAAGTAGCTGCCCTTGGAGCAAGAGCCACTTAATCATTTTTGAAACAGCTCCTGAACAGCCATAACTCACAGCCCAGCACATTAAGGTGAAATGGCACAGACTGCAGTTTGCTTTAATAGACTGCAGCCATGCAGGAGAGGCTTTTCCAGCAGTCCCTACCACACAGGTAGCCCACTGTGGAAGTGCAGTGGGATGGACACAGTCCCAGCCTCGTCTGTCAGTGCTGGAGAACTAACTGACAGATGGAAGGTGAGTGAGTTTGCATGCTGCAGGAGAGTACAGGGATTTTAGCTTGCTTCCTGCACACACTGGCCCAAGCTTGGGGAGCTAGTCATCACCAATAGATGTGCCAACAGCACCAATTAGTCACAGGGTTATCCTCCTAATTATCAAAAAGGAAGCAGTTTATTTCCCTTTTAGGAAAACTGGGGCACAAAGAGGTAAAGAACCAAGAGTGAAGAAGTTTGGGATAAAGACCTCTGTGTCTGCAGTGGCTACTTCCTACTACTTCTCTAGTACACACTTATTGCTTTCTTAAACCTTCTGGTTCAATCTAATCTGTTCTGCATAAAAAGCATGTACTGTCTTGCAAGTACAACATTCAGTTTCCTGTTCCATTTACTCTCACAGTTGCTTACATTTTTCCTTTTCTGTTCTTACCACTTTTGTAAAACATATTAAACTACATTTTCTGCTGTTTAAAAATGAACCAGAATTAAAAAGCACCTTGCCTTTGAGGTGAAGCTGATAGCTTCACAGTTATCATAAAATTCATAGCTTCATAAAATTGTCTTAAAATATCTTCACCCATATTCTATTTCACAGTGGATCACAGTTCTAAGGAAGTTGTTGACTGGGTGGAAAAACTGGCAGTTCCCATGTGGTGTGATAGGGAAGGGCTGATTTCCTGTACTGAAGCCTTTATGACAGAGGTGATAAAGCCCTAGTGTCACTTAGCAAGGACTGTCACCTCAAGAGCCACCATCCCACCCTTGCAGATAGGCTCATTGATCCTGTGGGCTGGCATTGGAGAAGGAGGTGAGCTATCCTGCTCTATGCTACAGCCTCTCGATACCCTCACTGAGAGCCACATTTAGTCACTGGCATCTCTCACCATCTCTGACTGATGGTGAGGAAGTTTTCCAGTTTCACTTGGGGAGAGACAGAGGGTGAGGGACTATGGGAGTTCCCAGTCAGAGGGAAAAGAAGGATAGCCTGGAGAGAGGGCCTGTCCCTCTTTCCTAGCAGTACCAAAAAACTATCCCAGGGCCAGGTGCCAGGTGTTTCATTTGTGTCCTAGTTTAGGGCAAATTAGAGAGGACAACTCCAAATGGGGATTTCCCCAGGGAAATGCCCCCTCCCCACCAACTGGTCCGGGAAGGAAATGCCCCCTCTCTATCAACTGGTCTGGGAAAGGGAAAAAAGAAAAAAATTCTTTGGAGAGAAGTGGAAAAAGCTGTTTATTTAACAGAAATTGAGTAATATTAAATAATAAAACCTCTTGCTGTTCGATGGGATGGTAAGTCTAGGAAGAAAAGTCCTTTTCATGTGGTGTAGCTCGGCTTGCTCAGGTTCTTATCAGTCCCTCCAGCGCTGGAAAAGTGCCGAGGCCCAGGCCCCGGTGGGCCACAGGCGTGAGCTCCTGGGGTTTGGCTGGGTGTTCAGTCCAGAGCAGGCTTGCACAGATTCAAGAGAAAAAAAGGAGGAAAAAAAAAAGGTCCAGGGAACTCCTCTGCCTCAGCTAGCTAAAACTAACTAAAAGCCAGAGAGAAGCTCTGTCCTGCTGTCTGTCCATGCTGCAGACAACACAGTCTAGGAGCGGGATGTGTGGGAGTGATGTTTTTCCTTAACACAAACTGCGCGCTTCTTCTTCCCCCCACTCTTGCTCTCAAAGCCAGTCTTAAAAGTGCAGAACTTAATATATAACATAAACCAGGTGATTGGGGATACCAGTATCATAAAGTCACCCCAGGACAATTTGTTATGCTGCTGAATGCAGGGATGCTGCTTAATAGGATGGCTGTCCAGAAAATTGGGCTAGATTCCCCCATGAGACCAAGGCTGCTAAAGTTGGTGTGTTCCAGGTACCTTCCAGAATGCTAAACAAAGCTTTGTGAATAAAGCTCCGGGGAAACCTTCACTGAAAGTGTAGAAGAGTCTACATCTCTTTTACAGTTAAATGTGTGGTCATTCCTGTTAACTGATTGACTGTGACCCCTTGAAGTGCATCTGAGTCATGGCAAAGTTGTTCCATTACTTGTTGGATTTTAAAATAATCTTCTTTGTATCTCCCTGTAGAGTTTACTAGTTTGCACATGGTTCCACTGGAGCTGGCTTGAGGAACGCATTTCTACTTAGGCAGCTAAAATGTCTACTTCACTGCCCTCTCATCAGGTGGAACATTCGGAGATGCTCTCTGAACCTGAGCCCTACACACTGATGAGAGCTGGTAGGATCCTAGGGATACTTTGACACCTTGTGTTAGTATTAATAGCAGCTGTCAACATGCAAGTCAATGTAGTGGTAAGCAAGTGTGTGCTCCCACACCAAAGCTGGAAGCTTCCCACAGATAATAGGATAGGATTTTTTACAGTTAAAGCTATCTCCTTTTGGATCTACAAGGTGTGCAGGTGAGTCCCTTTTGCAGTGGGAGCTCTCCCTTATTTTTCCTGTACAGCACAGAAGGTGGAACTGAGAGAAGACATTACTACAGGCAATCTCACATGTCCTTGGGGTCAGAGAGAAACATTGTGCTGGCATTAATGCAAACCCCAGTCCTGTTTGTATCCTCTATCTATGTGAAATACATAATCCAGGGTTATCTTTTACTTAAGTGTAAGCAATCACTAAGCTAAGTTTCCAGCTGTGAATACAGCTTACCCTGTGACTGTAGCACTTGGATGTTGACAGATGTGTTACCAGCTGACACTTGCAAAGCCAGATTGATTGCCTCAAATAGAAATTCAGAGATTTGAAGGTCCTATTCTTCAGAGCATCTCCTCCATTCAGGCTGTCAGTTCTGCCTTATCAGCACATCTGAAAGGTGACTGTACAGGTTCTGCTTAGATGCAACATGGCAGAATTAAAATTTGTTCTAATTTTTTTACAGATATAGTAAAATAAAGTCTAAGGTTTATTTCAGTTCAATGCATAAGGTTATCTGTAAGGTACAGATCTGGACATTGCTTGGTTAGTTCAGGGTGATATGCTGGCATATCTAGCCCCTCCTCTGAGGCTGTGCAAGGTATTAAAGCAGAGAGCCTCAGAATCTAAATGGTATTTTAGCATGATATACTTCGTTCCATTTTCACTGTAATGTCTTTTTGGCAGTATAGAAATCTCTGCAGCATGTACCTTCCACCTGTATCTCCATACTCAAGTCATTTGCACTCAGGAGGTATATCCACTTTGCTCTTCCTAACTTGGATCAAGCAGATTTTATTTGAGCACATCTCTGGCTGTGTTATGCCTTATACCTGAATATTCACAAATTGAATTCCCAATTAGCTCACCTTTTGCAACTAAAATCCTGTTAATTTCAACAGTATAGTCTTGTTTGAAATACACTGTGAAACTGCTCTCTCAGTGCATCCCAGGAGAACCTTATAACCTTATTAGATGCACCTGCTGCCATTTCATTTTAACCTCTAGGTTTTTCCCTGAAGCATAATGAATATTCCTCTGCCACAGAAAATATTCCCAAATGTGCTTTGCCATCACTTTGAGGAGGAGCATACCTGCCTCTGAGAAGCTGCCAGCAGCACCTCCATCCTCCAGTGCCCAGCCTGGAGCAGCTGGGAACCACCTCCATCTTCTGCATGTGCTCACATGATGATTCCATTCAGCCCAGAGAGGTGCTGCAGGTGCTTACAGAGAGCTGTGTGGTCCTCTCAGCCTGCAGAAACTTGACTCTAAATCTTTTAATGTGGTTGTTAAATCAGTAATAAAGCAGGATATAAAGTGCTTTTGAAGCTTCTGAGCTATCAGGCCTCTTCACTGCTGACTTCACAGCTGTTACTTCTCATCAGCTGGGTAGACACCATAGAAATGTCAATATTAATAAATACTCTTTCATTTCAAGTTGGAGTTAAGTTTTACTGGTGGAAAGACCGCTGACCTTGCAGTCTCCCATGTCAGACCTGCTCACAGTACACATGTAGCTTCCTCCTTTGCTGTCCTCCAGTGTCCTGAAAATGGAGGGGGGGGGGGAACGTTAATTACCTGACAGTGACCAGCCTGAGCCCATGGACCTGGCATCCCAACCTAGCATCCCATCCTGGACAGTGGGTGGAAGCCAATGCCTCAGGAGGAATGTGAAGGCATGAGAGCACTATGGAGCTATCCCCAAGAGACTCTCTGAGCTTTCAGTGGTCTTCATCTCAGGGACTTCAAGAACTACCCACCATGTCTCTGTGTTTAATTAGAGGTGTGGTTAATTAGCAGTGGCTCTGTTTGGATCTCACGCTGCTCTGAGCTCAGACTGTGCCAAACTTCGTAAGCAGTAGAGCAGCCACTTAAAAATCTGGAAATAAATAAATAAATGTCAGAGCCAGCATCTTGGCTCAAATCCCTACTGAGAGCCTGACATGGTGGGCTGAGACCTGGGTCATGCCTTCAGGGCTCAGGTTCCCCTTTGCACCTCCCAGTCTGTGCCAGGCCATGAGCTCTCAAAGAAAAAGACCTGCCCTCAGTACCACTCTCTTGCTATAAGACTTTGACTGCCCACCTCTCTTCCCTCACCCCTTCTCCCTGCGATCATTCGCAATGATGTTGCCCACCCCCGCCATTTCTTGACAGGCCTTGTCCATCTTTTCCCCTCCCTTCTATAAGCCAAAAACACATGGGCATCCTGTAACACTTTTATTGCTCTTTGTTGACCTTGCTGTGTCTAGGAAAACTACCAGGTGTTATCCAAGGTTTGGGGAGAGTAGCTTCTCACAAGTGCCGTTTTTTATCAAAGCTATGTGGGTTAAAGGAAGAAAAAGAAGAGGAAGAATACTGATTTGTACATTTTTCAGTCACTGCTGTGGAATTACAGGCATGGGAATGAATCCAGTCCCAGGAAGCCACTGGCAGAATTTGTTAAAGGGTATGAGATGAAGTATTCTCCACAAGTGGAAGTAAATCATTCTGGGAAATAGACAGGGAGAGGGGGAAGGCCCCCATGAGCCCCATGAGCCCATGAGAAGGTGCTGCCTTCTCAGCCCAGCAGCATTCTAGGGCAGACACTGATGTGGTTTGGCTCACAGGACTCCCACCACCACTTTCAGACCCAGGAAAAGCATTCCACTTTCACAGTGCTGTCAGAAGCTGTTGCACAAGAGTCTCTGCATGTCCATGTTCCGCTTGTGCATGTGCACCTGCTGAGGTGGACAAAGGGAGAAAATAGGCAGGGTTTCATGCTGATCCCGGAGAATTTGGCTTCCTTTAAATTCAGGATCTCTGTTCAAACTAATTTTTTCCCTCAGCAATCCCTCTTTGTCAGGACCTCAATATTTTCTGGAAACATGTAATATATCTGACCATTTCTGTCTGTTGAGGAGAATAACTTGTGGGTTCTAATATGTATTAATTCCCTGGAGGAACATTGAACTGTTTCCTCTGCCCAGGTGGAAAAGGATAAACACAGCCACTGACATGCTGTTTAGTCTGAAAATAACCCACTGAATGCATAATGAAGAGCCTCCTGAGGTGTTACTCTGCATGTTAAAATGGTGTTCAGCGGCCTGTGCTGTCACACAACATAATTAAACAATAAATGTGCATCTAATCAGCCTCCCAATAGCTGACTGTCACTGTCTGGCCATTAATATTACCTGTCTGTTCAATGGTAGCCACATCTTTGGGAAACAAGGACTTAGTTGGTCCCAAAAAATCTCTTCTATGTGAGCGAGACAAATGAGGAACTCTGTGTCTTGGCTTTGCACACAGTGCACATTTCATACTGAATAGCCCCTTGGGTTTAGCTGGTGAAGAAAATGCACAAAGGAAAAGAAACATTTTTCTTCCATGGAAGGATTTCTGAATGATCAGAGAAAAGAATACACCATGTCCTTTGTAAGCCTAATGAAGGCAGAGCAGCTGAGGGTCCTTCAGTGAAAGATGCATCTTCTGCATTTTCTGGTGCACCCAGTCCCTGCCTGCACTAAAATAAAAATTGTCAACCTTGATCCTTTAAAACACAAGCCAGGGTTTGAACAAAATGGCTCAGGTTGGAGTCAATTGACAAGTGGCTTCTGCTGTTTAATTCACACCCTGGTAGCAACACTTGCATGAATGATATATAGACAACCACTTTTGTCTCTGAATGTTTGACAGCAATTAGGGCTTCACTCCAGGGCAAAGCATCATACTAACACTGGAGTGCTGGAGGAGGAGGAGGTTAGGGTAAAGAAATTAGCCATGTGTCTGGTGGAGACTGTATCCTCCAGGAGGCAGTTGGATGTCAAGAACAGGAAATAATGTTTCCATTCTCATTGTCCTGCACTTCAGTTGTACACAAAGGTATGAAAGGCACATAGAAGACCCATTCGCTCCCAGTTCTGCAGAGGTCTGCCAACAGTCACCACAACAAACACTCCCTGGCAGTTGCAGCAAGTGGCAGCTGAGACCTGCTCCCCTCTGTGCTGTTTGCAGAGCAACCTGTCAATTTTGGATTTTCCATCATGGAGGGCTGGGAGGCAGGGATGTAGGTGTTCAGCAGGGGAAAGCAAAGTCTGACTGCAAATGAGAGGGCAAAATTGTTCTTACAGCCTTTCACTACAGGCAGGAGGATGGATCCAGTGCAGGATTGGGCTATGCAACACATTTCTGTGCCATGAGCCCTGGATACAACACTTCCAGCCATGCAGGAGCGGAGCAAGCAGATCTCATCAGCCCTGGGTGGCTGTTTATCAGCTTGCACAGCATGGCCATGCTCCATATTGCTTGGAGCAGTGCATCCATCACACTGATGCTTGGATCCTTGATTTAAGGAGCTCCTCATCGCCGAGGACAGTCGCTGCTAGATTAGACTGGTTGAGGATTTAGGGAGCATGTGTTGACATTTGGTCATGTTACTGAGCTGAGCCACACAGCCAGAGAAAACTGCTAGGTCTCTTGCTGCCTGCTCTGAGGGACTGCCTCTATAATTTCTGCTGCACAGGCATGTTACTTTTTGCTCTGTTTTTCGGTTTTTGGGGTTTTTATTATTTTAAATTTTCTTTCTTTTTTTTTTTAAGAAACCAATCACCTACAGTATTTTCTTGTGAGGAATCTAGTTCTGATAAACACAATGTCCTTGCACAAGTCCCCTAGCTTGATGATTATAAAATTTGAATATAAGACAATTATTCTTGCTCAATTTTTAAATGTGTCTGTGTGTCTATAGAGAAAAGCACTTGCAAGAGAGCAAGGGACAGCAGAACATTTATTTTTATTGTCTGTATTTGTCAGCTTCGAAAAGTAACTTGATTCCAAGCTACTGTCATGGCTAAAAAAAATACAGCTCACCAATAAAGCTGTTCTGTCAGCCTTCCTAATTGTACCTAACTGAAAGCAAACCAGTGGGAGACTCCAAGTCAGGACTACAATTGAATAGGAAAATGAAAATAGATGAAAAAAAAAACCCCACTGGTTTAACCTGACAGAGTCATTTGACACCCTGTTGGTCAGGGTGGTGGTAGCAGTCCAACTAAATAGTGGCTGCAGTCCTCTTGAAGTGATAGATGTGGTTCTGTTGAAGCCATGGTCTTGTAGAAGCACCTGGTCTTCCTCTGAAGGTCCAGTGGTGGTTATGCAGCTTTTGTCCTCTGGAAATCCAATAGATAAGGCTGTGGTGTTCCAAATCTCAGATTATATCTTGGTAGGAATGCTTGGTTCCTTCCCCTGGGTGGAGCATCTCACAATGGGATGGTGTAATTTTAAAAGTCATGCAGTGAGGCTTGATGGCTCATTAGCAGAAGAGCAGAAGATATCCCCCAGAGTAATCAGGGATGCATCTCAGAAGAGATAAAGAACACTGTCCCACCTGGTTTTAATAGCTTATGGAGATGGTGATAGAATACTTTTTTGTTTATTTGTTTTTTGTTGTTGTTGTTGTTTGTGGGTTTGGTTGGGCATTTTTTGTTTGGTTTGGTGTTGGGGTTTTTTTTCATTTTTTTTGTTACATCTTACATTGTAACCTAAGACAGCATGAAAAACAAGGTTCACTCGATTAATAAATTATAAAAGGTTTAATAGAAACAAAAAGACAATTAGGAGACAAAAGAAATAAAGCAAAGGGTTAAAACGGCCGGGTGCCCTGGCATGCTGCCAGAAACACACCTGGTATCTTTGGAACACTCATTTTATCCCATCCTGCTGTGGGGATTTAATGCCTATTCAAATTTTTCCAAGAAGTATTTTGCATGGTCACTCCCTGGTTCCACCTTTTTAGAGCATGCACCATAGAGGTTTGATTTCTTCTGATCATCATTTTATTTGGGCTGGGGTTCTTTCCTCTGCAAGTGGTCAGTGCTGATAACAGCCTGGGTCCCATCGTCTTGCCCTCTGGGGTTATCTTGCTTTGCACAGACAGGACATAGCCCTAGCATTTGAAATTCTTCTACACCTAAAACTTGCTAGCAAGAGAAAAAGAAAAGACATAGCAAAAGCATAACATATAACATTCATCCTAATACTTGCAAAGAAGCCAATATCACAATATGAATTCACAACACTAATGTGCAAAGAAAGAAATCACAATGGCTAAGGTAGGACTCTGGCCCCCTGGTGTGCCCCAGATGACAACTGGTGTCTCCCTTCCTCCAGATCCTTCACACTAATTCTGTATGTTTATTAAGTGGAAGACTGTAATGGAAGCTAACTCTCGGAAGCTTCCAAATCTCAAGTGAGACTTGTAACTGACAGAACTAGGAACTCCTCTGTTTCTTTCCTGGACACTCTTAAGTCTGCCTTTCAAGGCTTGGGCATCAAGCTGCTACCTTTCCCCAGCCTCATGTCTGACAACTTCCTACTCATACACAGCTGTAGGCTGTAACTACTAACTTGTGGTCAGCTGGGCTGAGTTTGGACAAATCTGTTTGGCTTCCTCATAGGAGCACATGTCCAGTAGCAAATCAAGTTTTCAATATTAACAGCAGGGACAGTCCCTGTGATTAAATATATTTTAAATCAGTGGTGCTCATGCACACCTGCCTGCCCAGTAGATACCTCCAGTAGATTTTTCAGGACATCCCAGCAGATGTCCTTCTTAGTTGTCCTTCCTCAGCAAATGCTTTTCTTTTTTATAGAGTCCCTCTCTGATCTTCCTCAGTTTTTGTTCTTATTCCCCCCTGATTTATGTGGAGTCCTTCCCAAACCATTTGTTAGCTGGGTAGAGGCAGGTGGTCAGACCTGCAGTGCTAATAGGACACATTTTGTGTTATAAATGAAATTCAGCCAAATTCATCAATAACAATTTTATTGAAAAATTTGCAAAATCGAATTTTGGAAACAACCACAATCATGGTCAGCATCGAGCCCAGGGTTGGCGCTGGGTGAACTCTGAATCAGCCTCTGTCACACTGATTCCCCCAAGTTCACAAACTGTCTTTCAGAGAGCTGAGTTTTATACAGTTTTTTCAGCTTGAGGCTATGCAGCTTCAGTTTCTTTCTTTTTCTTGTGTTATTACATATTCATATTTCTTCTGTTGGTTTGTTAATTAAGTTTCCAAGAAAGGAGGGAGAGTCTGAGTAGATTTAGGGAACTGGGTATTGAGATGCATGGTCCTGGACAATCAGATCAGGTCGGTATCAGGCATTAATTGCTGGGTCATTAGTAGGCTGTCTTGCTGGGTGGACCCACCTCTTCTTGGTGTTACCTTAATTGTTGTGTCGTTCTCTTGCAAATTCCTGGTTTTCCAGCAGCTGCTTTTGCAATCTCAAGTTGCTTGTGGTTTTTTTACATAAAACATGCTTTTATACTTGATTTTATATGTGTACAATAAAACGTGAATTATACCAACATATATCACATTTTATCTCTCAGAAGACCCATGATCACTGTTGGCTGGCTTGTCAGGACTATTTGTTTCATTCTTGGTAGCCTTTAATGAAACAAAATCATTACATTTACATAGTAAAAATTATACTAACCAAATCAATTTATAGAACTTATAAATTGTTACTGTTGCTGTTTTAGGTAATGAAGACCCAGAAACCAGCCGGGCACAGAGATCCCACAAGAATGTTTCCTGCACCCTGTATGAAAGTCATAGATGTAGTAATTCACAGATTTAGTATTTAGTATATCAGAGTAAAGTTTGGCAGGGACACCTTCTTCTTACCCAGTTTTTAGGATTTAATTACATATTCTAGGAGCAGTCAGTACCTAAAATAAGTGGAGGAGTGTTATAAATGCAAAGACAATTTCGGGTTATATAAAAGAGAAAATTTATTATCAAACAATAATAAATTCGAACAACGAGAAAAAAACACAATAAAATAAGCAGCGCAGCGCTGGGTGGACAGGGTCTATACGCAAGGTATAGGTGCTCCCAAATCCACGCCTAGGAGTCCCTTGGCCTGGGTTTTTATAGGAAGTTTGTGTCCCGAGACCAAATTCCAAGCAGGCACCCTTTGTTAAGAGGTTCTTGATTGTTCGAAGAATAGATTTCCTGGCACCGGAGAATAGGGTCAATAGACGTTGGGCAGAGGCTCCTCATATGTAAAGAGGTCCAGGATGTCTTTTTGATATCATTTTGGTCCGGGCCATTAGGGTGGAGTGGTGGGACCCATCCTGGAGCCGATGGCTATCTCGGCTGGCTCCTCTTCCTTTGTCTAGTTTCTCCATTTCTCCAACACAGGTGGTCAGGGCGGAGATGGTCGGGCTCGGCGATATCTCGTCCGGGCCCGTTCTTTTGTTTGTTCGATGGCCCGCGTCCTGTCTATTCTTTCTGGGCTGATGTGCCTGCTTGTGATCGTTATCTGGGTGCTTGGCTGCAATCTGTTGCCTCTCGGAGGAGAATCAATCACATATATATTTTAATTATACCTTTACGAATTTTTACTCATAGATTAATTTATTACAAGGAGTAATGTGAAATTCTCTGACCTCTTATATCCTTCACACCCCTTGGTAGAAAGGAGCAGGGAAAGCAAAAGATTAAGTGGTCAATAATGACAGTAGAATCCTTGGGGGGAAAAAATGGGAAAAGAAAGTAAAGGAGGAGATAAATTTTATTGGTTGTTTCCTTTTGTAGCATGGATTTGGTTTGGATGTTTCAGCTGCTCTTGCTGCTACCACCAGTATTTATTATTCATTATTTTAGCACAGTTAAGAAAAAATAGTTGAAATAAACTCAAGAGCATGACACTGTATAACAAATTATTTTGAATTCTGTCCCCCAGCATGAAGTTTCAGATACATATTTCAAAGTCTATATAGATGGAAGATCCCACTGTGGATAAAATCCAACTGGTGGATATGTGGATCTGTAAAGAGATGCTGGTGGGGTTTTTTTCCTAACCAGTCCAGCTACTGAAACTTTCAGTAGCCTGGACCTGACCACAAGCACAGTTCTGTCTTCTAACATAGGTACTTATTGAGAGGCTTAACACTGTACCCAATGATTAAGGATGTTTACAAACATGAGTTATGACTGAAATTAATACTTCAGATGAGCCTAGTACTACAACAGGGCTTTGAGATGTCCTGCCCCTTCTGGCAGCCCAAGTACTGAAATGGCCTCATCTGGGAAATGCCATTTCCTATGGAAAAAGTGTTGGTATAGAAGATGTAAAAATACTAAGCATCAGAAACCTACTTAAGCAGTTTACACAGAATGTTGAAATTATATGGGTAGAGATTCTCTGAGAAGCATTTTTGGTGAAAGTGAAGACTTTCTGGTGACAGCAATAGTTGGGTGTTTCTGGCTCATTTACCACCTTCACTCTGGTTTCAGTCTCTGTGATTGTGTTAGTTTGGCATGGCCTGTTTTTTTGGTAGCAGGGGAGGTTGGGGGGCACAGGGGTAGCTTCTGTGAGAAGCTGCTAGAAGCTTCCACCATGGCCAAAAGAGCAAATCTCTGATGGCTCTGAAGATGGACGTGTTGCTGGTCCAATTAGAGAAGGTGTCTGTGATGACATTTTTAAGAAGAAAATCAAAACGGTACAAGCACAGTTTTTTTCCAGGAGTGGCAAAGCACCATTGCCAGGGCCATCCCAGCACAGCATGTGGCCATGCACCATAGCTTCCACTATCTTGGCACGGCCTGGGGCAGGCCTTGACTGTCTAGCTGCCCCCAACCTGCCATGCCATGGGCAGAAGGGCAGGGCTGGTGGCAGCTTCTCCTTCCCAGAACCCCACATGAGGAGAGGCATTAAATAGCACCAGCGCTGCCGTGGCCTTCACTTGTCTGTGCGACGGTGGTGGGGCTGCCTGGATGGTGGGGCAGCAGAAACATGACAAGTGACTCCTCCACATGGAACCTAGATGAGATCAACCTCTCAGTGCCTTGGGATCCTGCAGGAATCTTTGAATTGGTGGAACTTGTTGGCAATGGTACCTACAGGCAGCAGTTTTTTCTTCTAGTCAAAGAAGAAGAGGAAGTGAGGATATGAGAGAGAGAACAACATGGCAGCACCAAGGTCAGTGAGGAAGAAAAAGAAGGGGGAGGAGGTGTTTCAAGTGCTGGAGCCGAGATTCCTTTGCAAGCCATAGTGAGCACTATGGTGAAACAAACTGTCCCCTTGTAATCCATGAAGTCTGTGGGGGATGCAGAGATCCACTCACAGTCCATGGGAAAAGTGCTCATGCTGGAGTGGGTGGATGCCAAAGAAAGCTGTGATCCTGTGGGAGACGTGAATGGAGAGAGACAGACCCTGATTCCAGAGCTAGAGGGCCCTTGCTTGTGTCTGCTTGATTAGAGCAACCTATCCTGCACCGTGTGGATGAGTGACCCATGCCACAACGGTTTTGGGAAGACTGTTTGCTGTGGGAAGGACCCCACAGCACAGCAGGAAAAAGCCTCCTCTCCCTGAGCAAACAGAAAAAGAACTCAAGTGACAAACTAACTAAAACACCCACACCCTGTCTTCCTTCTCTCTTGGTGGGAAGGAGGGAGGGGCTAGGGGGAAAAAGCTGTTTTAAGAACTTATTTTTCTTCTCATTATCCTCCTTTGACTCTATTAATAATAATTTTACTTTATACCTTAAATTTAAACCTATTTTGACCTTAGTGTTTTTTCTTCCAATCTTTATCTCAATTCATGAACTCTTCATTAATTCCCTTTTTTTCCCCCTCTCTTCTGCCCAACTGTAGGCAAAGAGAGTAAGTGAACAATTCTTGTGAGTGCCTGGCGTTAACCAGTGTCAAACCACAACAGCAATCTAAAATTGTTGACTTCTGTTGGGACTGGTTTGTACAATACAAGTTTCATTTAGATCAGTAGAAAAGATGCTGGTGTGAAGGAGAGGGCCATGTGTGTGCCTGTATGTAAAGTCCCTGAAAACAGATGTTTCTGTTGAATCACAAAACATGTTGAGGCTGAGAATCCTGGAGCACTTTACGTGCTGCTGCAGACTAATATGGAAAAGTAGGAGAGAGCAAGGATGGGCCATGCACTAAAACAGGGAGCTGTTTTAAATGGATGGAGAGCAGTCAGCATAAAGAAGCATCATCTAGAAGATTTGAACAGAAGTTACTGTGGCTTTGCTGCCCCAAAAGGAAAAATTTATTCTTTCCCCTTCACTCTGTCCTTACTCTTTCTTTGCATCAAAAGTGGACACAGCAGTAAAATTCCTCACAAGTGTTATTTCTACATGAAGGGTTACTGCTTCCTGCCACATCTCCTATGATGTGAAGTTTGGGATATGCTTCATGAAGTGAAGTAATAATGTGAACCTCACAAGCAGAGATGTATGTGGGCAGCAGTTAAAGCTAAAGCAATGCCATGGCCTGGAGGAGAGGCAGATAATTTAACAATGAGTAAAATAAGAAAAATAAATAAACGCTTCCTTCCAGATCTTGGTGCAGTCCATCCCTGCTTTCCTAAATGAATCCCTTAAGTTTCCACAGAGCATGTGTATGGTTGAGGGAAACTCTCATAATTTGTTGTTTTGCAGAAGGGTTGTTCCCTGTGCCTTTGGAAAGAGGCCTTTGCTGAAAACCAAACGACAACAAAAACTTTCCCTCCAGGAAGCCAAAATCTGATCTTCAAAAGCATACAAACACATCCATTGTTTTTGGCATGGTCTCCCTGAAGTGTCCAAGAACAAATTTTGCTCTGAAAGCAATGAGATGTGTGTGGAAGAAGCAGTAGCACTCTGCACATGTGTCACAACACACTGAAAATATTATCCCCACTGTATAATACATTCAGGATCTCATGGTGGATTCTGGGCAAGCAAAGGGCTGCTGCATCTTATATTTCTTTGCTTATAGTGCTCCAGACAACCACTTAAACTTTGGGGAGGAAAGTCTTAAGAAATGGGTATTAAGCAAGAAGCAAAACCTATTTTCCAATTCTATACATAACTAAATGCCATCATAACATTTTGTTACACTGGCAACTCTAGAAAGAAATTCAATCAATTTCTACATGCTTTTGATTTAAGTTTCTGCCTTCCCAGATTTCTTCAGGGAAAACAGTGTCTCTTCTGCTTATCCTTTTTGGAATCTGGCCATGTATAAGCCAAGTGATAATGTTGTTACACTGTAGGATTTTATCTGTAGGTTTTTGTCCCAAGACTTAGATTCCTGGAGCCAGATGACTGAATGTCTCACTACAGCTCTTGTATTTTTTCAAGCAAGTTTCTGTACTCCATCTGGAGCAGAACCAGCTGCGGGCGTACTTTCTCTTTTTAACCTTCCAGTGGAGAAAGTCAAGACAAGCTCCAGAAATTGATTGAAACATGAGAGAGCTGCAGCACTGAGATTTGCAGCACTCCAGAAATCAGGAGCATACTGTCATTCTGCAAGTTTCTTGCAGCAGCAGTGATTGCCAGGGAGCTGCATCTTCCAGTAGTATTTAGAGTTTGATGTTGATTGTATGGCACAAGTCATTAGAAGCCTGACTTATTTTCTTATCCCCTTCAGTACTGTGAGTAGGGCATTTCACTCCCATGTGATGGAAGCTTGCAGATCACTTTCTTACCTATCTCTCACCTTCCCACTGGGACTTGCTTGCCGAGCCTCAGCAGCACTTCGGAGCTGAGTGAAACTCAGAGGCATCTGATGTCTGAGTAGAGACCTCTGGTAAAAGCTAAGCTCCCAGATCTCCTCTCTCAGTGCCAAGTGGCAGCTTCAGGGAGTGCACCAGAGAGGGTGGTCAAGTAGCACCTTGCTGCACATGCAGGGATGTGGTTTTACTGCCAGTGCAGCGTGTACCCACTGGTATGTCACCGCTCCTTGGGCTGGGACCCAGAAGGCTTGTGGCATTTTGGTGACTCTGACAGAAACCAGCTAGGAAAGCTTCTGATGGACTTCATCAAGGAGGAGGCTTGTAGGAAAGACAACATTCCCCTTTTGTGAACTGGCAAGGCAGTTTTACTCCAGAGAGCCTCTGAGGCTCCCAGCAGCCATGCGAATGAAAGACCACAGGTAAAAGCTACTGGGAAGAAACACCCACCACATTTTTCCTTTGTACCAACTTTGACTTTGTTCTTTCAGACGTGAATGAAAGCTGACAGAGGATGCCTTCCCTTCCTGCAAGTGAGATTTCAATGCCCAAAGAAGTTGACAGTGCCTCTCTCTATCTTATACTCTGACACAGTGGAAGATTCAACTTAACCCTAGTAGTTATGCCATAATTGTCTGAACTGAGCCAGAGGGAAGCTGTGGAAAAGTGACACATGTATCCTTTTTTTCTAAAACATCACTCAACCAATTGGCTTTTAACAAGAGCACTCTCCAGGCAGTCTCTAGAAGGATCTGTCTGCTAATGGGCATATATCACAAACTTCTTGATCACCTCCTCTTCCCAGGCTTTTTAGTGTTTGTTAAGGAGCATTGATGTGCTGCAAGATTCTCTCGTTACAGTAATTCCAGTGCATTAGACTAAAAAGTCCTCATGGGACCTGAGATGTAACGGGGCCTTCTGTGATTCCGTCACTCATACGTGATGCTTCTCACAGTGCCCTTATAGCGTACTTAGAGAGTACTGCTGGCAATACAGGTCTAAAATGCTGGAATTATCCAAGGACAGCCTTTCTAGCTCAAAGCAAATCATGTAATAGAAAGTGTTGACAGGTGTGGACAGTTTAACTAAAGCAGTGGTTTTGCAGTCTAAGCAACTGGTGCATACTTGGGGGAACTGTGGTTTGACTCCCATTATCTGCCACTCAGGTCATGACTTGGCATGGCAACTTTTTGGGAGAATGGTCCATTGCTCTGCAGAGCTGTCACCATGATGAAGAGCCACCGCAGGAGAGCAGGCTGCTGAGCAGCCTTGTACCCTGGCACATGCTCTGGTAGCTGGACCAGAGCTTTGGTGCAGAAGGGCTCCACACTTTCTTCAGTTCTTCCACTTATGGGAAATCTCTGGGATTTCTCTCTGCTTGGGAGGTCTCCTGTTCACTAAACTTTGCTTCCAGTGGACACAGTAGTAAATGGGTACTGGTGGTGCAGCACAGCCCAAGAGACACCATCACAGCCATCAGCACTGCTGAAAGCAGCCCAGAGCAGCAACCATGGCCAGTCTTGGCCCTCATCTCCACATCCTCCCTTAAGTCTTCTGACAGCAACTGAGCCTTGCTCTGGCGTGGCAGAAGTGCCCGTAAGGAGGGGTCAGGTGTGTGCCTGGTAGTGTGCAGCACTCAAGTGACACCTGGCAAAGCAGTTTGCTGAGGGGGGAACACATAGCTGTCAGCTCCCTACAACCATGATGGATTGATGGGGCTCTCCAGCTCCATCTCACCCTGGCAGAAATACGGAGGTGCTTGACTCTGCATCCACAGAAGCTGGCACTGCCTGGGTCACAAAGAATCCTTCAGTTTTAGCTAAGAATCCTGCTGTCCTTCTCCTGGCTACTCCTTAACCTATGTTTTTAGTGACATTGCTCAAAGGAAGTGGGAATAACATAGGATACAGAAATTTATTTTCTTTCTTTGGTCTTCAGGATGGGGTTTTTGTCAGTTGATTTGTTTAGGTGCATGCAGACAAGAAATAAAATTCTGGGCTTTAATTTGGAGAAGATGTTTTATCTGAGAATGTAACTAAAGCTGGCACTTGTAACTCTCTGTTGCCTTGCTGGGATTGGGGCAGTTTGTTGGAATCAGAGGAACTGTCACTGTTTTGTAGGGGTGGAGATGCTAAGGCATCAGGCATAGTAGTGATTTGTCCAAAGTCTGTATTATGAATATATCAGGTTGCCAATCTTACATCTTCTCCTGTGTAGGGTTAATAAAAACATATCCTGAACACTTCCTAAAACTGCATATACCCACCTGCCCCCTTTCTACCAGTTAATGACCTGTCTGCAAGCAAAGAAATTTATCTGCTGTTAGGAGACCAGTCAGCAGTAGGCAAGGTGGCACCCCAGGCTTTTTGCCTGAAAGAAAAAAGGTTCATCTAAATACTATTCTGAAATAAGTTTCTCTTTTTCCCCACATCAACAGCATGCAGGACCCTAAGACACCAGTACTTCCTTACATTGCTATCGATAGAATGCTCTGGATCCTGAGGAGTTCTTCAAAGAGGGACAACTTTTTTACATTTAGTCCTTTTTGATCTTGCTTCATAAACACACAGAGTTGTCCTGTCACTGAGCAAAGAGAGATGTGCCCTGGCTGACTGGAATTACTTGGAGAGTACAGAGCATTCCCAAAGCTGAGATGAAATGCAAACAGTCAGCTAGCCATCACTTGAGAAAAAAAAAAAAATATAAGATAGACTAAGAAAGCACTTATTAACAGAAAACAGGAGATGGTTTTGCATCCTGCCTTTTCATTATCTCAGCAGGGAAAGGTTCTGTGCTGTATTCATGCCTTAACTGTGGTGAAGTGAAGGGGCCTGATCCCTCTCCAAGATTGAGGCAGTAGATGAGGTTATAGCCAAGGTGCCCCATGTTTACCTGGTGCTGGAGAGCTTGCTCAGGAGCCATAAGAACATTGGACAAAATGCCATTTAAAAACATCAGGGACAAGGATTTGACAGGATTCTCTGTTCACTTGCCCTGGAATTGGTACCACAACCCATGTATAGAAATTCTTTATGGAAAAGAAAGCCTATGTTATATATGTGCTCTCTTTTATGATTTCTCTCTCTTGAAATGGATCTGACAACTCTAAAAAAATCTGAAAACTTCAGAGGAGGAATTTCTGTGTGCTTGTTCAGCACTAGTCCCCAGTTCTCTCTCCTCAGACTTCTCCCCCTCCCATCTACTCATGAGCATGGGATTGGGAACAGGATGCATCAATTTAGCCTTATCCCAGCAAGAGAAGAGCCTCCTCTGTTGCTATTTTGGATTCCATGGATGCACCCTGCCTGCCATGAAACCAGCACAGTGAAATGTTTTAATCAGCCTCCTTGCTCATTTGAAAAGAGGCTGTTGAGCACTTTGACCACCACTGAAGTCCCACTTTTGCAGCTGGCCATGAATTTCTGAGTGTGCAGTGGTATCTTTAGCTCTGACTTCAGAGATTTCCTGTGGAGTCCTGAGATGCAATCCTGCAAGCACACTGGAGCTAAATACACTTTCCTGAGCTGACATGGCAGCCAGAAAAACGGGGAGGGGGGTGTCAACACCAGCCTTTTCCAGTGCTGAACAGGTCGAGTCATTCTGGAGGAGGTAAAGCCTAGTTCAATTAATTAGGCAATTAATTTCGTTTTGGTATGTAACCAATCTTTGGACCTCTCTGTGCTAATCTGGATTGTACACCCCTAGAAAATGTTTTGTGACCATTGCAGAGGAAGGTTTTTACCCTCCAGCAGACTTGAGCTGCAGAAAAAATGGTGTAGGTTTTCACTTGTACAAGGCCACAGCCTTTAAGAAAGATGAGAAAGTAAATTTTGAAACAGATCAAGTTTAGTGAGGGATGATAACAGTAAAAACCTGGAAATGAGACACACAACACTGGCTTGTTTCACATACAATGACCAAAACTGCCAAATTGGTGCCACCCAATTTAGATCATAAGGAAGTATTTTGAGAGAATGAAATAAAGCTAATTAGTCCTTTAGGTTGTGCATCTTGATTTTGCCATTATAAATCTTCAGTCATTTTCCCCTGCAAACAGTTGTGTCCATGCCCAGCACCTGCTGAAGATGCTTTCCTCCTCTGCATTTGCATTTGGCTTTTGATCTTTGTGAGTGTGAAGCTGCTTGGTTTTCCAAAGGAAAGGTGCTTCCAGGTGACAACTATGTCACTGCACTTACAGTCACCATGGAGAGCTACAGGGCAGAGGTTCATAGTCTACTGTGAGGTGGAACACCAGGAAGACAGGGCCACTCCATGAGCTTCCTGTACCACTTCCCCCAGCAGCTTTTGAAGGCTCGTGGCTCTGCCTTGGTTTGCATCTTTGCTGATTTTAGTGGCTAGCCAAAGGAGCTGGACTTTGCTGCAGGATTGTTTCTGAAATGTCAGGGAGAGGAAGAATGAGGTTCATTTATGCTTGGATTCTTTTCCAGAGCATTGTCACCATGCCTTTTTCAAGCAATGGTGTGTTTATATCTCTTAAGAGAAAAATGTCTCATTGTAAGCAGTGAAAACACACACTACTACCTCAGCTCAGAGTAACAGATTAATTTGGAAGGAAGCCAGCAAAGAAAACATGCCACTTACAGTTAAATAAAAATAATACTTCTGGTTGATGAGTATACGGCAACAATGCACATTGTTAATGTGTTTTGCTTGTTAAGGAGCTGATGTTTTTGCAGTGACAAACTGAACTCTTAAGTCTGATGACTCTGTTACAATCTGGAGATGTCTGACAACGTTAGATATATGTCACCATGCTAAGAATCCCAATCCTTTTTATACAGCTGAACTGCCTTACTATGGTGCACAGGTATTCTGGCTGCAGAACAAGGAAGTGTGAGTACTGCAGTTGAGTTGCCAGAGATATCCATGATGTGTAAAAGCAGCACAGCACTGGAGAGTCCCAACATTTCTGCCAGTGGTGTGGCTTTCCTGCATGACTGCTGGGTTTCTCACAGAGGAAATGCTCCAGGTCACACCCTGGGCATTTGCCGTCTTTGGCAGTCGCTAGGATGTCTTGGAGAAGAGGCCTAGCAACCTTGGAGAGACCTGGAGTGAGGCCACTGAGACAGCACAGTAACTCAGTGAATATAAACTTGGCATTTTTCTAAAAGCAAATCTCCCACTGCATTTCATTCACAACCAAATGGGTAAAGTCTTTCTGTCTTTGTGCCTATCTGTGGTAGCAGATCCTTAGCAGCATCTTCGACTCCTTGTTTTCCAGAACTTGTTGGTAGCTTTTGGTGAAGCCCAGACAGATGCCAGATGGATGGTGATTCTGATGGACACCACAGCTGCCAGTCTGTGCCAGAGATATCTCAGTCTTACGTGTGTATTTTCATACATAATATCTAGAAAATCAGGTGTAGGGTAATTATGTCTAAATCCAGTGAAAATTCAACAAAATGTTTGCACCCAAAGGATACAGCTCAACATTTTCAGGAGGTACTTTGGAGATGCCTGAGTGCTTTGATTTTTGGACACTAAGAAGCAGATAAGAATCTTCAGAGACTCAGAAAAATTGTGAGACTCCTAGTAGCGATGTCTAGGTTTGGAAGACAGGTGTCTGCTAGGCAGGGCAGGAGCCTCCCTTGGAATGAAAATGTAGACCCCCTCCCTCCAAATTACTATAATTTTGAACTCAAAGGGCTCTCAGGCAGAGATCTGGGGATAGGAATAACAGTTCTTTACTAGTATTTATAAACAGGCAAACAAACAACAATAACTGCAGCATTAACAACAAAACAGAACCAGGGACCCCATGACAGCCTTCTCAGCCGAGACGGGAAGGGATGGAGGAGAGGCTTTGTTTCACAAACCCCCTCGGGCGGGCAGTCCCGGTGCTCCTGCAGGGCTCTGAGGAACAGCCAGCTGGAACAGCAGGGATGAGCAGAGTTTCTGGGCCAGTGGCTGAGGTGTATCAGCAGCTCTGCGACGGTGGCTGGTGATACGCGGTGGTGTCCTGGCAGGACAGGGGGTGCAAGGCCCACAAAAGAAGAAGGAAGAAGGAGAAGAAGAAGCAGCAGCTCCGTCTGGGTGATGGTGAATTCCCTTCTCCCAGCCACAGCAGCTCCAAGACAGTGTCTTACTCTCCAACCCAAGAAACCAGCCAGCCCCCAACTCCTCTCTCCCTGCCCCTCCCCTGTCCCCCAGCCCAACTCCCTGTGTTTCTCAAACAGCCAACAAGTACCAGCAGTTTTCCCTGCAACTAATGGGCAAAAAATTCCATAGGTGAGACAGAACCAAAGGGAAGGACACCCAACCCTCAACAAGTGATGACTGGATCTTTTATTTGAAACACTATGAACTCAGCTTACCAGCTAGAATATGGCACAGTAATCTCACCTTACATGGTGTTAGAGTGCGTATTTGATTACCAACTTTACTAATGAAGCAACAGCACTGCTGAAAAGTGACCCAGAGCTATTAAACCTGTCTGAAGTAAGAATTGTGATTAATTTAGGTGTTTCCTACTAGGTACCCAGTCTATAGAAGTATTGTAGGTAGTTTTGGAGGGAAAAAAAGTTTCAGATGCTAATGACAAAATTACAGCTACAACCTAAGGGGAGGTGGAGCTAAATAAAAGAAGGATTCATTAGAGAACAAAAGAAACACTGGAGACTTTGAATCTAGGAGTCTCCCACACATCAGCTAGGTGTACTGCCAGTATGCAGATGTTACATGAACACATAAGGTAATGATATGTCTAAAAAGGGCTGAATGCATCTGTTTGATATTTTGTAGTGCATTATATTTAAGCAAATGAGAAGCTGCAAACTCCCCAGTCCCTCCACATATCAGAAATAAGGCATTAAGAGGTCCAAAGCTATCTTCTGCAGTATTTTTAGACTCACAGCTGACAGCCACACCATGTGCTGGTAAATTGGAGCCCTGCTCTATCATTGGGAAGTACAGCCCATGGTTTCACAGAGCCACTGTTGGCTTTGCTTTGTGAAGGGTTTGAGATATCAGCTCTTCAGGAAAAGTCTTTTGAATGCAGACAAGGGATAAAGTAGGTGGAAGGAAAGAAGGAGGCAACCCATCACTGTGGATTCCAGAGCCTCCCTTTTTCTATGGTTCACCAGGTGAATATTGGTGGGATGCTCAGAGAGGGACCTTTGTTTGGGACAGGGCATGCACAGACCTCCCAGCCAGCCCCTGTTTCCCCAAATACCAACTAATTCAGCCTGGGGAGCAGGGGGTGTGCATAGCACTGATTACCAAGAAGACTGTGCAGTCAGACTCAAAATAATTTGGCCTCAAAATCAGGATTTAGTCACAGGGAAGTAACTGCTGTGCTAGTAACCCAGGGTGTTGCAGAAGGAAGCCCAAGCAGAGGCACTTACACTAGAAAGTTGTACTATAGGAGTTTGCCCAACAACCTGCTTTGTGCTTCACTGCAGAAAATAAAGCAACATCAGTGTCCAGGACAGACTTCTTGTGATCAGGATTGGAAGTTCCTGGCTTAACTGTAGCTTTTCTTATTCCTTCTGAAGAGAGCACAGCTGGGAGATGTGGATAAGATGTGGCTTTTGCTGCTGACTTCTACAGCAGTCAGGCTGGACCCTTAGGAAGGGGTCAAGGATATCTTAAAGGAAGCAAGAAAGGGGATGAGATTCTTGCAGCTGCAGAAAGATCAAGGTCAGAATGCAAGTGCATTACAGACACTTATTCATCCATAGAGATGCAACCAAAATACGCCATTAGCACCAAGTTCTTCAGAATCAGTTTTATTTAGCTCTAGGTGCATCTGTATAGTTTTTCTCATGCTGTTACATTTTTTGCTATTGCACATTAGTTTCTCATTGAGCATTTGAATAGAAAAGGTATCAAAGTGGCTTTGGAAGATCTTTAATTGTAGGTTGTTCCCTTTTTCGCTATACATTATGAAAAAATGTAGTAAGAAAATGTGAATGCTCAGCTAGAGGAGGTCACCAAAAATCTAAAGACCTGACAATGTCTTTAACTCCTTTGGATTTTGCACTGTAGGGGCCTAGAGGAAATGTTCCCTAAAAATAGCCATCTAACTAATGAAAATGAGTCAGCCAAACCTTCCTTCAGCTGTGCCGCAGCTGCCTGAGCATTCTGAGCAGTGGTAATAGAAAGTTGCATTATGGATGCTTTTTCCTTTTCTCAGGAAACTCAGCTTTACAAAGGATAAAGAATGATGGATGGGAGATCTGCCCTATTTTCAGTTAAATAACTTCTAATATCACCTAAGAGGCAGCAGAAGGGTTGTGTCATTCCATTAGCGTTTTAGATTTTTGCAGAGCACAGCCTTGGTTTGGTGACTGGGATTTGAATCACCAGTGCTCTGCCACTTACTGGGGTTTTTTTTTCAGATACACATACAGCTTTGCATTGGGACCCTGAGACATGGTCAAATTCACAGTGATGGCAGGGTGTACTAATAAAAGGCATCATTCTTTGCAAACAGTGGTGTTTTTAATTAATAACTCCATCAGGACTTTTCTGACATTTGCATTTTTTTATTCCATGGCCTTTTTAAGTTACTGATATAATGAAATTACTAGGATGAAAGTGAGGGCAGGGGGAACATAACTCAAAGTCTGGAAGATAATTGCTGCATTTTTTTCTAAAGAAAGATTGTAGTCTTCATTCCCATTAGTGATAGCTCAACCAAGGCACCAGAGTTGAGTGGCAACTGCACCAATTAGCAGTGCTGCTGTTGGTTTGTGAATTGCATGTGAAATGTAGAATTTATCTAGAAGTGCTAATGGAAATTGCTCAACAAAAATGTGCCTTCTGTGTCAAGTCTTTTCACTTGTTCTGACACACTGATGTCTCCCCAGATTTCTCTGATCGGCAGATCCCTCTCAGTTGACAGCTACCAGAGCTCATAAAGTAATGAAAATATTTCTTATTTCCATTAGCTGTGTCTCTTCAAGGAGGACTCCAAGCCAGCACCAGCTACTTGCAATGCAACATAATTCTGACTTTTATTTATAGGATATTGGACTTCACACTTCCAGACTTAAATACTAAAAGCCCAGTAAATGCCTAAGATTTTACCTGCACAGAAGTTCAAAGACCTGGTTATCTGCCACGACACTAATTTGGTCACTTTACATGTGTTCAGCATCCCCTGTTATTGTACATGGTGATAACCTTTGTACTGCACTGGAGGGGGCTGAGTTATAATTGCCATGGGAACTGTAACATTTCCTGTCTTTTTCAGCACACAATAGCTCATCCTTATATTATGTTCTTTAAGAGAAGAAGTAGCAAAGCAAGGCCACAATGAAATAATGGTGTTTTCACACCTACAGAATATAAAATAGTGTCTTTAGCTGTATGCAGATTGAAGATGGATTTTGTTACACTATTTATTGCACCTCTGAGCTGTAGTCCCAGTTTAGGAGTCTCATTGTTCTGGGGTCTCTGCAGATGCAGGATGTAAATATGTTTCCTTCCCCACAAATACTTCTAACCTAAGAGTAAGATAAGATTATAATGCAGGGAGAAAAACACTCCAGGGAGTACATGGATACAGAAGACGTCTGGACATCATGGAGACAGAAACTTCCACAAATATAACTATACTTGGTTATAGGATAGTATAGGGGCACAGTTCAAGGTCAGATTTGTGTGATTTGGAGACTCTCCTCCCAAGAATGAGATCCAGCAGGGAGGAAAGTGAAGGCACTTCTAGCTAAAATATAACATGTGGAAAAGAGTGGGTTATGATCAGGTGACAGAGTCTCAGCAGTGAAAGATGATGTGTGAGGTGGCATATGCTGCAGCTGAATTTGGGAGCAAGGCAGGATGTGGAAATCCAGAGTAAAGGGAATCCAAGTGACAAGTAGAGAGATGGCACGGGCAGGATGACAGGCAAAAAAACTGAGCAGGACAGCAGAACTTGGGCAGTCTACATGGAAGGTATGATTGCAAGTGTCAGGGTGTGAGACAGTGGGAGCCTGGCTATGGGACTGCACAGAGTGTGGGGGCACTGATAACAATCAGGCCATGGACTGAGTGACGGCCAGTCGTGCTGCCCACATAACACCAGCCATGGTGTTACCCACAGGGACTGAAGGAATAGGAAGGAGAGCAGGCCTAGGGAGTAAGATGAGAGCCTGCTTTGAGCTTGAGCTGACAGATATCCACAAGATAATCCCCGAGGCAGAGCATGATTTTAGTCAGAACAGACAGGAAGTGGCCAGGGACAGAGAGGCAGGTCGGTGAGTCATTGGTTCAGAGACAGTTCTTGAATGTGTACAGGGGGACAACTCACTCTGAGACACAGGGAAGAAGGAAAGGAGACAAGAGAGGAGGACACAGAGCCACAGAATAGCAGCAGGTGGGAGGTTGAGCAGTGACAAACTAGTCTGAGTAACCCTGAGCAAGCAAAGGAAGGTGTTGGAGTCAATTAGGAGCACTGGGAAAAGAGGACCAGATTTCCATAAGGAGCTGACAGGCTATGCAGAGAGCCTGGGGTAGTGCAGTGCTGCAGCCAGACAAAGAAAATTAGAAACTCTGTGATTCTGGTTCTGTGACAGGAGAGATGTGAAAGCCTGTTTGAATAAGAGTGTGTTTGAGCCTAAATTCAGTCTAAATCATATAAATCATCATCATCAGACTCAATAATCTTAGAGCTAACAATGAGAAGAGATAGAGAATAAGAGCTGGAGAGTCACTAGGAGTCAAGGTCGGTTTGGAATTTTTTTTTTTTTTAAGCATTAAGATAAACATTGTGCAGCAATGGGAAAGAGCGAGAGGAGAGTGAGATATAAAAAAAGGAGAAGGCAGATGAGGGCAAGAGAGATGAGAAGAGAGGACCCAGTGAGGTTGCCAGTACAAGAATAAGGGCTGAGGACCACTGATGAGGCCACCTCCTCTGTGGCCAGGAGCAGAGAGCTGGGCAGGATGGGAAGTGGGGGTAGAAGGAGATAATGTCTTGCTTTAAGTCTCTCATGGGAGAGATCAACATCAATACTGTGCAAAGACCTGTCTCTGGTGAAGACAGGGCTTCAGAAGTGAGTCCAAGGCTGCAAAAGGCAGCTGAGGTTGCGCTGGGAGGGCTAGTTAAGCTGGCAAAGATAAGTAGGCATTAGAAAGGTGGCAGTATAGAAGAAGGCAAAAAAAGTATTTATGTTGTGGAAGAAGGAAAAAAAAAGAAAGAGAAAATTTAAAGCTGAAGAGGCATCAAGGCCATCTAGAAAGCCTCAGAAAGAATTAATAAGGGCTCGATCAGCAAAGCAAGCTATGTCTTAGAGACCTAGAAGTCTAGGGATAAAGTCAGTTCTTCTAAAACTTGAGCTGAGTTAGGCCTTGAAAAGGAAATTAATTCAATTGTGAGGTTTTCCTTAGTTGTATTAATGGAGGGAGCTATACAGTATTGGACATGTCAAGGTTAAAGACCTTAAGAACAAGCTAGGTATAGCCCAAATCAGAATGCCTTATCTCAGTTTTCAGTAGGACTAAGATGACTGTGTCAAAGTAAAAGCCAGATGGCTAATGGAAACACAAAGACCACATCTAAGAGGGAAGAAAAATCAAAAGAGTTTCAAACGCTCAGACTAGGTGGTCTGGGTGGCTTGGATTCAAGGATGTTAAAAGAACTAGCAAATGAAATCCTACACCTGGTTGTGCCGTCCCAACCAGCTTGGTTTATCAGCTTTTAGTTATGTGAAACCACGGGAAAGATTCTGTTGCTTTGCCAGGCAGATGGACCACTTCCCCTGAGCCTGCTGGCTACCTTATGGAAATATGCGGCTCTTGATTTGAGACAGAAGTCCTACCTCCAGAGGCGCTGCACAGATAAGCACATGCAAACAAGGCAAGTGAGTTATTCCAGCTCTTTGAAGTCACTGTGAGGCAGAGGAAGATCGTGAAATTTATGCATGAACGGGTACAGAACATTCTTCATAAGCACCAATGCTTTTATCAGTCCCACTCATAATCTGCTGAAACCCACCAGGGATCTGAGTGATCCAAAGTACACTCACCCTCTGTGTCCTGTATGGGCACAGAGCACAAGGAAGTCCTCTCTTCACCCAGTCCTGCTGGTGTGTGATCTCCCTCTCCTGAGGGCACAGTGTGGATGAGGGAGAAGAGAGCAGTGTGAAAGAAACAGTTGAGAACTGCAGAGTGCTCCTAAGCTGTGCCAGAAAATAGCCAGGAAGACAGTGCAGTTTTACTGCGAGCACCAGGGACATGGTGGACACACTTCCTGACCCCTCCCTTCATTCCTACCAAGCCAGAGACCGTCACAGGGTCAGGAACAGTGCAGGAGAGGTCCCTGCAGCCATGCAGGAAGAGGACTACTTTGTGAGAGCCTTTGCTGTACGTTTTTCTGTGGATATTTTTTATTGCCTTGGCAGAATCAACACCATGGGGGTGATTGCAGCTTCTTCCCAGTTTCTGAGGTAAGGTGCCCTCTGCATATGGGAAGGAGAGCATATGGACCATTGTGTTTATTTCTCAGCCAGGATTCTTTCAGGCTTGGCAAATTACACACTGCTTGCTGAGCAGCAACACAAGTGCCAAGTTGGAATTTCTAAAAATGAAAGATTTAATTTATCACAGCACAAAGAAAAGGATCTGAAAAACACCTTTAAGTGTGAAAAAATACCTTTTGTTTATGCTCAAACAAAACAACTGAGAGGAAGTTTAACAAAATTCCAGCTAGAATAAAAAAAAATAAATCTCTGCAGTCATCCACAGGAGACTTCAGGCAGCTTCTGCTAGGCGTGAGCTAGAGCCAGGCTCTTCAAAATATCTCAACAGCCATGGGGTCCAGGGTGATAATATGGTACAGGCTCAGACCATTAGAAGGAAAGGGGCTGCCTGATAATGGAGAATGTTAAATTCAAGAGAGCTGCATTAGGGCATCTTTTTCTTACACTTTTGCTTTTTCCAAGCCCCATATTTTTTCCTTGTGTGTGCTTAGAAGCTTTTCTTTCTCTTACAGCATTTATTTTTATTGTGTCATTTTCCCACTCTTCCCTCTTTTCATTGGCCCTGTGTGAGTGTTTGTTTAAACCATTTGCCTGCTTTCATCTTCCATTTTTCTTTTCTCCCTCATTCCAGGGGCTCTCTAGTCATGATTATCCTTACGCTTCACATTAGCTTTCCTCCCTCTGCTCCAGGATGGGGTTGAAGGGGGCATTGATTAAAGCTAAAACCTGCAGCAGGAGAATTTCTATCAGGCACAAGCTTCAGGGTCCAATGGCTTCCATGAGCTTAGCTCTCACAATTTTTCTCCAGGACCAGTTTCCAAAGTCCCAGGAAATCTACCAAGATAGAGCTGAGCTGGCACTGAAATGGCAAGTACCAGCCCCTCTTGAGGGGCTGTTTTGTATCCTTGGAAGCCCTCAGCTGGGGGAGAAGGCAGCAGGGATGTGGCATGAAAAAGCTTTGGTGTGGGCCAGGTTTTCAACTCCCTTCTCCTGCCTTTTGCTCCCTGAAGGTTTCCTCTTGCTTTCTGAATGGTAGGGCACACTCTGGAATGCCATGGTAGCACAGCTTCATGCAGCAGTCTTTGAGGGGAGTAATTACAACCTTCACAATATGCCTAAAATATAAGGTTGGGCACTTCCGTGTTTCTTCAAATCCTTGCTCTCCTTCCCTCCCTGCCACCAGGCTTGCCTGGGGACCAGTGCTTATTTATCCTTTTTTATTTTTTTTAAGATACAGATTTAAAGAGGGTATTTTGGGTTGAATTTGAGCTGATGCACTTTTTTTTTCTTTCTCCTAAAAATAATAAGACAAATTAAAATTGCAATTACAAGGAAAATAGTTATTTTAGATAAATGAATACTTCTCAGTGCACAAGCCCAACCATTACATCCTTACACTCCATACCATAGTCTTATGGTATGCTGGTGAAACTGGGGACAAACAAAACTGAAAGCAGGAGTGATTTCCCCTGCAAAGGTTTCTTTCTTGAGGGAAGGGAGAAATCACCACAGCTATTATTTTGTAAAAGAGGAAATGAGCCTGTTTTTTTAGGCTGGTTGAAGTTCAGTGGCTTTCTGTTGAAATGCTACATTCCTGAATCCCATCATTCCTGAATTACAGGAGTTGTGCTCAGGATTTGTGGAGTTAAACGCCTGGGCTGGAGCAGAGTGAGTGTGGGGAGAGGTACCAGCAAAGCCCTTCCTCCTCATTTGAGAAGGACTTCTGCTGGCCTTTAGCTCTTAAACAGTATCAGAAAAACAGTTGCCCCTTTTAGAGCCCTTTATTACCTACTTCATCACCAGAAATTACGACATTGGAAAATTTCTAGCAGAAAACAAAAACACAGACAAAAGTCTGACAGATCCCGTTTGTTCTGTGAGCAGAATATACTATATGGAAAACACAGGGAGACGAGATGCAGGTGAAGAGAGGTGAAAGGAAAACAAATGGGCTGCAGGCAGAGGTCTGGTGTCAAACATCAGAGTAATCTTGTTTGCTCAGATACTGTATGAAAGACCATGGCAACCAGGAGCCTGGGGAAGAGGAGAGGTTTGCAGCCCTTTCCTGAGGCTGGATGACAGAGGAAATAGGTAAAGCAATCTGCTCTGCTGAGCCTGCTGCTGGAGCTGGAGTTGAGAACCAGCATATTCCATCCCTTCATCCTATACACTGCTTTTTTCTGAGGCAAAAAACACCCCCAGAAGTCTGACATGAGTAGATTTGTAATTCCCTTAGTCTGTCAGATGGTACCATTCTGAGAAAGGTGGCTTTGCTGTGGGCAGTGTGATTTAGAGAGAGATGATTATGATCCCTGCGAGACACAGGAAGTCACAACATTACAAGGAATTCAGTAGAAATATTTCTGAGGGAGTATAGGGGCTTTCAGGCTGCTCTGAAAACACTGAGTAGAGATGATGTTTTACTGTAACCTAGTGTATAGAAATGGAGTAATATTTTTGATCCCAGTAATAGGTTGGAGATGCCCTTTCTTAACACATAGACACACACAAGGACGTGTAGGCAGTGCCTGTGTCCCCAGCACAGGGGACAGGACTCTGCAGAGATGAGGGCGGACAATGCTCTTCTACCTTGTACATCATACCCATTCCATTCCACTAGTGTTTATCCAGAAAGGCATTCATCCTGGAAGACATCAAATTGTGGAGGTCTGCCATTTCTCTGATGATTCTGATGGGTAATGGAATCAGAGGGTAAAAATGTGATTCTTCTTTCTGATTTGAATCTGTCTTCAGCTTCCAGTCCTTGTATCTGGTTTTGCCTTCTTCACTGGATAAAAGAGATCTTTAAGGAATTTCTTCCCTCATTAAGGTATTTTTATCCGCTATGGTCAGAGCATCTCTCCATTCTTTTTGTGGCAAGCTAAATGGATTGAGCTCTTTAAGTCACTCACTGGCAGGCTTATTTATTTATTTATTTATTCTTTCTTTCTGTCTCAAATAATTTTTTGTCTACTTTTTCTGCTCTGACTCTAAAATGTAGATGTCTGATTGTATACATTTTTCTAGTGTCATTCTTTTGATGCAGTGTGCAGGGGAAGATACCTCCTGGCTTTTATTTGCTTTTGATATTCTATATCCATTTGCTCACATGACACAGAAAGGCACAGGAAATTATGCCTGTTTGTCCATTTTACACATTCACACCCTGCTTTCCAGTCTGTGTTTCTCTCAGCTTTTTGGGCAACACTTTGCTCCCAGATATGGAATACCCACCCTCTCTTGATTTCTGCTAGTAGTTACCTGGAACAGCCCCCTTTCCCCTGAGGTGACACTTCATACCCCTGGCCTTCAATAGGAGCAGAGCTCCTCCACATTTATCAGGCTGCTCACAGAGGGATGATGGGTAGGCTTGGGTGTCCCTGCCTGGTTCCTGGGGCTTCAGCTGGTGCTCATTCTGCTTGTTCTGAAAGGAAATTGTGTGATTGCTCTTAGCTGCAGTTGGGTGATTGAATGGCATGCAGAAGGAATAAATTACTGCATGATAAAGAAGAGGCACATAAGATTTGAGACAAAGAAGAAAACCTCATTTCCACTCCCCTTTGTTATCCTTTTACTGTGCATAACTGTACATATCACACATGTTACCCTGAGCTCCTTGTGGAATATTCCATCACTCCAGCAGAGCCCTGGAAGTACACTTGGGAGGACACAGGATTTATCTTCCTGTTGTTTATCTAAGGACTGGATTACCCATAGGGGATAACTCCCGTGGATGCATTAAGTAATAAGTAGGCAGATCCCTGCACAAGTTCATCTTACCCCGTGACCTGCAGCTCTACAAACCTGTCCAGGTATGTTATGCTAACCATTTAGAAACAATGGCTGCTTTTTGGCTCTGTGAACAGGCATTCAATACCTGCTTTTGCCTGCAGGGGCCAAGCTCTTAATTCTGTCCTGGGCTGCTTTAAAAGTGGACAGCTGAGGTTGCAGGGGCAGGAGGGCTCCCTGGAGGCTGAGGCTGGACCATCCTGGGTTTGAACTCACTCTGTGTCACGGCTGAGAGGCCTTGGCACCATCCTCCCTTTATGTAACCAGCTCTTGGCTTCAACTGTCCCTTGGTGAAGACCCTGCAGCAGAGCTGCATCACCATTGTTCCCAACAGGAACACCTGTGACCCTGCTCAAGCCACTGTTAGCAGGAGAGAGCTGTTTGCAGCCTGAGAGCAGCACAGTGGCTTTGAATGGTGTTAAAAAGAGCCAGGGTGAAAAATAAGAAATCCCACTGTACCATTTTCCCAGATACCACAACCTGAGAATGCTATCAGTTTCCCCTTCCAGGGCATCTTGTCACTCTCTTCAGGGACTACCTACCCACAGGGCACCCCTATGCACACATGCCCACATGTAGAAATGAGCACAGAACCCTGGGGGAAAGAGCTGGGCAGTCCCCTTTCTGCTGCAGATCCCTGGCAGATACAGGGTGAGCCAAGCTGTGAGCTTGGGCCACTGGGGAGACCAGCATGGATGATATGCAGCTGCAAGGGTGATATGCAGCTACAGGCTGGGTGCTGATGGGGACGTCTGGAGAGTGAAGCAAGAGGCAGCAGTTACAGTTGGTGGAGAAAGGAGGATACAGAGGCTGGGCAGAGGGTGTAGGAAGGAGAAAGGCATGGCAGGGAATGAGGAGGAACAGGAAGTCTAGGGGCAGGAAGGTTCATGGTGCAGTAGGAGGATTAGGGAGCAGTCAGACAGAGCAGGAGCAAAGAGGGTTGTCCAGTGAAGTTTGGATTAGTTTGGGTTTTAAGCTCTGTAAGTGTGGAAGTGCTGCACTTAGCCTGAGTTGCTTGACTTGGTGTTCTGCTCCTGTGGTGAGACTGCATCTGGGTCTGGAGCTGCCATTGTTTGTAAGAGGCAGCCTCATAGAGTCGTGTTGCTTCCTTCATCCCCAATTATCTGCCACATAGCCCATTGCCAGGTGTCATTTCCACACACTCCCCTCAGAGGATAACAGCAGCAGTGCCAGGTTGCAGAGCTAAAGCTATGGGAAAGACCTCTGCTCCCAGGTGCTAGGGAGCATTTTACTGCCGGCAGAGACCTTTTTCCTGGGCTGTGCTCTTATTTTCAGGACACACAGCCCAGGGCTGTCCTTGTCCCAGTGATCTCAGAAGGGCTTTTCATCATCAGTTGGGAAGAACTTTTGCCAAGGAAAAAAAGGAAAGGAGAAGAAATGTTCTGGGCAGGAGGGTGGTCTAGATGAAGAAGGCCTGACTTTAACAGAAAAAGGAAGTTTTTATGATGTACCTCAAAATGACTAAACTGACAACACTGGATCTGTACTCTGATATTCATGCTTCCTTCAGTTGCTGCACAGTGCATCAGGCTCACATCAGCTGTCCTTTCAAAACTTTCTTCCTCTTAAACTCCAGAACTAATTTGTAGCATAATCCACCAGAGAATGGAGTGCTTTCTGCATGCAGTGAGTATGTCCCTCAGCTACACCCATGTGTGCATTAAGAGCCAGGACATGAGTTCTATAGGAATTTTTTTTTTAAAGCAATTCAATGAGTACTTGCAGCCCCAAAGGCAGCTGTGTACTGAAGCTCGCAGAGGAAGCTCCAAGGGGTGTCACTTCACAGCATGCCCTTTGGCTCCTGAGGTTTTTCTCCTTTTTCTTTGCCTTGTAGTGGCTGAAGCAAAGGCTCCATTATTTGGCAGCGTGGCCCTGCTTTTGTCTATAAATGGAAGCAGTTGGCCCATATCCCAGTATAACAGAGGATAGTTCCGTGCATCAGTTATGCAATTGGTAGCTTGATGATCTCATCAGAAGCCAGGGGAGGGCCAGGAGGTGGTAGGAAAAAGCCTTTGCCATCAGCTCTGCTGAAGGCAGGCAATAAATATGTGTGTCCCCCTCAAAGCAAAGAAAGCAGGAGCTCAGTGACAGGGTTGGGTGAAGGCTTTTGGTGCAGGAGCAGCAGAGGGATCCTTAGCAATTCCTTGACCCTGCTTTTGGGGAGACCCAGCCACTGCTGCGGCCCTGGCCCTTAGGATGCTGCAGGGATTGTGCTTGATCAGGTTGTAAAGTGCAAAGTGCAACGGGTGATGGGACTGGGGGAGAAGTGGGAAGAGGAACAGGGAGAGAACTTTCAAACCAAGATAGATGTTCGGAGTGGAAAGAACCTTAATATTGGAGAGATGCCTTTCAGCAGAGAACCCTTCAGGGAGTATCTGTGCAAAGTAGAGATGTGGACAAACTATATTTTAATATTTCCTCAGGAGGGTCCTTGAAAACCTGACCTTCATGCAGAAAGGCTGGTCCTCATTTCCCAAGGTACACTCCAGCACTGAACTTAACCCTTTCCCTGACTGGGTTGGGGTGGGTGCTGCAAGATCATCTTTCTGTATGCCCAAATCACACAGTGACTGACATAACTCAAAAGCCCGGTGAGGCAGATGAATTTGAACCTCACCCTATCAGGTTTTGCAGAAAGGATGATAAAGTGATACAGGTCCTTTCCGTCAAGTTGGTAGTTTTGAATAAGTACCTGTCGTCTCTATTCATCAGGTACAGAGGTTCTACGGACTCTTAACATCCGAGATAGGGACCGGGCAGGCAGTCGCTGGTTTTCCAATACGGCATCAAGGGCGGCGTGGTGCCGGGCCGGGGCCCTAGGGAGCGCTGGCGACGTCGTGAGTCCCGTTTGCCCTGGCCGCGAGACAGCCTCAGGCTGGGCTGGGGCGGTTTGGAAGATCGACTCCCGGGAATGCTCCCTGGAGGCCCCGGGACGTCGCTGGACCCGCTTGGGAGGGGCGGCGGGTGAGCAGCGCCACCTGCCGGCAGCGGCAGAGCCGGGAGGGCTCCGCAGATCCCGATCCTCATCCCGTCCGCCACCGGGACGCGAGTTGGGATTTCCCTCCCGACCTTTCGTCGGTGCTTTTCCCAGCACTAACAGGCAGCAAAATGGATTTAGAACATGAAGGAACAGTGGGGTGTGTTCAGGGAAGGCGTTTGCCCTGATTCCTTGCAGCCACACACAGTGGTCCAATGCTGCAGGATGGAAATCTTGAATAAACACATAGTGGAGTTAAATCCTGAGGTTCTGGGGAAGAATTAGTGTTACTGGCTCCCATTATTGTTGTGTGCACCTAACGCCTTGGCTCATCAATCCATGGTCTATGTTAAATTTCTGTTATGAAGAGAAGGAAACAGAAAAGAAGAGAAAATATTCTTGTCTCCTTGAGAAGGGAGAAAAAGCTTAGAAAAACATGACTCTGAAGCATGAAAAGAAATTAGCTCACAAGTTCATCATTTCACTATTAATTAATTATAAAGTGTTCCTGCTTTACATGAGGATCTTTGAATTCCAGGAAAAAAGATGAACCTATTCCCTGTGGGCAGCAGTCCATGGCTCGGTCACAAGCCATGAGCATCTTTCCAAGTTCTCAAATTTCCCCAAATTCCAGGCTTCACCCACAGACTCTGTGCCTCCTCAGCTTGATGAGCTGTGATTTCCTGTGCCTGTGGAGCATTCCGTCTTGTAACAAGGCATTCCGTTTCTCTTTGCACAGGAGCACCAGGTGGGATTGTCTCAGCCCACAGGGCCCATGCAGCCTTCTGTCCTGGCAGGCTCCAACAGCATAGTCACTGGCACCAGTTCCGGGGGGCCCTTCCTTGGGAGCCAGCCCCAGGCAGCCATCATGAAGCAGATGCTGATCGAGCAGAGAGTGCAGCTCCATGTGATGGAGCAGCAGAAACAGCAGTTTCTCCGAGAGCAGAGGCAGCAACAGCAGCAGCAGCAGATCTTAGCAGAGCAGGTACAGTATCCGTCTGTTTCCAATGCATGCTGGGATGAGCATGAGCGCTACAGACAGCGCAGCACCAGCCCTTCCTTCTAGATTTGGGAATTCTTGCTCTGTGGGTCTTCACAAGAAGAAAATGGTTCAGCAATGGTTGTCAAAGAAGAGGCAACTGTATCAGTCCTACCATTTGCTTGACAAATATTGCCTGTGTTTCCAGTGGTAGGCTTGATAGTCATATTGGATTTTAGGCACTGGAAAAGGTAGCTCTTAACCTGGCATCTAATGGTGCATTTACTCCAGCAGAAACAGACTCAGCTGCAGTTACAGTCACAGATCCTCTCCCCTACCTCTGATTGTGGTCTTGCACTAGCAAAATCTCTGCACAGCTGCACAGGGATCTGAGACAAAAAATGGGTTAAAAGAAGACTTAGCAAAGAAAAATGTTACTATTAACCCAGACCAATTCCTTAATCTGGTTCATTGAGTGCCAGTAGGAGCAATTAGGTTATACAAGGGAGAGACAGCACCAAGGGGAGAACCAGAGACTGAAGTGGGAGAACACTAAAACCACCTCTGGCAGTGGCATGGTGGAAGAGCTGCACTGGAGCTATCACCTGGCTTTCTGAGCTCCTGTGCTTTGCAATATGGATGTTAAACTACACAGTCTGAATGGTGGTGTGTGCTAAATTCAGCTGTAGTTTTAAAGCAGCCCAAGAGAAAGCCAGTGGAAAGTCACACTGTTGAGTTCCTACAAGATCATACCCAAGTTTAAAGATGCAGGCCCCTAATGTTACTTAGATAATGCTCTAGTGGGTCAACAGTTGCTTTAAGCTTTGCTTCTCCTCTCTTGCTAAGGAAAAACAGCTTAAGACCATTTGATTAAATTTGTGTTAGAACACATGCATGCCACGTAACCACAGAAATACAGATTATCTCCCCCCTCCTTTCTCCTGTTGCTCCTGAGAAAGAGAAAAATTTACTCTCAGTGAACAGGAAGGATGATCCTAGAAATATTTAGGATCAAGACGCCTGAACTGATTCAAGCATGAACAAGTGCATGAGAGTGAGGATGCAGTACTGCATCCCATGGATCGGGCCAATTCACATGCATAAAGCCAAGACCCAGTCAGTGACTTGGATGCTGAAGGCAAGCCTAAAAGTGTTAAAAAGTCACCAAGGTGAGGCTGTCAAGAGTGCTGACATACTTTTCAGAGATGAAAAGTGGTAAAGTCACAGTCGTCAGGCTCCTAGCTTTGGGGTAGTTCATGCCTAACAGGAGTCCCTCTTTCTTTTTGATAGTCTGTAATACATACTTATGAATGCAGAGATTAGTACTTCCTTCTTTCCTATCTCTGCCATTCTCATACCTTTGTTACACATCATTGGTTTTGGACACAGTATTTGTACAGCTGCAGATGATGCTGCAAGACATGCCCTTTCAGTAAGTGCTTAGCTGAGTACACCTTAGCATCTGAAAGGTCTGTTTTTATAATCAGCCCTTAGTTCTGTTTTAAAATATTAACAAGTGTTCATAGAAAACAACCACAGAGGAGCAATGTGGTCTGGATTAAGGCAGCATTTTGCAGTCATCACTCCCCAGATATCATTCACTGAAGCACAAAAGGAAATGTGCCTTAGTAATCCATTTCTTTGGCTCAGGAATGTTCCAAGGCTGCAGTGTTTGGGTCAGGATGCAGTAATCCTTGCAGCTGAGTGTTATAAGTCCAGACATGGAGTGAAGTCTTGCACCAGGAATACAAACCTCTGGACTTCGGCAGGACTGAGGGAAGGAATGTGTGTGTGGCTGCAGTTGCCCTTACACCTAAGTGAGCAAAGTTCGTTCACATCCCTCTCTCTCCTTACTGCCTGAAGACAGTTAAGCTCATGCTGTAGAGGTCAGGATGAAATGGCTGTAAGTAAGGAGCAATGATGTTTGCCTCAGTGCATGTTCCTTTTTGAGCCAAAAAGAGTCTGAGTGCTAAATAGCCCAAGTGCTCTAAGGAGGGGTCTCCAAATGATTCTGCCTGTCTCTCCAAAACACCTCACCAGATAAGAACCACTGCAAGTTCTGCAGGTTTGCCACCAGTCCATTAATTAATTAATCATATCTTTCTTTTCTGCTTTCTTTCCGTCCTTCATTTTCAGCAGATGCAGCAGCAGTCACATTTGCCTCGGCAGCATCTGCATCAACAGCGAAGTCCATATCCAGTGCAACAGGTCAATCAATTCCAAGGTAAAAGTCAAATTGTTTTTCTTGTTTTGGAGTCATTGCCCTTAAGGTAGCAAATGTGTGAAAGCTTATGCAGTTTGTGACTGCTAGAGTTTAAACAGTGTGCCAGAAGAATACAAGCTGTTCCCAAAGAGGAATGGCCAAGTTACCATATTGAGTAAAGTTTATATTTTCCTTTCTGCTTCCTTGAGTGAAAAATGCAAAACTGCTTTTTTTTTGACATTTGTTTTGCCTCTTTGACATCCAGACAACATAGATTTATTCATGAATTTATCTTGTTGGCCTCAATTCTTATGAGGTTTTTTTCCTGCTAATATTTCTGACTACCTTGGTTTTGCCCCTCCTTGATTCCCCACTTTATCTAATTCAATGGGCAGAGAATTTCAGAGAGGTCATGCTTATCTGGAGAAGGGACTGATAAATGTCAGGTGTGGAAAACACAGTGAAATATCTGATATGTAAATAGAGATTTTTTTAAATTATCTCAAAAAAAAGCACAAGTGTTATTTTGATGTGCTCCCAGGTAACTGAAGACTGTAAATACACTCATTTTGGCTTAGGAAAGAAAGGTAAGTCAGAGCTTTTTATGTGCAAAGCATCAGCTGGGTGTCTTCACTATGATTTCTATATAGACATGAAATGAACACATGCTTGTGCTCAAGCACATGATAATACCATGTAGATGCAATGGAAAACAAGGGAGGCAATTCTGGACATTTCACATGGCCATTTTTCTACTGGCATATATCAGAGTGGCTTCTTCTAATTGCCTCCTCATTTTTATCACTGGCATCATAAGTTCTGTATGAAATTACTTTATTCCCCCAATAACTCATTTCCAAAATCAAGAATTGTGCATGAACAGCCATCCACTGAGATGCACACATACAATCTCTCTGCATTCATGCTTCTTTGAAACACTGCCTTTGTATGTATTATTTAAAAGAAACAGAGAGGAGAGTTTAGGCTAATCTGACAGAGCAAGGAATTAATTTTCATAAATGAACTAATTTAAATTGTTCAGAATTTTTTTCCTTTTTGGTCACATGAATGTAATCCAGGTCAGTAGGTTATGTGTAAATGAGACCAGAAGATGCCCTAAAACATTGAAATCTGTTGCATTTCTCTTTTAACTACTCCTTCTGATCTCCTGTCCTTTATGCCAAGTACAGTAGTTAACAAAAGTAGTATGTAAACCAAAAATAGTATGTGAACCACTTGCTGTCAATAACAGGGACCGTTATTCTCTGCTCCCCAGGAATGTTCAGGGATGTTGTCTGCCACTGAGGGACAACAAATAGGGACTGATTTAAGAACATTCAGATTATGTTGTACAGTTCTGAACTTTTAATTAATGATTTTATATTTACACTTGGCATTTAATAACATTTGAGCCTGGAGCAATTGTGGGCCTCATACAGTCTGACCTTCACCTGCCAAGTGTTGTATTTAGTCAGTGACTCAAATCTGAAGAATTTGACCATTCAGTTAGTGACTCAAATCTGAGTGTTGTATTTGGTAGTGACTCAAATCCACAGTGAACCCATGGCATAATCTGAGCTACAGGTAATTGTCTTTATTTAAAGATAGCAAATACAGAAGCACTTCTGGCTTCCCAGAAATCAATAGCTCCTCCCTACCCCTGAAAGTAAGACACAAGCATGGTTATCTGTCACAGTGTGGAACTTAACAAGGCTTAATTTTCTGGTTTCCCATCACTGGCCTAAGGTGAAGTAAAATGTGCTTGTAGTATTGATTCACTAGCACACTCTCCCTGCTTTAATTGTCCACAAAAACCCAATTTTTCTTTCCTCAGTAGCAATGAAAATCCATTCATTTATGCCTCCTGAGCTATTAAAAAAAATTATTTGCCTTCTGAGATTGACCTTTCCATTTTCAAGGATTACTTTTGAAAGACAATGGAGATATTTAAAAGAGAGCTTCAAGTGGTAAACTGCTTTGCTGCTAATGAAGAAGACTGGTGGAAGTTTTCCCATTTGCTTGCTTGAAGTTGAATTAGCTGTAGCTGAAGAAGATAAGTGCTGCTGAGAAAACTCCTACAGATTCTCTCTTACGCAAAAGTGTGTTAATTAAGATTTATAGGGCTGTGGGCTTTTTCTTACCTTCCTCCCTTTTTGGTGCAGGTTCACCCCAGGATATAGTGGCTGTGAGAAACCAAGTAGCACTCCAGAGCATGAAAACATCCCGAATGATGGCCCAGAACGCGAGCATGATGGCCATGGGTCCCTCGCAGACCCCAAGCACGCTGCCCACCACTGCGGGCCAGTCGGATATGGGTATGACTCCTTACAGCAATGCCTCTTCCGGCCAGCTAGGAATGTACAGCATGAGCACAGGGATGAGCCAAATGTTGCAGCACCCAAACCAAAGTGGCATGAACATGGCACACAACGCAGGCCAGGGAACGAGGCAGCCTGCCTCTGGACAAGCGGTGGGAATAGTTGGCAATTTTGGTCAGACCATGCTGGTAAACTCTGCTCTTCCCCAGCATCAGCAGCAGATGAAAGGACCTGTGGGCCAGGTCTTGCCAAGACCACAAGGACCACGACTCATGGGGACTGTCCCTCGAGCACAAAACTGGCAGCAGCGAGGCTTGCAAGGCATACCTGGAAGAACTAGTGGTGAAATGGGGCCCTTCAACAATGGTACCACATATGCAATGCCGTCTGGGCAGCCACAACTGTCCAAGCAGCACTTCCCACAGGGGCTCAATCAGACAGTTGTGGACACAAGTGGGACAGTGAGAGCCCTGAATCCAGCACTGGGGAGACAGTTACTGCAACCACTACCTGGGCAACAGGCAGCCAGCCAGGCCAGGCCGGTGGTGATGCCAGCAATAAGCCAAGGGGTCCCTGCCATGTCTGGCTTCAGTCAGCCCCCAACACAGCAAATGCCAGGTGGTACCTTTGCTCAGAGCAGCCAAGGTCAGGCCTATGAGAGGAATCCCACTCAGGACGTATCTTATAACTACAGTAATGGAGGAGCAGGGACGTCATTCTCCGGTTTGGCAGAGGGCACAGACTTAGTAGACTCCATTATTAAGAGTAGACCAGGGGACGAGTGGATTCAAGAACTTGATGAGTTGTTTGGAAACCCCCGGTGAATGGGATTGTATAGTCTGGAACTTTGGTTACGTTTTGTTACATTTGAACAAGCAAAGAGGGAGTCAGATGTTCTCCCCATACCTGGATTGTTGGGTTTTGTTTGTGTTGGTTTTGGGTTATTTTGTTTCCTTTTGTTTATAATTGTGCAAACCAAGCTGATCTGTAGCCAACTTTGGAAGATTCAGGGAACCATGAAACATCAGCATCCCAAAACTGTCACCAAGTAATCTTTGTCGCATGGCAGCGCCCACTCTATGTGTGTGTGAGGCAGAATGGGGAAACTGTAAAAGCCAGCTCTTGCATCTGGCTGGGAAAATTTGTTCTCTCCCCACTTAAAAAAAGGCTTCATTACACAGTGGTGTGGGGTGTGCCCAATATCTCCCACCTTACATGACTGTGCACATTGCAGCTTCCAGGGAAGCAGATGGAAGAGCTGGGAGCAAAGCCTACAGATATCCAAGGGCAGTTGCACAGGCCCTGGTCAGAAAAGGGCTTAACCCCGGGGGCAAGCAGGTCTCAGAGAGCCATGGCCAGGCTGATGGGGCTGGCTATGGACTGTCCTAAGTGAATGCGCAACACTCACATGACAAACCTAACCAATCACAGGGAGGTCACTGTTTTCACTGCAGAGTGATAAACCCCACTACAAGCATAGAACATAAATTTGGCAGTGTTGTGAAGGCAGATTATGTGACTGCTGCTGGATACAGCCTAGTGATGGGTTAACTTAATGAACTGAATAGTCCCCTTGGGACTTGAAATACTGCTTCCCAAGTCAGAGCACTTGGTATGGTCCAGCTGCCTGGGGTGTTGAAGGACTGAGGGGTACCAAGAGACATTAGCAGAGCTCCTCAGCTGGTCCCTCCCTCTCCTTCCTCCTCAGGATGTTCTCAGTTTACTCCCTTCCCTCCTGTTCTTCCAGTGTAAAGCAAGCTGAGCTGGCTGCACTTTTTTTTCAGGCAAGCCACAAAGGGCCGGGCAGGAGAGGAGAGGAGAAAACAGGCATGAGAAAACATACAGTGAGGGTTTGGCACACAGGAAGACTTTCTCCTCCCCTCTAGAAAAGTGCAGGTTTGACAGGTAGTATTACCTCAGGGTGTATGGACTCTCAATGTGATATGTTCAGTTTTAAACAGACGTTTGATCTAATCTCTAAACCAAGTTTGCTGGAATAAAATTCACTGCAGTATTTAAACAACAGCAGTCAGTGAAGAACTACTGTAAAGAACATTAATGAGTGGGTAAAATAATTGATGTTACAAACATGGGATCTGCCCAAATAAGGTTTTAAACAATAGGGATGTATCATTCTCTCCACTGTTCGGACCAATGCTGAGCAGCCCTGTCATGAAGTTGTGATAGATCTCACACAACACTGAATTCTCCAGCCATTCTGTGTACAGCAGGGCCCCCAAACTGCAGTTCAAGGCTGTTTTCTGGAACCTATTAACTCTATTTAGAGTTTTCAGCTGAGAGCTGCCTATCAGGTTATATATTGTGCATATAAAAAATGTTAACATGACCCACAGTCCAGAGCTTTAGCACCCTCTGGCCTAGTGCTGGCCTCTGTGAGCCATGAGTTGTATTCTGCAGCAGTGTACTAGTGCCAGTCCCAGTTCCCTAGCTCCTGATCACCTCCTTTTGTGCTGCTCTCTCTGGGCCCAGGGATGGCAAATGCTGAGCCCCTGAATTCCATGGAGGCTGAGTGCCTTGGGACTTGGCAGTTTCACATCAGCCTTTCCCTGTGGAGCACAGGCATGCATCACATTAAAGAGGGAGAGCAAATGAGTCTGGAACCATCTCAGTGCCCCACTGAAGCTCCCTTTTGAGCAATTTCCCTTGCTGGGCTTGCCTAGTGGCGGGAATTACCTGTTCCAAATGCTGCAATGCAGCAGGGTAACCTGCATTTTTAATGTGCTCAAGATGAGCCATCAATCCAGCCTGCCCTGACTGCTACATATTTTAAAATGGCTTTAATCACATCTCTTTTAGCTGACCCTTTTTAAAAATCAGCACAAGGGCAAATTCCAGCTCCTGCTGAGGATGATGAGCATGGTTAGCATGCCTGCTGCTTCAGTAGAAGCTGGGTTGAGCCCGAATTCAGTGAAAGGGAGCACCAGCCTGGTGTTTCTGGTTCATTCTGTGGGTCAGCATCTCTTGGTCAGAATAGAAGGGATAGGCAAACATTAGGAGAAGCAGTACCCTGAAGGGACCAGGTGCTGTGGCTCTGTGTGTGTCAGCATGAGCACAGGGCACACACCTGTGTGACAGAGTTGTGACAGGGTGAGGAGGCAGCCACCCTGCTAGGCAGGGGACAGTGCTGGGGACAGTACAGCACCTGTGCCTTGGGTGAGAGCAGCCTCTCAACACGGAGGTGGGAACGGGGAACTTAGAAACACATATCCACCACACAGCAGCCAATGCAAGCCAGTGTGCATCAGGGAAATACAGGCCTTGGTGATAAATGGCCATGAAGACAAGTCTCTGTTGTCTTTGTAAAGCTTCCTCCAAATACTCCATACTGGGATCAAGTACTAGAGAACAGAGTTTATTAGATTTGGGTGACTGGGGCTTTTTTTTCTTACTACGGTGCTGATGTATATGTGATGTTTAAAAAAAAGTCATTTGTAAATATGTTTTTACAATTCTACAGATATCACTGGGTCTACTATCTGTAAAATATATGCATATATATATGCATATATATATATATATATATATATACACACTCTGTTTGTTTAAAATAGAGTATTTTTATTTCATTCCTTGACCCATCCTTACTGCAGCAGTATTGCACTTCAAATGGCATCCAATTACTAATTTGTACTGTATCCCTGACAGCAACTTGCTCCATTTTATTCAGATTTTTCTAGTTTTCTGGTTTTACTTTGTACATTAACCATTGCTTATTTCCTTTTAAGACCTGTACAGAGTCTGAAAACATAGAAAAATACCTGATGTTAACACATCACTTTTAAAGAAAAAGAAACAAAATAAGAACAAACAAACAAAACAAAAGAAACCCAAATAAAAGATGATTATATGAGTCATATACCTGGTGTATACGGATCATGTCTTACCCCAGTCTTGTGCCTCAGTGAGCAGTCTTCCATGGAGGGGAGGGAAGCTGCATGCAGGCAGGTCTGAATCAGCCATGGATTTTCTGTATGGCTGTATCACAGCACCTGGTGGAGTTACAGGTGTTAGACCTCAGCAGTAACAGGCTGGATAAGGCCCATCCCTGGATGAACCTCTTGCTCCAGCAGGTTCAGCAGCTAGTGAATCTCTGCATCCCAGGCAGCCCCAGAAGGTGTCTCTGTGCAGCAGAGCCCAGACTGCTGTGATGAGCTGCTGGATGGGATGTGCTTCACCACCTTCTGCCATGGTGCCCCCTTCTCCAGCAAGGTGCACTACCAAAGCTTCCTGTGCTCTGAGGAGCAGCCTGTGCTCAGACATATGCTACAGGTAAGTTGGTCTGTAATTGGGTCTGCTAGACATGGCAGATCCAACCTTTTGCATTAATTCTGTGCTGGGAGCAAAAATAGGGAGTAGGGAGGTGCTTTCAGGGGAGGAGACAAGGTGAAGAAGAGGTGGGGGAGAAGAAGGGAAATGTGTAGCTGGACATAGAAGTTGGAGAAAATAGGAAAACAGGAGAAAGGTAAAGACACATACCACTACAACAGTGTGAGAATTGGGCTGTCAGAAGTCTTTTGGAATGTGCACATAGATCTGTTGGACATGCATGGCAGGGGAGGGGAGGGGAGGGGAGGGGAGGGGAGGGGAGACCAAAGCACTAAAACAGGTAAGCTTGAAATCATTTCAGAGGCAAAGCAAGACCTATTTGAATCAGTAGGTGACCTTTGGACCTCCTCTAATCTGTATTTCAAGTCTGTTACATAGTTTAGAGCTTTGTCTTGGTTTTGGTTCTGGCAGCAGTGTTTCCTGCTGCCTGTGTGTCCAAGTTTGAAGGAAAGGTGTCTGCTAAGGAGGGCAGAAACCTCCCTTAGAATGGAAAATTTGACCCTCTACCCTCCAAATTATTGTAACATTGAAATTAAAGGGCTTTCAGGCAAAGATAGGGAAAAAGGAATAACACTACTTCATTAATATATATATATATAAAACATGGCAAGAAACAACAGCAGCAGCACAGCAAACAGAGCAGAGCCAGAAACCCAACCGCAGCCTTCTCTGGGCTGTCAGGCACTTTCCCCTTCGGTGCAGTTCCGGGCACAGCCGGCAGGGGCGCTGGTGGCTCCCGGCCGGGCGCGATGATTCCCCCGCGCCGGCAGGGGGCGCTGTGGCGCGAGCTCAGCAGCCTCTCCACAGGGTCATGGTGGCTGGGCTGGCGGGAGAGGGGAGAGAAGGGACTTTCCTTTGCAAAGCCACAAGAAGGAGTTGATCTCAGTGCCCCTCTGGGTCGTGTAATGGACAACAGCAGGAACCTCGGAGCAGCAGCCTGGAACAGGAGAGGCGAGCACAGCCGGAGTGGCAAACAAAGTGTAGCAAAAAATCCAAAGGCCTGCCAGGAGCCATGGGGGTCCACACGGGCATGGAATGTCTTGTTTAAGTGTAGCAAAAAGCCCAAAGCAGAAGCAGCAGGGCTGGGCAGCGGCTGCCAGGCTCCCACAAGCAGCCAGGAGATGCTCCCTCTGGGCAGTCGGGGGTCAGGGCCCTGGGTTTTCCCCGAGACACACAAGCAGATGGCAAGGGTCCTTCCCAGGAGATCTGGTGTTGAAAAGGTTCAGTGGCCGCTCTTATGAGCAAAGGCTCACCCACGGTAACAAGAAGCAGTGAAGGACAGAACTCTGCAGTGGCAGCGAATTCTCCCTGCACCAGCAGCCTGGCAGCAAGACCACGATCGTCTCCCCTTCCATCCTGAAGGGCCAAGCCCAGCCCCTCACCCCTCAGCCAAAATCTCGAGATATCTCTGCACTTCTCAAGAGAAAGCTCCCCAGCAAAGAGACAGTAGCAAACTGCACCCTTCCTTACCAGCCACATCTTTTGTCTGTTAAGTTAGGCATCTCTTAGGCAACAAATGGGAGAAAATTCCCTGAGAAAGAGAAAAAAAAAATCCTAACCTCTAACACTGTGACTGAAGGCATCACTGGCAGATTGGTAGGTGGATTTTTCATATTTCAGCCCATGGAAGGACAATTAGTGGAAAAATTTCTGATGATGAGGTTATTAAATCTGGCCATGATGTACTTTCTCCCTAAAGATAGGTGATGAGAGAGCCACCCTTTCTGCAGATGTGTCAGGTCCAGCCTGACACAGTTTACCATCATTTGTCCTTTTCTCCTCAGCAAATCTTGTTGGACTCAGTTCTTGCTACAAGGGCTGGCAGAGAGATGGGGTCTTCAGACAGCTCTCTTTTATAATGCTGTTTATTCCATAGACTAAGTTACAGCAGTTGGGGGTTGTGGGTTGGCCTACAGCTGCTGGCTATAGGCAAGCCACATGTCCTGAAGCCCATTTAGTTCTGGTTACAATGCATTCTATCTCTTTTTTTTTTGCTGTGCATATTATTACATAGCAACCAATCAGCATCATACACAATACCTTTACATTTACATATATCCTATCAAAACTGCTAGAATTACCATACTATGTCAGTGACTAACCAATCATCTGAGTTAGTAATTACATGTTAAACATTGAAACGTGTTTTGCTGTGAAAAATTCTTTTTGCTTTGATAAAAAACAGCTTTCTGTCTGCCTATGCTTTTTTACTTGGTAGAAAACATGCTTTGTTTGAAGACTACTTAACCTGTTGGACTTCAGCCATAAAACCTCTTTCTAACTGACTAAACCTTTGTTCTAAACCTTCCAACTTGACTAAACCTTTGTTCTCTTAGCTGTTTCAGCAACAACTGGCCCTCAAAACAACTTTTTATATATCAAAGCTTGCTTTCATTTCTAGAGAACCTTCTGTTAAACATTCATATCTGTAAAACCTTTCTGCTAAATTCTCATTTTTCCCAACACTGGAGTTAATATTGCTATTATTATCTCCAAGATATTTTCCTGGCCATGTTATAGCCACCCTGTATGAGAAGCTCACTGCCTACTTTGCACCTAATCTACCAGGATCCAGAAACCAGGCACCCCCCCTGAGCCCACTAAAACACTTGTCTAATGAGGGAGCCTAGGAGATATCTTCCATATTTTCTTGTGGGATCAGTGGCACTAAAATACAGCTAGAGATATTAGTGGTGCTGCTCTGTGTATCTCTGATGTCTTAGCCTTGTGGCTTGAGATCTTGTTTGTCTTTACCCCAATGTTGTGGTTTGATACTGGCCAAATGCCAGGCACCCACAAGAGTCATGCGCTCACTCTCTTCTGCTATAATTGGGCAGAGGAGAGGGGGAGAAAAAATTATGAAAGGTTCATGAGTTGAGATAAGGATTGTGAGAAAGGCACGTTAATGGCAAAACTGGCTCAAATTTAAAGGTATAAAGTAAATGTATTATTAACAGAGTCATAGAAGGATAATGAGAAGTAAAATAAGCCTTTGAAACACTTTTTTACCCCCAGCCCCTCCCTCCTTCCCACTGACAGCACAAGGTGACAGGCATGGGGGTTTTGGTCAGTTTGTCACTCGAAATCTTCTATTTGCTCAGGGAAAAGAGTTTTTTCTCTGCTATGCCATGGAGTCCCTTCTACGGACTTCACTTTGAACAGTCTTCCAAAACTGTCTACAGGGTGCAGTCTTTTAAGGATAAGCTGCTCTAGTTTGGAAGCAGGGTCTGTCTCTCTCCATTCACGTCTCCCACAGGATCACAGCTTTCTTTGGCATCCACCCACTCCAGCATGAGCACTTTTCCCATGGACTGTGAGTGGATCTCTGCATCCCCCACAGACTTCATGGATTACAAGGGGACAGTTTGTTTCACCATAGTCCTCACTATGGCTTGCAAAGGAATCTCGGCTCCAGCAAGGGGACAGTTTGTTTCACCATAGTCCTCACTATGGCTTGCAGAGGAATCTCGGCTCCAGCACTTGAAACACCTCCTCCCCCTTCTTTTTCTTCCTCACTGACCTTGGTGCTGCCATGTTGTTCTCTCTCTCATATCCTCACTTCCTCTTCTTCTTTGACTAGAAGAAAAAACTGCTGCCTGTAGGTACCATTGCCAACAAGTTCCACCAATTCAAAGATTCCTGCAGGATCCCAAGGCACTGAGAGGTTGATCTCATCTAGGTTCCATGTGGAGGAGTCACTCGTCATGTTTCCGCTGCCCCACCATCCAGGCAGCCCCACCACCGTCGCACAGACAAGTGAAGGCCACGGCAGCGCTGGCGCTATTTAATGCCTCTCCTCATGTGGGGTTCTGGGAAGGAGAAGCTGCCACCAGCCCTGCCCTTCTGCCCACGGCATGTCAGGTTGGGGTGGCCAGGCAGTCAAGGCTTGGCCCATGGCTTTGCCACCCCTGGAAAAAAACTGCTTGTGCTATTTTGATTTTTTTCTTAAAAATAGTATCACACACACCCCCTCTAATTGGACCAGCAGCATGTTCATCCTCACAGCCATCAGAGACTGCCTCTGTTGGCCATGGTGGAAGCTTCTAGCAGTTTCTCACAGAAGCTGCTTCTGTGGCCCTCCCCGACTACCAAAAAACCAGGCTGTGTCAAATCAATACACTCAAAAAAGCATTTTCCCATCTGTCTTCTCCCATATAAGTAATCACAAGCCATGCTCAAGTGACATATTAACCTTTGTCTCCAGAGAAGAGTCAGAGCAGCTCAGCTATCTCTCTATATGGCCTGTATACAGGACCCTTCTTTGTATTTGTATCCAGGAAGACCCACTCTGCTCCCACAGGTTTGGGATTGATCAAAGTGGTAGGTGAGCTGTAATGTTTTGTGCAATGGCACTTTTAGCCAGCAATGTGATCTTCATTTTCTGACAGCACAGAGCTATTCAAGGCATACAATCAGTCTGTGACCAGATTTTTCTACTGAGGAACTAAGGTAAACCAAGATACCTCACTGCATCCAAAGCAGTTTTTTTAAAAAAACCCTTGAATGGATACTGGACAAAATAAACTTACTGAGGGAAATAAGAAAATTTAGGCACTGTAGGGCCAAATCATCTTTGCTTGTTCAGTACAATTAACCAAAGCAAACCATCATGGCCATGGTATAACCCTAGCCTCAGCTGTAGTGCCATTGGCCCTTGCTACTGTTCAGGCAGCAAGGCTCTGGTGTGAGGGACATTTGAGACTCTGGTTATCCACATGGTCATCCACAGGTGAGCCCGGTGTGCAGAACAAGACAGATGCCAAACAGGTATGAAAACTGCTCAGGAGAGGAATAATCACTGTGGGTTTTGTTGACTGCATAGGACTTGCCTTTTAGTTCCCCGCAGTGTAACTCCAAATTTATTTACATTTTGTGCTGATGGTTTAAGAAAAAAGCAGTGCAGCGGGAGTAAGTAAAGATTTTCACAGCTTTTCTTCCCCCTGTATCAAGTTGTTCCATTCTAACAGGCTAAATTAAATATGACTGAGGTAGTTACAAAGCATGCTTGACTTGCCTTTGTATGCCCTTTTATTTTTTTTGCTTTCATCTTCAGGTAGCATGTATTGTTACTGAGCCAATACCTTTACTCTAAAAACATGGGACAAAGGAGGCTTTCAAAGAACATTACTCTCAAACATTTCATATGTTTATGTTTAAAAAGCCTGTAGAGAAGCTGCTACATGTATCACAGTGTATGATAACGCATATTAATTTGCATGGCCTGGCCTAACAAACTGTAAAAAACCAATCAATTCAACCAAAGCAATTACTTTTTAATAATGTCTTCCTAGGTGCTGAAATTACTAAAAATTAATTGTAAAGTGGCTAGTTCAGAGACATCCTTCAGATTAGACGAGTAGCGGGACTCCTGTGTCCCTTGTCCTTTCTGTATCAATGACTGAGATTAATTCTGCTCTTTCATTGGATTCTTTTGTTTTCCCATCAGTCTATAAAACACTAATCTCTCAAGCAAAGCTCAGCTGTTTAAAACTAGATTAATGACTGGAAACCAGTTCCTGCATTGTTTCTGTTGCTTCTTTCTGCCCTGGAGCATTTTTTGCACAACTTAATCTTCAACTGACCTGATTATTTGAATAACTCCTGGTTCTGAGACACTTAATCTTGTACCTCTGATAGCTGCTAAGTGAAGCCTGACTTCCATCACTTCTCCAGGGAGGTGGTATTGCCCATTAGCACCTTTTTAAGTCAGGACTGGAGGCTCAGAACATTAAAGAGAAGTGCAAACATCACTGAGGGCTCTGCCTATTGCATTTAGCTCCCAGGAAAAGGTCACAGGTTGGACTGCTCCCTTTACATTAACTGGTTGTAATACGTGCTTGCAGTTCTGGTTTCACAACATCCACCTGAACTCCCATGAACTAATCTGTGGTGGGTTACCCATGCTGGAAAGCTGTGGTAGTTTAAAGCGGGTCAGCTGGTCATATTCTTGCACAAGTTTCTCTTCAGGCTTGATGTCAGATTGCCACTGTAAATTCAACTCCTGGTTATATCGTCCTTTCTGTGACTTTTAACTAAGATTAACTAATACAGGTTATCCATCATAAGGGAGAGCATAAGTATTTTTCACCTCCCATCACAGTGTCAGTATCTGTAGAACTCCTTAAGTTTTCAAGATATTTTTCCAAATAATGACTGTGGTTTTGGTTGGTTGTTTTCAATTCACACTTTTAATCCACACTTAATTCACACTTTCAAGTTAAAAATCAAGGTAGGCAAGCTGAACTTTCTCAGAAGTTGATGATAAACAGTGCCACCAGATAGAAATATTAAGATCACAGGGTATATTGGAGCTGACCTGATGACAGAAAAAGAGGATATATATTTTCAGTCCTTTTAATTGCCTTCTGTTGTGTTGTTTTGGTTGTTTTTTTTTTTTCAACCAGAAGGGTCACAATCTCAAACCTTTTCTTTCTGCTGGGTACGAATGTAGCTGAGGCTTTGAGAACAAATACACAAATAATCAAGATACATCGATGGGTTGCTAGATAAGCTGGCAGTGCTATACATATTTTTAAAAAAGAGTATTTTTAACTTGTTCTAAATATCATCTTAGTACAGCACACACGCCTTCAAAATGCATGACTGTGGGTCACGCAAGGGGCAGGGCTTCCTCCACAGGTGAGTAGTGGTGTTACTAGGAAAGGCCTCTAGGTGTCTCTATTGGACATTCTTGGTTGGGTTCTTTTTCCCCTTGGTCTGAGATTGATGAGAGAGGCAGTTTTCTCTTGTTCAGACTGGGTTGTTTATTCTTCTCTAATCTGCATTACATGTATACAAGGTACAAGTAGCTATGTGCACTAAGATAGAAAGGTGCAAAATGGCTAACAAAGATCTTCTTCAAGGTCTTTTATATTTCTATTTACCCAATTAACAAATGCCAGGTAAATTATTTTTCTTAGTGACCCAATGACCCAGTACCTCTGTGCTGCACTGCAGCATTCTCTATCCAATCACTTACTACTACCCAAAAACTTCTAGAAGAAGAAGATGAAGAAAGGACAAGAGACAACACCCTGAATCCTCCATTTTGTCTTCTGTTTACTAAACTAGTTTGAACTCCAAGCTTTAACTTTTCCACCTAGTGACTTAAGAAATTATCTAATTTACACACTTACACTCTTGGTTTTTCTATTTAACAGTTGTTTTCACTGTATGATATGAAATTCAGTGTTTTCTTGGATGTCAGAGCCATGTATAAGACATAAGGCACACTGTCTGTGCTTCTGACTCCAACATCTAGGGAGCACTGCGAGTGGGCAAACATGGGTGTGGCGCGGCAGTTTGTGCAGGCAGGGCAAGCAGGCAAAGTTGCAGGGTTTTCCTGCTAGTAAGGTTAATTTGTTGTTTGCTGTGCTTCTGTTGGTTGGTTGGTTGGTTTTTGGGGTTTTTGTTAGTAATGGTTTTTACACGATGTAAAACTGTATTTAGTACCAGTGTGTGTAACCAAACAGAACTGTCCAAAACGGATGTGTCTGCACCAACCCATTCCTGTGTGGAGTATTTGAGCTTACCAGTGGTTCCAGGGTTGCAGAAGAAGCCTGCCTGCAGTGTAAATAGCTGAATGATCTCCTTTTGCTGGTGGCCGAGCTTAGGGAAGAAGTTGAAAGACTAAGGAGTATTAGGGAAAGTGAAAGGGAAACAGATTGCTGATGTTCCACCCTTCCATCCTTGAGGGAGGCTCACCAGGAGTCAGAGGACTACCATGCCTCCCATGGTCAGGCAATAGGAGGACACCTGGTCGATGAAGGGGAGTGGAAATGCCTCCCTGCTCAGGGAGGTAATAATAAAAATTCCTCCCAACCCCCTTCACTTACCCAGGTACCACTTCAGAATAGGTAGGAGACCCTGGATCTAGAGAGTCAGCCAGATGATTTAGAAGAAAATGATCTGGCCAGTGAGCCTCCCAATTACACTTCATCTGTAGGACAGATCACCACAGTAGTTGTAGTGGGTGACTCCCTTCTGAGGGGAACAGAGGGCCCCTTATGTCAACTGGACTCACCCCACAGGGAGGTCTGCTGCTTCCCTGGGGGAAGCAGCTATGGGATATCACTAAGAGACTTCCTGGGCTGATTCAGCCCTGTGATTATTACCTGTTACTGATACTCCAGGCTGGCAGTGACAAGATTGAAAAGAGGAGTGTCAGGGCAATTAAAAGGGACTTTGAGGCACTGGGTCAAGTGGCTGATAGGGCAGGAGCACAAGTAGCCTTTTCCTCAGTCCCTTTGGTGGCAGAAAAAAATAGTGAAAGGAATAGGAGAGCCCACATTATCAACAAGTGGCTGAAGGGTTGGTGTCATTGGCAGAATTTTGGGTTCTTTGACCACGGGGCAACCTTTACGGCACCTGGCCTGCTGGAACTGGATGGGCTGCATCTCTCTGTTAAGGGCAGAATAATTTTAGGTCATGAACTGACAGAACTTGTTGGGAGTTCTTTTAAACTAGGTTTGAAGGGGGAAGGGGATGCACATGGGCTGCATAGAAGCAGGCCCAAGGATGGTAAGCCCGAGTTAGGGGTGAAATCTCTAGCCCAGCTGAGGTGCCAATGCACCAATGCACGCAGCATGGGTAACAAACAAGAACTGGAGGCCATGGTGCAAGAGCAAAGCTAGGATGTAGTTGCCATCACAGAAACGTGGTGGGATGACTCAAGTAGCTGGAGTGCTGCACTGGATGGCTGCAAGCTCTTCAGAAGAGACAGGAAAGGGAGACAAGGTGGAGGGGTGGCCCTTTATATTAGGGAAGCTTTTGACACCATAGTTACTGAAACTAATGATGATGCAGTTGAGTGCCTATCAGTAAGAATTAAGAGGAAGACCAACAAGGCTGGGAGTCTCTTATCATCCACCCAACCACAAAGAGGAGGTGAACAATTTATTCTATAAGCAGCTGGAGAATGTTTCAGGATCATCAGCCCTTGTTCTTGTAGGCAACTTCAACCTACCAGACATCTGCTGGGAACTTAATACAGCAGAAAAAAGGCAGTCCAGGAAATTTTTAGAGTGCGTGGAGGACGACTTTTTGTAACAGCTGGTGCATGAGCCCACCAGGGGAAGAACTATGTTAGACCTGTTGTTTGCAAATAGAGAAGGGAGATGTGGTAATTGGGGGCAGTAGTTGGGGCACAGCGATGATGAAATTCTAGAGTTCTCAATATTTGGTGAAAGCGGGAGGAACATCAATAAGACTTTTACACTGGACTTCCGAAAGGCAAACTTTGGCCTGTTCAGGAGATTTATTCAGAGAGTTACTTGGGAAGCAGCCTTTAAAAACAAAGGAGTTCAGGAAAGATGGGCATGCTTCAAAACAGAGGTCTTGAGGGCACACGAACAGACTGTCCCTGTGTGCTGAAAGATGAGTCAATGAGGCAAGTGTCCTGCCTGGATGGGCAACGAGGTTTTGGAAGAACTTAGAAATAAAAAGAGGATGTATCATCTTTGAAAGGAAGGTCAGGTCCCTCAGGAAATATTTACAGGGCATGTAGGAAAAAATTAGGGAGGTCAAAGCTCAGTTCGAACTTAAATTGGCAAATTTTTTAAAGGGTAATAAAAAGTATTTTTACAAATATATTAATGGTAAAAGGAAGGGTAAGACCAGCCTTTGTTCCTCATTGGATGAGAGAGGGAACTTAGTAACCACAGATGAGGAGAAGGTGGAAGTGCTCAATGCCTTCTTTGCCTCACTCTTTAGTGGGAAGATGGCTTGTCCTCAGGACAACTGTCCTGCTGGGTTGGTAGATGGTGTCAGGGAGCAGAATCCAGGAGGAGGCAGTCAGAGAACTGCTGAGACACTTGGATATTCATAAATCTATGGGACCGGATGGGATCCATCCCAGGGTGATGAGGGAGATGACAGATGAGCTTGTGAAGCCGCTCTCCATCATTTACCAGCAGTCCTGGCTTACTGGTGAGGTTCCAGATGACTGGAAGCTGGCCAATGTGATGCCCATTCACAAAAAGGGTAGGAAGGAGGACCCTGGTAAGTATAGGCCAGTTAGCCTGACCTCAGTACCTGGTAAGGTAATGGAACAGTTTATACTGAGTGTCATCATGCAGCATGTGCAGGATGGCCAGGGCATCAGATCCAGCCAGCATGGGTTTAGGAGGGGTAGGTTGTGTTGGACCAACCTGATCTCCTTTTATGACCAGGTGACCCACCTGCTGGATGTGAGAAAGGCTGTAGATGTTGTCTATTTGGACTTTAGCAAGGCCTTTGACACTGTCTCCCACAGTACACTCCTGGAAAAGCTGGCAGCCCAGTCCTGCTTGGACAGGAGCATTCTTTGCTGGATTAAAAACTGGCTGGATGGCCAGGCCCAGAGAGTGGTGGTGAATGGTGCTGCACCCAGCTGGCAGCCAGTCGCTAGTGGTGTTCCTCAGGGGTCTGTGCTGGGGCCAGTTCTGTTCAATCTTTTTATTGATGACATGGATGAATAAATTTCATTAGTAAATTGCAAATGACACTAAGCTGGGAGTGTGTGTCGATCTGTTGGAAGGGAAGAGGGCTCTGCAGAGAGACCTGGAATGGTTGGATGGATGGGCAGAGTCCAGTGGGGATGAAGCTTAATAGGTCCAGGTGCTGAGTCCTGCATTTTGTCCACAAAAACCCCCTGCAGCATTACAGGCTGGGGACCGTGTGGCTGGACAGTGCTCAGGTGGAAAGGGACCTGGAGGTACTGGTCCACAGCCACAGGCTGAACACGAGCCAGCAGTGTGTCCTGGTGGCCAAGAAGACCCATGGCATCCTGGCCTGTATCTGGAGTAGTGCTGCCAGCAGGAGCAGGGAGTTCATTCTTCCCCTGCACTCGGCACTGGTGAGGCCGCACCTTGAGTGCTGTGTCCAGTTCTGGGCCCCTCAGTTTAGGAAGGACGTTGAGATGCTTGAGTTGGTCCAGAGGAGGGCAACAAGGCTGGTGAAGGGTTTGGAACACAAGCCCTATGAGGAATGTCTGAGAGAGCTGGGGTTGTTTAGCCTGGAGAAGAAGAGACTCAGAGGTGACCTGATCACTCTCTACAACTTCCTGAAAGGTGGCTGTAGTCAGGTGGGGGTTGGACTCTTTCACCAGGCAGCAACTGACAGAACAAGAAGACACAATCTCAATCTGCACCAAGGGAAATATAGGTTGGATATTAGGAGGAAGTTTTTCATGGAAAGAATAATAAAGTAGTGGAATGGTCTGCCCAGGGAGGTGGTGGAGTCACCATCCCTGGATATGTTTAAAAAAAGATTGGATGTGGTACTCAGTTCCATAGTCTAGTTATGGTGTTAGGACATGAGTTAGACTCAATGTTCTTGGGCCTCTCTTCCAACCTAGTCATTCTATTGGAAATGTGTCTTCTTCCCTGGTGTGAATACAATTACATGATCCAACATATTCCAAAGGATGTAGCGACAAGCATTAAAAATTATACTGCAGTTTTTGCATCAACAGCAAAAAGAGCTTCTCAGACTTTCCCTCTTCTAATCATAGAATAGAATCATTAAGGTAGGAAAAGACCTCCAAGATCCTTGACTACAACCCTTAATCCAGCACTGCTATGGTCACCACTAGCCATGTCCCCAAGAGCCACATTTACATGCCCTTTGAACACTGCCATGGATGGTGATCCCAGCACTTCCCTGGGCAACCTATTCCTTGATTCTCAGAGGCATATCGCCAGTGCATAAAATAAATCCGTTTACCTTTGAAAGAAATGTAATGATGTGAACATAAGATGTAGCATCTGATATTTTTGTTGCCTGATGTAAAGATTTACTTTCTTATTTAATTTCAGATACTAAGTATGTATCTTAGTTACTGGAAACTTTTTTTACAGCATTTTCAGTCCAGTACTGGTGTATTTGATTTCACAGATTTACTCTAATTTTTGAGGGTTTCAGTTGTGTAGGTGCCTAAATAAGATTCAAATCAAGACACAACACGGCTTTGAGGTAACTTTACAGCTAGTTAGAAGCTCTGGTAATAGTATGGTTCCAAGAACAAAAGAGAATTGAAAACAAATTAGTTTCTCCTACAGGGAAAAGTAAACTGTCCCACTGAGCCAACTCCCTCTCACACTGTAGAGAGACTAACAATGCTCTGGTGAGAAAAATTTTAGGACTTCTCAGAAATTAAAGTTGCAAGCAACCAATTTATCATAAAATAATTCCCATACTTCAGAACCAGTAGAAATCTCCCCAGACAGCAGCTGTGCAGCCCACAGCTCTATCTTACATTGCGGGAAGGCAGAAAGAAGAGAGACAGCTGCCAGCTGCAAACAAAATTAAATCACCAGCCATATTCCCACCAGTTTCTGTATGCCAACAGTATATGTGTATGGGAGAGAGAGTTTCAGTGAGCAATAAGGTAAAAAAACAGGTGGGAGACTTACAGAGACTTACAGCATTGCAACAAAGGCCTGCCCTGGAAATAGAACAAACTAGCTTTTTAAAACAAGAGTGAAAAATAACAGCCAAGTTTTGTTCCTGAAAAGGTTTGGCTCTGCCTACTTCTTGCCTGTTTGAAAGCGTGGTAAGAACAAAACCAGCCTTTCTTGCCTCTGTGGATTCAGCTGTTCCTTTATCTTTAGATTTCAGTTGCTGCCTCTTTAGGAGCAAAGCCTTTTTGTTCTGTTTTTGTAAAGAGTCTGTGTCCATCACCGGCAGTGCCCCTCAGAAGCAGCTGGTGTGGGACAGACGAGAGAGAAGCAGAGCTTTGTGCTGTCCCTACTCTTAATTTACACGTTTTGCTGAATGTGCATGATGTAGGCTCTGATGGGTGGCATGGCAGATACAAGCAGTCGTCTTGCAGAAAGGAACTGTTCAGGCTAGTTCAAAGGGTAAAACAACTGACAAAGAGAGAAAGGAATACCTTCCCTCATCGTACTGCCTGGAACACGTTTCCTATAGCTTATGCCTAGTCTTAAAACTGGGAAAGATTCTCTCAAGGGACATTTTTTCATCACCTAACTAACAGAAATCTTAATGTTATTAATCTTTACAATCCCATAAGACCACTGGAACAAAGCCAGTATAATGTTTGTTTTGACTTCTTACAGCTCGTGTAAGTGGAATATTTCATTGCCTTTCATCAGACTTGCTAATTTTAAGGGCTAATGTAAAAAAATACTTTAAAGAGGTTATTTTACTGTGCCAGATTTTACTTTCTTGGGTGTTAATATTATTCTTTCTAAAGATTGGAAGAGTAGATATACTGTAATAACAGTAGTTTGATTTTTGTGCTTAGTACCTCTTTAATTGTTGATTCAAGCCCTTTAATTGCAGTTCTGGGTGTAGTATGTGTTGACTTTCTGACCACACAGTCTCTGTGGCTTTTAGGAGCTGGTACAGAAGTGTTCGAAGTATTGCTGATAGATAAATGTGAATGAAAACTCTGACAGAGCTGGTCATTGAAAAGTTAAAACCACAAGGGCTTAACATTTTAAGGCCAGATGACATTGAAGTTGTATTTTTTTCTGACTTTATTCAGAAGATGCAAATTTCAAAATGGTGATCAACATGCAAAATCCAGCAAAGATTGACATAAAAGGAGGCAGGAACAGAGATTCTGAGCAGTGAAATGTAATTCAGAGACGCTGGTGGTGTCTTACCAGATATAAGTCTCTCCTGCTTGGAAAGAGTGGTATTTTATTGCCTCTTGGTGATTATCCCAAAGAGGCTGGCTCCTCTCTCAGGAGAGGCTGCTGTTGACTGGAACTGCTGTCATGAGAGAGCAGGTGGTTGGGGTAGTGAGACCAAAAACATTTTAAGCATGAAACCAGACTGATCAAAAAAACACTTTTAATGGAATTACACTGCCTGAGCCGTTCAGACTCAGGAAGAGCTGAAAAGAGCTTTGCAAAGGGCAATATTCAGCCTGTGCTGGGGTACAACTTCCCAGCACAGGGAAGATCAGTTATAAGTGGCAGTGCAGCATCTTTTATTCTTGAATACCTCCTAGAAGACAGTCTCTGAAGAACAAGGAGGCTCTTCTGGGCGGAAGGGAAAACATACTTGGACTCCCGTATATTTCACTGGAAATGTTTATAGGGTAAATGAACTCAACTATTACAATGTATGAGGCTGGCTTGTGTATCAATATCAGTTTAGCTACAGCAGTAACAGTAGTGGGGTCTGCAGTTTATTAATTTATTCTGTTTTTCAACAATATATTACAAAGAACGTGGGCCTGTGTGGCACTGCATCATAATCAGGCTTTATCAGAACTATGAGACAAGTGAAAGAGAAAGAAAATATGCTTATTCCTTCAATTGTTCCCTCTTTCTGCCTCCTAAATGCCAGTTGTAATCCATGTCTGGTGTCTTTTCATATTGTCATGGAGTTACTTTACCTTTAAGAAAGTTGGAGTTGCTGGGAACTGCCTGGAGTCTTTTCTCCTGACCAATTATCGGTCATTGCTGAGAATTGACAGCAGTTTAGGCCATTGAAAAGTGGGATCAACTTGTGAACCTTACCTTAAAGTGTAAAAGCAGAGCTCTCTGGGTTCTCTTTGTTTCTGGCTGTGAAGGGTGGCGGAGCTCCAGGCCTCCCGTCCCTGCCCAGGCCATGCGGCCGGGCGGGGATGGGGCCGGGCCTGCCCCGTCTCCCGGCCGGGAGATGGTGGGGGCCTGCAGAAGGTTTTCCTCGGGCCCAGGCCGGGCCGAGCCGATCTCTGGCTCGGCTGCAGGTTTTGCTGTAACTAATTCACTAGAAACTGCCCAGTGAAGAAGGAGAGAGGCCCTGAACTTGCAGTGGGTTGGAGCAGCGACTACACTCTCCAGAGCAGCTATGAAGAACCTTCCATCACAGACGGCTCCAGCTCCTGTGCAGCAGAGATCACCGAACCATCTACAAAAGCCTGGGCAAGATTTTAACTCTTTCATTACCCAGATGAGACTTGCGGATTAATCTTTTTATCCAGAGAGAGAGAGAGAGAGAGAAGGAGATCAACATGAAAAGAGACTTTATAAACTACCAGTGACAGGAAAGAAAAGAAGCTTCAGGAAAGGTAGAGAATTAAGAAGATGCTTTAATTAAGCTGAAATATCTTTCTGTTAAAACTATGGAGATGGACAATGAAGTCCTGAAAAGAACTCCTTTAATTCATGATACAGTATCTAGAGAGGAATAAAGTGTTCAAAGTGTAAATTTGAGTAAAAAGTAGAGTAATTATGGTATAGTGAAGTGCTGGGAGATTTGAAGCCTTGGGAGGCAATGAGAAAACTGTTTTCTGGTGAAGCTCACAGAAACAGATGAAGAAGACTTTTTTTGTCTTTGAATAACTTATCCTTAAAAATGCTATCTCTAGACTCATGGCCCATACACACTTCAGAGTGATGTGAAAATGGGAGGAGTGAGCTCTAATAATAGCAGCTCTGAGCAGCTAACATTAGGGCAATGGAAAACTATAACAAAAATAGTTTTCTTGTGAGAAACTCCATAAATTAACAGGAAGAAACTTCTGTTTCTCTATAAAGACTGGTGAAAAGACTGTAGCAAGAATTGGGACTGTTTTAACCATCAAAGTTCCAAAGTTTTTGTCTCTGTTGTCATGTGAACAAGGGAATAGTGGGTAGATAGGGGATGAAAAGGTTTTTTTCTGGAAGTTTATTCTGGTGTTCTTATTATTGTAGTTTGTCAATAAACTTTCTTTTTTTTTTTTTTCCTTTTAAGTTTTATGCCTGTTTTGCTCTTGTTCTAATCCATATCTCACAGCAAGAAATAAGTAATTTTCTTAGTTATTGGTTTAAAACCACGACACATATGTACTTTGTGTGGGGTTTCAGAGGAAGGACAGATAGTCCATTTTATCCGGTTCAGTTTAAGGTCTGGCTGTCTAGAGTCCCTGCTTTGTGGCAGTGTTACCACAACTGATCTTCATTTGCCATCCCCATCCTCTGCGCATGAGCTCATGCATGATGGCAGGAGCAGTGCAGATTCAGAAGGATTAAATAGAGTAGTAGACAGAGGTTTGTATTCTTCCCTGAACTGTACCTTCTGCAGCCTTGTGTCACCTCCATCAATACTGGATGTAAGTCAGGAAAGAACTGGTTTATGATGTTCTCATCTGGATGTACAAACATTTGATGTGCTCTAAGCACATAAATTCCCACATGCCCACAGGCCTCTTGGATTTTCTTATGGCCTTTGGGGGGATCATTATATTTTTTTATTTTGGCCATTGCAAGAACATGTCTGGGATGCAATTCTGGACTATAATAGAGAATAATGTATTTTAACATATGTGTATAAAACAAACAGTGGCAATGTTGCATGATATCCCATTGTAATCACAACAGACTTTCAAAGTAGCAGCAAAAATAGTTTATGTTATTATAAGAAGTACCTTATGTAATTACAATGTGAGGTTGTCTTTTGTTAAAACAGTGCTACTCTGCTAAAAGAAAATGTTATTTTTTTTAAAAAAATATCCACCTGTACTTAGCTCTGAGGAATTCAAAAGTGCAATGGCTTGGGAGAATTCCTTCAGGAAAACGGTGCACACAGGAACACCTGCACTGCTTTACAAAGGCTGCGTGTATTTTCTGATCAGGAAACAGCTAGGGTAGAAAACTCAGTAGAGGTTCAATATTCCTTGTCTCCCATGCCTTAGACCTTCTCCTCCTCCTAACTTGAATGTTTCTGGAACAAGCAGTAAATCTGCAGAGAAGAGGTACAGCCTAACAGAAGGAGTGAATTCTGCAAGCTCTTCCTCTCCTGTTTCGCAGCAGAAGAGGAGGAAATGCAGTAAACAAAGCTGCTTTTTCCTTTGATTTTCCTTGTGAGGGATTTAATGTGTGCTGCAAAACCTATGAAACTGGAGACAGTGTATGATAGGCCTTGCAGTCAGTCACATGTCTGAGGAGAAAGTTAGGCCAAGTCTTGTTTCTTTAGTCAATGCCTGTGATGATGCCTGATTGGCTTGGCTTGTGTGCCACAGGTAAAACTTCCAGGCTAAAGCTTCTGAGGACCAACATGATCATCTTACCTGTGTAACACAAACTGGCAGTATTTCAGCAATGAGAAACAACTCATCAGTGATTACAGCTGGGAAATTGTGGTGCTGCCAGACTTTGGAATTTCCTGTCTCACAGAGTCCCACTGGCTTTGCATGTAGTGTCACCCATTTGCAGCAGTCTTGGGAGAAACAAATGCTTGTCTGCTAGTTGTGTATCCTGTATGACTTCTGTCTGGATCAAAAGGAAGTTTAAAGATTCTCCTACTGACCAAGTGGAAGCAGATCCCCAGGCCAACATAACTGCTCTGGTATCTGAAATGTTGGGGATTAATGAAGGTCCAGCAAGAGGTTTGAGGACTTGTTGGCTGTACATCTCTTGTCTCCTTTCACAGTACCTAGTAGATTTGTGATAACATAATATTTGTTGGTTTTTGCCTTCCTAACCTTGGACAGTTATTTTAATTGATGAACTGCTTCCACTCAAGCCAGGCTTTTCATCCAAACAAAAGTTTAATTTCATCTTTGTGGAAATCAGCTGTGCTTAGGAAGAACATGCTTATGTTCAGCCTTATCTGATGCCTTTAGGCAATGAGGCAGATCTCAGCATTTGCTTAGGAATCTAGTGAGGCAGAGCCTGCATACAGGTCCACTCCTGAGCATGCCTTCTGTTAGAGACAGTCACAGCTGTATGCCATGATTTGCGGCTTTCATCTTCAACTTTTCAAGACACTATTGGTAAATGCTGGGCTTTGGTGTCAGAGTGATGCTTGCTTAACCCCAGCTACTGGAGGAATTTGGCAGCTCCAGTCATTGTGACAACTGAAAAACTGACATTTTTCAGGGTGCCTGCTGCAGTCACATATTCAGCTGGTCCCTGATTTCTGTCAGGTATGTTGCCTGATTCCCTGATTCCCTTGGCACAATTGCCATTTCTTTTCTTGGTCTCCTCAGCTTTTCCTTGTCAGCTGGAAGCTCTGCCCTCTTTCCCTTTCTTTTTCCCTCCCTCCACAACATGTCCACTTTCCCCTGATGGATGCCAGCTCAGCTTTCAGAGCAGTTGTACTGGGAAGCGTTGTTCTTCTCCCAAACAGAGGAGGGGGTGCACTGGACAGGGTCTCTTGTTGCTTGGCAACCTATTTCTCTCTCCTCCAACAGTGATTTTCTCTTGCAGTGCCTGCTGATGCAGGCACAACAAATGACAGCAATATTACTGAAGCAGTTGCTCCTGTCCCTCTTTACTTATTATTTATGATTATTATCATGAAAGGATTTGTAAACATTTCTTCACTTCCTTCCTCCATCAAAACAGATATAATTTTATACTTTTGTAGCATGCCTGCATAATTAATGGATGGTCACTGCATTTCAGTGTATGTGACATACAATGTTATTGGTGGGTTTTTTAAAGTGGTTTCTGGTTCTGAGTGCTTCTATTTTTCAGCCCCAAACTGAGACATACAAGGTTTTATATTCAGAAGTGAAAAAGTCTAGCGTAAGAGAGTCTAGCTTAACTGCTTCAAATTGTGGTTGTGTTTAGGTGCACATATACCTAAAAAATTCTGCTCTGAATCACTTTCTGTCACCTTCAGTAGGATCTTTGGTCTAACACTGAGATTTCAAAACAAAAATGCTTCCATGAACAGAAGTAAAGCAGCCAGGGTTTTTCCTGTTTACCATTTCCTCCTTCACACTAACCACTTCCAGCTTAGTCTTTCTGGTTTGGATTTGTGGATGCACCAAAGAAGACACACAGTTTCACTTACCCATTTTCTCCAAACGAGCAGAGCGAGAAAGCCAGACCACATGCGTTTTCTGATCTTACAGTGAAAATGCTGCTGAGGCCTTTCTTTACTTAACAAACTTCTGTCACTCAGGACAGATCTGGAGAACTTCATGCATTCTGCTGGCCAATTCCATGCTGCCAGATCTTCTACTGGGCCTTGATTCAGCTCTAGATAAGGTTTGTTCCATTTGTTAGCACCAAGTGACTCCTGAGCTTGTGACAAGATCTGGTAGGCAAGAGGAAACTTAGTTTTCTCTGTAGGGGTGTTTTGCAATGCAAGACTCAGATGTACATCTGCCATTGCCCTCTGCTGAGGTATGCCAGAACTACTGGTGTCTGTCTTCTGCTGCGGGAACTCTTGGAATTTCCTGAGGAAAAGCCTCTCCTTTATTCTACAAAATTACTGCTTTGTGAGCTCAGGATGCCTGGCTGGTAAGTGAGATTTGTGATTTTGTGCAACAGGTGACTGTCACACAGAGTCAGTTTGTTACCATACTACTTAGACAGTATATTTAGTTATTTTTGTATATTTATGAAGTTGGAATTGGATGCAGAGATAGTTTCTGACCACAGCTCTGCAGCATATTGCCTGCACAACATCCACTTATCTTCCTGCTAAGTAGAGACAACTGCAAATCTCAGCCTAAAAGTGGTTAAGTATGGATGCTAAATCTGAACCACAGTGCCTGTACCAACGCGGCGGGGCGCGCAGCTGCCCCCGGCAGAGAAGCGGCGGGGGGAGAGAGAACAACAACCTCGCTCCCCCTTCGCCTGCCCGCCGCCACCGGCCGTGGCCCGGGCGGCCGCCAGCCGGCCGCGAGAACCCCGAAAAAGCCGAGCCCAAGCCCAGATCTGAGGCCAGGGCCAGACCCGTGGTGGGCATCGCCCCCCCCCGCGTCCGAAGTGCCGGCAAGAAAGCGGCGGGGGGGGGGCCGGTGGCCTCGCTCGCCCCGCGCGTGCGCGAGACGCGCTAACCCTGCGCCCACCCTCGCGCTCCCCTCGTGCTCCAGCGGGGAGGCGCGGGAGGGAGGGAGAGCGAACCGTGCTGTGCTCCCTATCCGAGTTCTACCAGCGCCCCCCCCCGCACCCATAAAGGTGGCGGTGGGAGGGAAAGAGAGCGGCAGGCCACTCCACCGGGACCTTCCGCACCGGCCTGAAGAAATACCTCAATGAGTCCGTCAGCTCCAGCGGCCTGAGCTGCGCCAAAGTCCTGCAGTCCCTGCGGGACCCAAATTTACTCACCTTGTACCTTTTAAGTCTTGTGTTTACAGAGCTGACAACCAGCCGCGAGGAGATGGTAACTTCAAGTTCCCTGAACCTCCTGAAATTCATGAACTACTGTTCAAACCCAACGAACAACAACAGCAGCCATGTAAACTTTATAAATCCCTCAAAAACCCCTCAATTATATTTGAAGAAAAAATCCAATAGAGAAAAAAAAAAAAAAAGGGGATAAAAGCATCATAAATTGCATTGTGCATTGTTTTTATCACTTTAGTGTTCTCTTAAACTACTCTGTTAACAAGTTAAACTGTCAGTTTAAACAGATTAACAATGTTTTATTTGTTGTGTGAGAGTGTGTGTTAGTTTACTGAATTAGAGACATTGGAGTCAACCGTCGAATCCCTGCAAAGAAAACAATTCTTAAATACCAAAACGTAAGCCAAAATTCTAGATTAATTCTAGATCAGCATCCATTCAAAGTTCTAGCAAAGAAACTTCTTGTGCTGTGTTTGTTCTCTCTCCTGCAAGGGCCCAGCAGGACGTGACAAACACTGCTTTTTTTATTTTTTCTAACAGAAAGGGTGAATTTTGGGTGCTAAATCTGAACCACAGTGCCTGTACAAATTACAGGCCGCATAGCTCCTCAGGCTGCCTGAGAAAGTAGCCTGGGAAAAATATGAGAAGGAATTAAAACAATTCTCAGGGACACTAAACAGCCTTGCAGGTGTTGTTTTGCAGTCCTTTTGTTTTCTCTTGCAGGAGAAAGTCAGGGGGGTAGTGTGCCCCTGACCAATGATGGTAATGTAGCACTTGGCTAACCAATAAGAGTTTCCTTTCTGTACTTTCCGCGTATCTGTCTATAAGACAAGCCTGAAGGAATAAACCAGAGAATCCTTGTGTTGAAACTCCCTTGAGAGTTTATGTCATTCTTTATAGCTGTTCCAAATAGGAACGACAGTTAAGTGGCAATCCTGAATCCATTTAAAAATCTAGTCTTCCCACAACCAGCCTTATTAAGAACAGCCTTTTTGAAATGTCTTTTTGGAATTAAGACCTTTGAAAGGCCTTGAAATTAAGTCCTTTACAGAAATGAAGGCTCAGTTCTGAGGCACTATATACCTGCAAGGAAGGGTCATCTTGCATTTCTGTGAGATTGCACCAATAGAGAAGGAAGAGGAGACTGTGGGCCAGCTGTTCCGCAGAGAAAGAAAACAAGCTTCAAATCAGGCATGCTTAGCCTAGACAGTTTAGTTGTTCAGGAAGGACTTCTCTGAAATTAAACCAGAACAGAAGTTCTGGAATCTGCAGTAATGACCCACGCCATAATGTCAGCCATATCTTTCCTCAATCTACACCAACCAGGAGAAAAAGTATATTCTTTATGAGGTTTTGTTTCTTTTACCCTGCACCCTTTCTAAGCACAGACTGCTCCAGAGGCAAACAGATCTGAGAAAGTTTCCCACTTCCACCTTCTCAGCAGTGGCTCTGGACATGCTGCATGCTGGTTGGGTTCCATTGATATGGGGAACTTACAACTATGCCTGTGCAACTATAGTTGGCTGTGTAATCAAGTGTATTAAGAACAGATAATCCTTTGCTATGCAACACCAGAATCTGGCCTACTGTTTAAGACTGATAAAGCAGGAACTAGTGCTTGAAAAACCAGTAAAAACTGGGTCTTTAGTTTGCACTATGGCCAGAAGCCTTACAGGATGGCCAGATACCAAGAGAGCCTGTGCAAAGACAAGGTTCATCCAGAGGACACCGTGAGGATGACTACTTACTTCATCCAGTGGCCCCTGCTCAAGACCACCAGGAGACAGTGCGCAAGCACAGACCAATGAAGAGCTGATTGACATACGAAGCGAGAGTAGGTGGGTATAGGTTATGAATATGTATAGGCGATGTTGAAACTTTCAAAAATATGTATGAACTTGAGTGTATATAAACAGAGCATCTGCTCTGTTTGACACACACATTTGTGGTGGAGTGATACCCCATGCATCCCACTCTGAAAACATTGATACTTTACAACCTTGCTGGTTGTGGAGTCTTTATTCCATGTGTCACCATACCTTGCAAATCAGGAGTTCTGTGAAACTCTGAAGAGAGATTTGGAGAGTGCTTTGAAATTCTTGAATGAGCATAGCCTGGCTGGGGATAGTTTTCAGTCTTATCTTGAAAATCCCTCTGTGTTTTCTGGTGAAAACAGAATTGGACCAGTATCAGTTCAACACCTAACCCGATTCAGGTAACAAGGGAGTGCAATTTCCCTGTCCTCAACCTGGTCCCTATCTGAATCAGCTAACATGTTGTGCTGACTGACTTGCCTTTCTCAACTCAGAGAGAGATGATATTGCAGAGTACAGAAAACTGCTGATAAATTAGCAGATTTTAGAGTAAAAGCCATTCCAGTTGCAGAAAGGCATTATTACTCTTTGAACAAACTAAATATTTCTTGATATAGTTCATTTAGCCAGCTCTGAAACAAGAAATATAGAAATAGGTGGCATTGACTTGAGATGTCTATTTTTATATAATGTTTTTGGTTCCCTTTCTCAGCATAAAAACTACTTTCATCTTCTTCAGAGACAGAGTTATAAGTGCCCTCCACTGCGATCCAGGGCCTCTGAGATGAGGGTGTACACTTCTCCCTGCTGTACATTGCAATCATATTTCTTTTCATTCCACTCTCTCACTCCTCTGACAGAAAAAAGCCCCTTGTGTCATAAAAATCCATTAATTATTTTCCTAAGGAAAAAGAGGATGCTTGTGGAAAACTCCATGTTATATGTTGTATCAATATGAAATACACTGTGTCCCATTTCTGCCTATGCCTAACCAGTCTTACACTTGGAATTCAGAGGCCTGGTTCTTCTATGTGGAATCAGTAACATGTGTAAAGTGCTCCTATGCTCGCTCTTCTCTGCTTATTAGTGCTTTCACATTGGAGTCCTTGCCCATGACACTTCAGACATGACAACACTTTGTCAATGTGTTATAGACAGAACCAAGCAAGACAGAATCAGAAGTCTGTCAATGGCAAATTTACTTGCTGCTCTCAAAATATGTCAGACCCCATAAAGATTTGTAACCCATTGTTCCCCTAGAGAAGGACCAAGGCTCTCCTTTTGATAGATTTTCTCTGATAGGTACTGTTCCTTTAGGAAGCCTTGCTCAGGTAATCTAAAAGAAAAATGACTGGAGAAAATAAATAGAGCAATAAATAAATAAATTGGTGGGAGAATGCCTACCTGACAAAATCTGAAGATGCAGGTAGGGAAGTAGCAGTTCCTATTAACTATCTTAACTTCAAGTGCATCAACATATAAATTGTTTTTAGTTGCCCTGGTGGATAGAGCTATGGGTGCATTACAATCCATGGGCATGATTGAATAAGCAGTGTTATAAAACACTAGTAACCTGAAATAACCACCATGTGACCATGGGCAGAGACTATCCGAATGTCCTTCAAGTTGTACAGTTTCAGCACTATTCATGACTTAGGAAAGTTCAAAAGCAAACAAAAGCATTTTAGATTATTTTGAAAATGGTCCATTTTTAGTTTCTTATGGTCGTTATTGTGATGTTACATCTTAATTAAATTTTTTTTTTTGCCATTTGCTAGTGTTGGGGGTTAGGTTTTGTCAAGGAATTTTCTTCCCATTTGTTGTCATGGAAACGGAAAATGGATGTCGATTAAGAGACAATACCTTGGCATACCTTTCAAATTGTTCTGGGGTGAGCCAGGGAAGCAGTGTGGTTTTGGCAGTTTCTTAGCTGGGGGTGGTTCAACCTTTGCCTGGCTTGGAGAGGCAATGTTTGTGATGCTGGACTTCTGCCCAGGGGTTTGGCACTGTTGTGAAGTTTCCCCTGACTGTGTATTGGTGAGACCACTTCTTACAGTGAACGGTCAGTGGACTGGGACTCCTTCTGCAACACCTGCCCTCGCTGGGAGAGATCACCGTCATCTGTGTGGGTGTTTCCAAGGGAAAACCTGACCTTCTCTCTCTCTCTCTCTCTCTCTCTCTCTCTCTCTCTCTCTCTCTCTCTCTCACTCTTTTTCTCTCTCTCTCTCTCTTTCTGGAGAGACCACCTCCCAGCTGCTGATGGACTGGAACCTGACCAGGGTGGCCATCACCAGGGTACCACATTGTGCCCAAGAGATCATGGGGAAACTGAACACACTTCCCCACACCTCCACCTTCTCCCTCTTCCCTGGGGCCACCACAAAACCCTGGGGAGCCTCAGGGTTCACACTAGAGCATCCTCTGGATTTGGTGGAAAGTCATTGCAGTCCCTCTGCCTTACCAGGAGCCAGCAGCACCCCCTGCTGTTTTGTGGATGTAATTATACCAAAAGGGAAAGTGCTTGACAGATGGGGAAAAGGATGATACAGGGTTTCTGGGCTTTTTTTGTTGTTGCTGTTGAGAGGAATGATGGATTTGTCTTTACAAACAAGCTATGGGTCTGCTGGTAGACAAAACTAGCACTGAGAGATAAAAGAAACAATGGGAAAGATTCCACTGATTGATGAGTGGAAAAAAGGTATCTGCATTTACAAACAGACTGTAGGTTTGCTGATAAATGAAATTTGATATTGAAAGATGAAAGAAATAATGGGGGAAAACCATAAATTCCATAAGAATTCAAAATTAAGAGTGAGGGTTATATATTAGAGGGGAATCAGGTATCAGGCATTCCAGAGTCTGTGCCTCTCAAGTACCTCAGCCAATGAGGAAAGAGAGAAGGGCATACAGCTGGGAAATTAGGATAAAAAGGAGGCTGCATCCTCCAAAAATTTGAGACACCCCAGGGAAATGCCCCATGGCCTCTCCCTTTGTTCAAATAAAGTAAAATGACTCCTCTGTCTCCTTTTTGGACATAAACCTCTGGTGTTTATAGATTAATTTTCCTGGCACTGTTGTTGTTGTTAGTCTGTCTTTATAGATATACATGTATGTGTATATATATATGTAGTCTAGTAAATAACTGTAATTCCTTTCCTCATATCTTTGCCTGAAAGCCCTGTAATTTCAGTTTGGAGGGAGGGGATCACCTTTTCCATTACAGGAAGGTTCCAGCCTTCGTTGGCAGATACGTGTATTTCAAAACCAGGACAGCTAGCTTAGCATTATTTGAAGATTCTGATTCAGATTTAACCTGTCACTTTAAATCCCACATTTCCCTCAAGGAGAGCAGAAAGGGCCCAGTTCCATAATTGGAATGGCAAAACAGGTTAATATTACAAACATTTGTATATTTTGAATTTAAACCAATAATTCTACACGGAGAAAAATATTTTAATGGGCTTTAAAATGCAAAAATTTAGTTTAAAAAAAAATTTACATTTGCTTTCTTGAAATAGTTTTACTGCTAAAAGCACACTAGTGAAAGTACTAACATTAGTGTAAAAAACCCCCAGGTATTCAAATAAACGTATTTCTTTGTTAAATCTATGCTTTCTGTGGTTTTGACTTTGTTCTATTGATTATATAAAAATATTAAGGATATAGTATTTATGAAAAATTATCTCTTTCCAGATTATAAAATTTGAATAAGGTAATTTGTATAAAAAAGAGAATGGGATAAATTTTGATTTGAGGCATGTCCTGGTATCAACACATGTCATGAATTCATGTCAGATGCACTTTCTTTTAAACTTCATGAACAAGTTTGACGTTTTCTCTGTAAAGGTTTAATGCAGTTCCTTTTCTTTACCATAATCCAAAACAATGTCAATGTGACAATGTTCAGTACTTTTTTTTTGAGACTGCTTGCCTTTTAAAAAGAAATTAACAAGTTAGCATTTTTGGACTGCAGACATGCTTTTGAATACGTGATGTACTGGAAAAATCCATACATTGATTATTGTATTTTGTATAATTGGCAGGGCATTGAATTTTAGACAGCAAATAAATTAATATACCCCATTGCTTTCCCTCTTTCTCTTGCCTGTGGTTGTATATTCCAAGAATGAAGTGAGGCAAAAATTTGAATAATAAAAAAAAAAACACATCTAAAGGAAAAACAAGGTGGTCAACTGTAATCCAAATTAAACCGTTACCTGATACAACCTGGAATATTATCATTAGGGTGTTGCCCTGAAACTTAAAGCCTTCTGATAATGTTTTCATAGTTTGAGTAACTTTCTAAAGTTTCTATAAACGTAAGTTGTTTATCACATTCCTTCTAAGAAACTTATGATGAACGTTTTGCATGACCAGTGTGCTTGGGAAGGCGGCAACTTAATTATCCAATCCCTGGTCATCGTCAAGAATCTATAAATACTGGAGTCAGAGAATAAAGTGTGCTCTTTCCTGTTCTGACACTGAGAGGTGTTCGTGTGTATCATTTTGTGTCCTTTAGCGACATCAGGGTGTTGAGCTGACCCTGCTTGAAAAGCACAAGGAGCCTTGCCTTTGGCTGGAAGGCCTTTGATTGTTACACAGCAGTATCCATTGTCCAATTGAAACTAACTATCTTATATCCTCAGGGATCTGACATTGGGCATAAATTTGCCACAGTTGTAGTTCATAAATTAGCATCATTATTAAACAGTGATAAGAGACCAGGGTCACTTGGACTGCTCCCTCCCATTTAAAAGTCTCTATAATGCATAGACCAGCTCTTTGTTTGATGCTAATGGATGGTATCTCTTTCTGCTAACTGAAATATCCATTTTGGCACCAAAGTAAGTACTTTCCCACTGCTCTTTCCAGGCTGAGGTTTTATTTCCTTGCTAATCTGAAGAACTACTCTTGAGTCAAGGGAGGCAGTCTCCTCTCCTGCTTTAAACCTCTGAGCCTATATTTAACATAGAAATGAATTTAATTAATCAGACAAGGAACTAGAAAGAACCTGCTGAAGCTAGGAGAGCCTCATAGGTGCCATGTCTACTGTAGGTATGTTACTAGACTGCTGGCCTGGGCTGGGGAGCCATGGAATTATAGTTCAAATCTGCCCCCCAGCTCGTTTCCAGGAGGAAGGTCACTGGACATTTTGTTTGCCTCTCTTGCACGTTTGTCTTCCAAATAAAGCACTTGTGGCCCAAGAGGCTGATTGCTAAGTGTTGTCATTGCTGCGTGGCCATCTCTGAATCACCATTTAGTCGCTGTTCCTGATTTGTGCTCAGGCTTATCCTCAGATGGATGCATAGTTGCAGGAGGGAAAGTGAGGAGATGCTCCTCAGGCTGCAGCTCTGCATGGAGCCAATCCAGAGCCCCATTCCCTGTGTGCTTCTGCCACAGTTGCTCCTTTTGTACCATCAAGAGGGAGGTCTCAGGTTCACTGGTATCATTAATATTTATTGGTTTAAATGAAGGGACAGGGCGCATGCTTCCTAAAAATCAGCTTGTCCTCCAATGCCCTCTGGTGACAGGAACTAATTAGATGCCACTGCTTTTACTGAATCCAATTGTGAAACACCTACGTAATTTTATTCCTATTAAATATTTTAGGCAAATACTGAGATTTAGCACAAACCAAAAACACTAGTTTGAATAAAACTCTCCTCTTGTAATTGCTATGGCACTTCCTAGGAGTTGAAAAAGAAATATAAACACCCTCCAGACACATCATAACTTAGGGAATCTCCAAAGCTTATTAGGTTGAGCCCTTCAGTACTTTAGTCCTGATCCTTACTGCAGAGAAGTACACTTGTGTGTGTGGCTGCATGGCTGCAGAAATGCCTTATGTCACCTTCTACACCTAATCTCCCAGGATGGAAAAGCAGTAACCCTAAAAGACTTTAGGAAAACAGGTTGCTGAAATGGTCACAGCAACTTGCATGTACTGGTGTGCAACTTCTATCCTCTGCCTGTCAGGGCTCATGTGACTGAAGGCACAAAGTGGCCAGGAAGCAAGAGGGAGGCCAGGGGCAAGGCAGGTCACCTTAATCTGGTATTTGAAAGTCTGTCTGCCTCATAAATGTGTGCACACTTCAAAAACAGATTTAATAGGAATGGCAACATGTGACAGGTTATCCACTAGATTTTTTTTTTTTTTCCGTAGCCTGACTTTATTGTTGCACCATTATGATATTAAGGAAGCAGGTAATAACACTAAAATGCACAGTAACTGGTTGGTGAAAAAATATTAAAACTAAGCAGGTAATATTTTCATTTTATGAGCCTAGTGACTTTCTGAGTGTATCTTTTCCAATCGTTTTTTCTACTATTTGCAATCTCTGTTCTTCAAAACAAACCACATAGAAACAGCACATGCTTTAAAAATGAAATGCTTCAAGACTGCTGCCATGGATTGAGAGCCTACAACTTAGCTACTCACCTATGATTAAGAGAGTTTATAATTAAAACTACCAGCAGAGCCTTGATAACTGAGGGGGATGTAGGTCTTAGTATAATTTAATAAGGTCCTTTTGACATGCAGATCTGCAGCCCTTAGTTTCCGCCTCCAGCAGCACAGAGTATCTGTTCTGTACCTCTACAGTCTCTTTGTGCCTGTAAGCCAGCACTGATTGCTGTTCACTCGAGCCTTTCCCCAGCAGCAAACCAGCTGTGAATGCCATGTGGGATTGCAAAAGCACACCCAGAGTTGTGCTTCAGCCTCCATCCCACGGGACACTGGCAGTGAGTATGTGAATGTGTTGTTATCTTCTGGCTTTCTGCACCCTAATGAAAAGATCAGGAGCTCCAAAAGTCACACCACCCATCCTTGTTTATGTTAGCAGAAGGTTCTGCCCAAGAAAGGTGCATCAAAGAACGTTTTCCTTACCTCTGTCAGAGCATGCTCAGAGGAAAGAATGACCAGAGCAAGCTGGCCATTAGTGTGTGCACAGACTTACCCCTCCTGCATGGGTCAGGGTTTGCAATCTCCCATATTTGTGAAGTGGCCTTTCTAACAGAACTCTTACTTTCACCCCAAAGCCCTCTCCCTGCTCCAGAGGTTATCAAGCTGTTTAAAATGCCTTGCATTTTAAACATTAAATAGCCTTTTCCTTTAGCTATGCATCTGTCTAACACTGGAACTTCGGAAATAAAGAAAAGAGCTCAGCATTTGATGAGCTTTTTGGAGAAAGGAGATCCATCTTAAAATTGAGCTGAGCATAAGTAAGGAGCATGATATAAACCTGTGTGGACTACCTGAGCATGGAAGTCAATCTTTTGGAAAAGATGGATGCCTGTTTATTACAAACAGTTGTCATTGGTCATAATCCTTTTAGGATATACAAGGAGAATGACTCAGTTCATTTGATGAATTATACTGCCAGTTTTCTCTGAAGCATTGGCCCAGCAGAATTACTAAGGCTGGCCCTAAGCTTTTGGAATGGGAGGGTGTTAGGACAGCATTTGGGTGAGCTCATGAAAGCAGGCAACTAATGGGTTGGGGCAAACCGAGGTAAAACTGACAGCATATGAAAACTTGGCAGAGGTTTGGATCTCCCTCAGCAGGCATCTACCCATGCCATCTTTCTGTGCTCTTTTGGTAGGTCTGCAGAAAAAGAAGCTGTGAGCTTCTAATATTCTAGCAATACTTCGAATTACATGGCTGAGGATCTCAATGCTTTACAAACATTAATTTATCTTCAAAGTAGGTATATGAATGGGATCCCACATCTTCACATCTACAGCACATGTGAGGTATGGAGAGAGAGAATAGTTTTCCAGTCAGTGAGAAGCATGTCAGGTTCAAGACTTTGTTCAGGCTTGCAGGAAGGTTAAGCTCAGGTTTAACAGAAATACTAGAAGTGATTTACTCCTGCACAAGCAGACATCAATGGCAGTTAAGTAGATCTGAATCAGGGCAAAATGTTATGGAAAGCATTGCTTGAAATGCCTTGTAGATGGCTCTCTGGCGAATCCATCACACAGCCTAGAATATATCCTTCATCAAAGGAGCATTTTGTCTGCCCTCAGGTCGAGTGATACCACCAACCAGGCATTTCAGAGGAAGAAAGGATATGCCATCTACATTTATAATTGAGAGTTAACCAAAATTTTGAGTTATTTTGAGCATAGTCTCTGTGCAGGTGGATGTGTGGATGTCCTTGCTAACAAAATAGGGGTACTCTAGCAGAGGGCTTATTTTAATGTCTTTTCTTTGCATGCCTCTCTGTGCAAACTGCTCAGAATGCAGCCCTTCTGTCAGCACTAGATGTGTGCATATAAAAGATTTTACTGCTGCGTTGGCAGCAGCATCTGGAAGCATCTGGAAGCATCACTATTAGGAACAGAGTAGCGAGTGCACATCTGCTCCACAGCAATGGCTTTAATTTTCTGCTCTTGCAGGACATAGCTGACCTAACATTAACTGTGGGTTTGCACAGTGTCAGGACAGTCCTGGCAATGTCAAAACAAGGCAGGGTTATTGAAGGAAAAAACTGGTAGGGAAAATTCTACCCAAGATGGATTGGTCTTAAGCAGTTGGCTCAAAGACCTTGGCTACCTCAAAGTGGGAGCAATGGGAGGGCAAAAGCAGTTCTCAATTCTGTATGATGCCAAAGAAACTGTGTGTTGTTGAGACATGTTTTCAAAAGCAGCATGAAGAATTTAAGCTATGACAATTCTATATTACTGCTGTGCCAGTGACTAGAACAAACAAATCTAGCTTTTCACATGGGCTCTGTGAACAGATGCAGCCAAGCACTGTGAATGGCAGTACCTCTGTATACATCACACTTTCATGTTCATTTTAACACGGGTTTGTAGACCAAAGATTAAAAGGAAACTAACAGATTCTTAGTTTCTTCTTGCAGCACCATTTTAAATGCTAGCCATGACTCTACAAATATCTGGAATAAATTCTTTTCTTTCTGTTAAGGTCTGAATGGCCTGTACATCAATTAATTGAAAGGGAATGATTTAGAGTGGGTTTTGCACTACACTGAGCCTAGCCCTTCTTTCTCTTTTGTTAGCAAGCCAGACTACCTTCTGCAAAGAGAGGTCCTTTTGAAGATTAATGGAAGGGGAGGGAAATATGTAGAGATAAACAGCTTAAGACTGCACACTTGGATGTTGTGGTGGTTTCACACTGATAGACATTTGTGAAAAAAGTAAGAAGCCACCCACATAAGTGATTTCTTTAGCAGAAGCTCTGTGCCTAGGACAGGCCAATAGCTGGCTAGTTCTGAGAACTGACAACATTTTCCACCATTTAGAAATTAGATCTGCCTCTGTGAATTCCACCTTTTAAAAAACACAAACCCAGGAACTTGAACAGGTAACTGGGGGCTGACCCCTGCTCAGCCCATGCAGCTTGGCAGGAGCTGGCCACTGCCAGGAAGCCCTCTGGGTCCCGTTCTGGTGGGGTGGCTTGTGCACCTTCCCAGGGAGGGCGAGTGCTCCCAAGGAACCTGCTGAACCCTTTCCAGTGGCGCTGCCGGGCCAGGTCAGCCCTGGCTCGGCTGAAATTCTGCTGCTGCTGAGTTTCACCAGAAACTGCTGAACAGGGGGAGGGGAAGCCATCAGCTCACTGCCTGCTGCCTCTGAGGGCTGGCCTGGCTGCTGAGATCCTAGCTGCCCTCCCCCAGCACAGCCACCAAAGTCATCCAAGCAGAAACAGCTCTGGCCATAGCCCCCGGCAGAGATAACATAACCATCCACAGGCCTGAGCAAGATTAAACTGTTTCACTACACAGATGAGACCTGTAGACCTTAATCCTCTCTTAAGGGAGAGAAAAGGAGTGACAACATGTAGAAAGACAAGATGAAGACACCAAGGTCAGTAAAGGAGTCAAGCTTCAGATGGAAGGAGTATGAGAAGATGCCCTAATGGGGCTGAAAATTCTTTTGGTAGGGCCATGGAGATGGACAATGATACACTGAAATATCTCCTTCAATTCATGAGAGAGTATGGGGGGATGAAGCGTTCAAACTGTAGATGTGAGCAGAGGCATCTATTGATGAAGCCAAGCAGATGTTGGAGTAGCTGTGATCCCTTAAGAAGTTTAAACAGAGAGAGAGAGATGACAGTTGATAAAGACCATTGCCTGCAGGGAGAGAAGAAGAAAACCTCTATTCCCAGAGATGATCACAGAGACAGATACAGAGAATCTTTGCCTTTGAACAGGTCATCCTTAAAATAATCCCCATGAGTTCATGACCCACGGACACACCTCTGGGAGGGCTATGAAAATGGGACGAATGTCACGATGCAGGATTTTTGCCTGTCTGGCTGCTATTCATGGAAATGAAAAGCCATGAGAAAACTGTTTCTTGTAGAGAAGTCTCCATGGCATGACAAGAGAAAACTCCTCTCCCTACAAAGATGGATGAAAGTCTATTGTATAGTGAGTACTGCTTTAATGTCCCAGGTTTTGTCTCTGTGTTGTCAGTTGGGAAAGGAAAAAGTTGGGCAGGGGGAGGAAAGGTGTTCTGGAGGTTTTATTCTGATGTTTCTTATTCTTGTAGTCCTGTTAATAAAATTATTTATATCTTTTAAGTTTTAATCCTGTTTTGCTCTTCTCCTAATCCATATCTCACAGCAAGAAATGAGTAAGTGCACTGGTGATTTTAGCCAGTGCTAAAACCCACCACATTATTTGGTGCATTGGCCAGGAAACTCAAACTGGCGAATCTAACCACTACAAATGTTGTGAAACTTAAAATTAAGTTGTGTCACAACTGAGTATGCAACTTTTATCTATCATTAGCTGTCCTTAAAAGGATAGGGTTATGACAAATTGATTTTCTATAGGAATAGATGTTTAGGATGTTTCGTGCACACATTTATGACATATTTATATCAATAGAAGATGCAACTACTAAGCTTGTCCATCTGCTTCTCAACTGAGACAGATTATTAAAAATTCCTGTGGTAGAGGTAAGAGCTTAAAAGATTAGTATCCAGGTGCTTGTACATATGCACACATTAACTATGTCAGTTACTCATCCTGTGTGACATCAGGTTGCCATTCAGTTCCTTGCTGCAGTATCTGTTGACAGATATGATTCCTTACTTCCCAGAGCCCAAGCCCCACTCCATAGCCATGTACATACACACCATTGTTTCCACACCGCTGTTGGAGTCAGAGGCACAGAAAATACTCACTTATTTGTTCTGACAGGCTCTGACTCTCAAGAGAACACTGAGTTTAGCTCATGTTAAACCATGGAAAACCTTCTAGAACTAAGTAGAGAAACAGAGAATGTAAGTGTTTAAGTTAGAATTATATTAAGTCACTGAGTGACAAAGTTAGAGTTTAGGGTTTAAGCTATATTAGTGAATGAGAGACAACATGGAGGATTTAGGGTGTTGTCCCTTTCTCCTTCTTCTAGGGTTTCTGGGTAATAATAGGTGATTGGATGAAATAATCTGAATTGCAGGACACAGGTGTCAAGTTACTGGGTTAATAATGAAAATAAGTTACTTGGCATTTCATTATTGGATAGGTTGACACTTAAAAGACTTGATTAGATACTTCTTCAGCCATTTTGTACCTTGTTAGCCTACTGTACATAGCTCCTTGTACTCTGTAAATATCTAATATAGATAAGGGAAAATAAACACCCTAAGCCTGAACATGAAAACAGGTCTCTCTCTTGTCAATCTCAGTCCTGGGGAAAAGAACTGAACCACCAGTGTTGCACCCCCAGCACACCATGGTCTTGCTGTGCCACTGTAGACTTGTCAGCTGGGTCTCCAGAGGGCAAGCACTGTTTTGTGAAGGTGTTAACACAATCTAGCCAGACAAGATTTTGTCCCCCACATCAGATCTAGACTGAGTTTGCCTTTATACATTACACATACATCCTCAGGAAGGAAGAATCTTTTTTTTCTCTCCTTTCTCTTTTTCTCTGCTGCCCTCTCAAACACCTGTGCATTGCCTTATTTATTTTTACAACCAGTCCATGCAGTGACAGGCCAAGGATGAGAAAACTCCCTACACCTATTGCTTCATGGTCTCTGCATCATGACAATTCTGAGAAATAGCAGGACATTCAGTGCAAGGAGAGAGTTTGTTGGTGCTGTAAGTCAATCACATGTGCTGGCACCTTCAGAGGAGTATCAGTCTCTCCATTCTAACTGGCTGATCCCAGAAGTACTAATGATTCCCAGAAATGATAATTAGTACCAGTTACTGAATCATGTTTTAATGGAAAGCCCAATTAACTCTGCGCATCCCTCAGAGAGACCAGATTGCAAAATTGCAAGCAGACAGGAACTCATCTTGTTGTTAACAAGTGTCAAAGTTTCTATTATTAGTTTAGTTATGCTTTTTACAGTACATAAGTCCAGCATTATTTGTGTGGATCAGCTTGGCTTCCTCTCAGGCTGACAAAGATGCTTACACAATTGAAATCAAAGCTTCTGAGTAGCACAGGAGGGTCATAGATGAACAAGGTGATAAAAAATCACACAACTGCAGCACACACATGCTAACGAAGGTTTTACAGGAAAACTTCTAATTTATCACAATTTCTGAAACTACATCCTTGTAGCAGACAGACTTAACAGACTTTTAGCTTTAAAAGTCCTTAGTCAGTGCTGAAAATTAATCTTCACTTTCAGATGGGAAAATAAATATTGGCAAGGGCATTGTAGAAACAAACAGCAAGGTTGGAGAGTCTCTTTGGCCTTTTTCCTTTTCCGGGTGATTCTTCTGAATTCTTCAAGGATTCTTCTCTGAAGTGCTGAGATTAAATTCTAGCACACTGTATCTGGAGCTGTGCTGCAGCCCTGTAAGGAACTCAGGCTTTTGCTGAGCAACAGGCAGGTACTGTGCAGAAAAAGGGTTACCCACAAAGCTGGAAGCTGGGAATAAAAATGGGTTATATGCCTTATTAGTCTTCTTTTTGCCCTCTGCTTTTGAAATGGCTCATGATGAGTTGAATTAGGGGTGGGGAGGTTTGCCTCTGAAATATGTTTCACAGCAGTATCTTTAGCATTGTGGCAGCCTAAAAGTGAAGATCAGTGTCTCCATCCCATCAGCAGGTATGCTCTCTCTCTCTCTCTCTCTCTCTCTCCCTACCCCCCCACCCCCCCACCCCCCACATACACACACTCTCCCAAGATCCTCAGTCATGGCTGTGGGACTGAAGGAGCATGAAGGATAAATTTATGTGTCTCCAATCACTGCTAAATAGCTGAGAGTTGAGGAAAATAAGACAGCTGCAGTAGAAACAAGGTTTAAAAACTTTTGTGTGATTTTTCCTACCAGGAAGAAGGCCCCAGAGAGGGAAATTAAGTAAGAGTTCTGACTGTCAAGTACTTTTCCATAACCATGCGTCAAAAGCTTGTCTGCCATATGAGCTCTAAGCCAAGGCTATGGGATGTACATGGTTATTTTTTAAGTGCCAGACACTGACTTGGGTTGGTATAATATTTCCATACATTTATCTCTCTGCTATTTTTTTTTATAAGAAATATCAGGGGACCCTTAAGGTAATAGAGGGCAAATTCACTCACTGATATTCTACCCAATGTCTTTGCAGACACCTGATATTAAACTCAGTGATGTGCATAATTAACATAACCATGTTTCTAATCCCTAATCTCTCCAGCCACAAGTGGGACTGGCAGTGACCTGAAGGACTCCAGCCAGCTTTCACTGCACTACTGGCAAAGGCAAAGGCTGCAAGACTGCTCAGGCTTTCAAATGGCACATCACTGGAAAACTACTGCAATGTTATTTTGAGAGAGAAGATACCAAATATCAAACCCCTACTCAGAGAAATTACATTAGAAACCACTATGTGGAGCCAACCACTCAATTATTTGGCAGATGAGAAAACTGGATTCAAATTAGTTGTTACTTGAATTTCAGGTGCCCGTGCTACCCCACTGGCTCTTGCTTTACCTCTCTCAGAAGTCTAGACATGATTGAATTTGTTGTAAATCAGATACATGAAAACACCAATGAACTTAGTAAAGTGATGCTGTGAAGACAAAAAGACACATCCTTTCTGTAATAAATTAATCTATGAATAAAAATTCGTAAAGGGTATAAATAAAATATATGTATGATTGCAATGACATAAAATACAACATGTAATGGGGGAAAAAGTCCTTCTCCGGATCTGGTCGTGATTCCCCTCCGAGAGGCAACAGATTGCAGCCAAACACCCAGATAAAGATCACAAGCAGGCACATCAGCCCAGGAAGAATGGGCAGGACACGGGCCATCAAACGAACAAAGGAACGGGCCCGGACGAGATATCGCCGGACCTGAGCACCTCCGCCCTGCCCGCCTGTGTTGGAGAAGTGGACAAAACTAGACAAAGGAAGAGGAGACAGCCGAGATAGCCATCGGCTCCAGGATGGGTCCCACCACTCCACCCTAATGGCCCGGACCAAAATGATATCAAAAAGACATCCTGGACCTCTTTACATATGAGGAGCCTCTGCCCAGCGTCTATTGACCCTATTCTCCAGTGCCAGGAAAGCTATTCTTCGAACAATCAAGAACCTCTTAGCGAAGGGTGCCTGCTTGGAATTTGGTCTCGGGACACAAACTTCCTATAAAAACCCAGGCCAGGGGACTCTCAAGTGTGGATTTGGGAACACCTATACCTTGTGTATAGACCCTGTCCACCCAGTGCTGCACTGCTCATTTTATTGTGGTTTTTCTCACTGTTCGAATTTATTATTGTTTTATAATAAATTTCTCTTTTATTTAACCCGAAATTGCCTTTGCATTTATAACACTTTCCCTGTAATGGAGAGAGAAGTCTCCACCAGAGTTTCTATGCTTCCATCTACCTTATTTCTTATTTTATTCTCATCTAGTATAAAGTCTTGTAGCCTGTGAAATGAGTACTACATGCCTCCCAGACTAAACAAGGGAACAGTCTAGCTCAAATGTCATTATGACAGCATGCTGTGGTTTGTGGAGTTGATCCAGCAGATGCAGAGCCTCTTTAGCCATTAGATTAGGATGGAATTTCATTTAGAAAACAGAATAGCTTCTAGGTAATGTCTGTATTCAAAAGGCCGAGAAATATTATAAACTTCTTCAATCTCAGGCATGGCAGGTAATTTCTAATATTATGGAAGAGAACTGTAAGAAATGCACACACCAAGCATACCTTGTGTTACACAAGACTTATTCCACTGATCAGCCATGAAAATTTATATACTAAAAGTCCAAACTCTGCTTTGCACTGAAAACTTTTCTCTCTAAACTCCATCTGTGTTTCCAATACTCAATTTAGACATTTTGTCACAGGCAGGCAAATGATACAGCAAGATGCAGGCACTTTTTGTTGGGGGGAAAAACCCTTAAGGAAAGAAGAATCTCAGGAGTAACTCAGTAATTTTGTAGCAATGTTGAGATCCATTTCTTTTATTCCTCCACTATCTCTGAGGAAAGAGAGAATAGAAATACGGAAGATAAATATTCTGACACCCTCAGCAACTATCAAGCAGTATTTATTATTTGATGCAGGCAGCAAGAACCCATAGAGAAAAGATGCATATTGTTGGTACTAGGAACTGAATGCCATCTGCTCAGGAGTGTCACTTTGTATGGAAAATCACACTATGAAAAGCCAGTGTCCACAAATGAGACAGAGGAGTCCTGCAACTTTATTTGAATAAAGGAAGAGAATCCATTGCAGCAGATGCCTGCAAGGTTTTCTCTCTCGAGGTTTTGGAAGGCTCAGCCTCCATTTATCCCGGCCACATGCTACCCTCCTCCTTTCCCTATTGGCTGAGGCACAAGGAAGGTACAGCCTTCCCAAACTGCCTACTACATATTTCCCACTGTCATTTTATCCCAAAGGTCAGAAACTCAAGCTTGTGCAGAATCACTTGTCAGTTTCAGGAGACAAGCTGTCTGAGCTCTGTAACAAACTCGCTGCCCAAAGATAGTAAAGACATTAAGACCCATTTCGAAGATGTTAACACCCACACGTTTGATATATGGAAGTTACAATTAAGTTTATGTAACTATAGTTGGCTGTGTAATCAAGTGCATTAAGAACAGATAATCCTTTGCTATGCAACACCAGAATCTGGCCTACTGTTTAAGACTGATAAAGCAGGAACTAGTGCTTGAAAAACCAGTAAAAACTGGGTCTTTAGTTTGCACTATGGCCAGAAGCCTTACAGGATGGCCAGATACCAAGAGAGCCTGTGCAAAGACAAGGTTCATCCAGAGGACACCGTGAGGATGACTACTTACTTCATCCAGTGGCCCCTGCTCAAGACCACCAGGAGACAGTGCGCAAGCACAGACCAATGAAGAGCTGATTGACATACGAAGCGAGAGTAGGTGGGTATAGGTTATGAATATGTATAGGCGATGTTGAAACTTTCAAAAATATGTATGAACTTGAGTGTATATAAACAGAGCATCTGCTCTGTTTGGCACACACATTTGTGGTGGAGTGATACCCCATGTGTCCCACTCTGAAAACATTGATACTTTACAACCTTGCTGGTTGTGGAGTCTTTCTTCTGCATGTTGCCTTCACCCATGTGTTATAAATTTGTATTGTGATATTGGCTTTCGCAGATGAATATTATATATTAAATACTTTTTAGCTATGCTAACAAGTCTTAAGTTTAAAAGAATTTCCTAGGTACAAGGCAAGGAAACCCCAGAGGGCAAGGACACTGGGGCCCAAGTTGTTATCAGGAGAACAATAGAACCCAAACTGTTATCAGCGGAAGATATGAAGACCAGCTGCCCTCAGGGGAAGGATGAGGGGCCCAGGCTGTTATCAAGAAGTGACCATCTGCAGCAAAAAGGAAACCAAACTCCAAAATAATACTGACCAGCTAGAATAACGATAACCAGCAAAAATTATGCTGACCAGCAGAAAATAACATGATCCAAGAAGGTGGAACCAGGGAGGGGACATGCTTGAATATGCATTAACCTCTCACAGCAAGATTGGGTTAAAAAGGACACTCCTGAGATACCAGGTGTGTTCCTGGCAACCCGCCAGGGCACCCGGCCGTTTTAACCCTTTGCTTTATTACTTTTGTCTCCTAATTGTCTTTTGTTTATATTAAATTATTTTTATAATTTATTAAGTGAATCTCGTTTTTAAGAATTTCTGGGGGCTCTTTCCGGGAGAAGCACCTCACCTCTAGGACCACTGGAGATCCAGAACGGGGATACAAGCGCGCCTCTGCTGAGTTCAGCAGATCCCATTCTGTTTCTCCTAGCGTGGACCAGCGGCTGCAGGTCAAAACCCCGAGGACAAGAAGGAGAGGAATAAAGCCAAGGAAAGGGGAAAATAAAAGCTTCCTAAAAACCGCGGTATTTTTGCTCCATAATTCTTGTGCACGAAGACCCAAAGAAGAAGACGGATTGTAAGTAATCTTTGGGGGAGCGGGAAGCGGGGGTTGCAAGATACCCCCGGGGTTACTGGGACTGGGTCTCAGGGGAGGGGTGAGCCCCTCGGGAAAGGGAGCCCAAGGTTTTCCTGGCACAATCCACTGGGAAAACAGAGTAAAATGTGGATTCTCTAAAACTTTGTCAAGTTGAGGATTAAATCCAAGAAATTTGGACTTAAAACTGCCAAATTGAGGAATAATCCAAGAAACTTGGGATATTTGACATATTACAGTGCCCATGGGCGGATATTAACAAGGGAAGTAAGGAGCACCTTATTGTCTTGCTGTGACTGGGTGGAGTTGAATGAACAGATGTGAGAATGCATAAATAGGTGTGATTGTTGCATTAAATTTTGGGTTTTTTTGGAATTGTGTTGTTAAAGAGGAAAGGTTTTCTGTGCTGTGCTGGAGTGAGGGTGAGCAATTGTATTGTGTTGTTAAAGAGGAAAGGTTTTCTGTGCTGTGCTGGAGTAAGAGTGAACACGGGTCAATGCTTCCACAGGGACTGGATCACGGTGGGGACACATGGAGGGATTCGCTTCCTCCCTGCAACCTCCTGTCCTGGAACCCCGGGGTGGCAAACCAGAACTGGGGCTTGTAGCCCAGGAGCCACGGGGGTGTTGTATCAAATCTGTTCTCAGCGGGATAGCAGCTCTGGTCTCAGAGCAAAGCTAAGGTTATCTTTAGTGGTGATGGTCCCTCCGCGCCTTTCCTCCCCCCCGGGCAACAAGAGCTGCTTGCGGGGGAGGGGTCGCTTTGGTGAGATGGTATGTGATTCAGCGTTTGAAGTTATTTGTTTTTTGGTTTTTTGGGTTTTTTTTTTTTAGAAGTTTTCTTTGCCCCACTGTAGCGGCGGTGAAAGGTTTTCCTGGGAGATGGTGCTCCCAGGGCTACTCCCTGCCGAGCTATTGGGACAGAGGGGCGGGTCAGCCTTAGGAGTGCAAGGGAACTCCTGGAGCTCCGGCCGGCGGTGAGTCGGGACGAACCTTGATAAGATCAGGGCACAGAGGGTGCCCTGAGGGGATGAGTTCAGCTCATCCCTTTTGAGTAAAGTGAGGGCAGGGGCCTTCTAAGTCTTGGTGCCCCTGGATTGTTTAAACTTATTTGGAGCTCTCAAGCCGCAGAGCTGTGTTTAGGCGGCTGCAGGCAGGCTGGATTGAACCACAGATGCTGGTTCGGGTTCCCTGCTCCAGGCACAGGGGGATTGGAGGAGCTCTCAGTGACTCCTGGAACCTCCTGAAGCTGTGAAACAGGCCGGGAACATGCCCAATGGTGAGAGAGCCAGGTGAGTCCCTCTGGGACACAGGTTTTCTATGCCGGGGTCTTATGAGACCCCGCACATTAAGTTCTGTGATTCCGGGAGTAAGGACTGGTCTCAAACTGTCTCAGAGAGCTTTTTCTTAGCCAGATGTGTGAGTGAGATATGGAGCAGTACTGGCGTATGGTATCAGCTCCAAACCAAGGGAGCTGCAAGTTGCAAGCCTTTGTATTTATCCAGTTCTGAGAGAATTCCGTGTATGATGGTGCTGTGGGCTTCTGCAGCAGTAAGCTGTGTCGGTGCTTAAAATTTGGGATTTCAGAAAGAGCATGCATCCTGGGGAAAGTGGAAAAAGAAGTGAGCTCTGTTTGTTTTTTTTTTCTTGAGTGACTGCAATATTTATTTTGTAGAGAAACAAACCCATTTCTTAGTATGCCTTCCAATTTCTTTACTTTAGTGAATATTGTAGAATTTTGTGGTTGATTTTAATTTTAAAGGCAAGTTACAGTAATTTGCATAGTAGTCACTTCTTGAGGTGAAAACTTATCAGGTTGTCAATAAGTGTTAGAGCTGTTAACCCTAATGTTGTTTGTGTCCCGTGCTGATGGGCACAGCCCATGGTTCTTAACAGCAGAACCTGGTGTCAGCCTAAAAGCAAAATCCTGTGGATTGTTGTAAATCTTTTTACTGCTGCTGAAAATTATTTTGTCTCTTTTCACAATATGAAATGCTGATCATCTATCTGATGATTGCTAAGGAGTTATTGTGATGGTGTGTTTAGCTGAAGATCAGGCTCAGAACTGCCATGATTTCTTGTTCTTTTGAATTTGCCAAGAGAGTGCACATGTCTCTAGGAGTGCTTGTGTTGTTTTGCAGCTGTGCTTATTACAGAAGCAGAAGTGGACCCAGTTAAAAGATTAAAATTAAGATTGTTGGTGTTTCGAATTAAGAAGAGAATTGTGGAGACTCTAAACTTGGTCTATTTTAATAAGTACATGTGTTAATTTAGAGATGAGTCTTACTTTGTGAAAGAAGAGTTCGAAAACAATTGTAAGACTGGTTCTTGCTATAGATTGTTCATAGTATATAAGCTGCAAGTACTGTTGAAACATAAAGGTATTGTCAGAAACTTGTCAATGTTTCTAAATGCCTGTAAGAATAAAAGACCTGATCATATCTTGTCATGAGAAAAGTTACACTAGAGATTATTCACATTAAGCAGCTGTGTGAGGATAGACTCCTTTGTACCTGTAGAAGAAAACTTAGAGAAGAATTATCTCTGTGTCTTCATTTCTAGCTTGACTGAAGATCTGTTCAAGGCAGAAGAAATAGAAATTGCAAGTTTGTTTTAGTTGGTAAAAGTAGCTAGCTAGCTGACTGGTCTCTGTGTCTAGCGCCTTTGGTGGCTTTGGGGAGCGTTCCCAAAAGGAGGTGTTAGAATTTGTTGTTGATTCTGAAGCAAAGTAATTTGTGTAGTGGAGATTCTGGAGGGATATGGTGTAAAGAGTGGCAAGATGATAGTGGCAGAGAGAAAAAAAGAGAGAGGTTTGCGTTTCCTTTCATTAGAGTTGTAAAGATTTTTAGAAAGAGAGCGAGAAGTGTCTTGTTGGCTCCGAAGAGTGAGCACTGGCTTGTGGGGAGAAAAAACTTTCAAGCGCGATTAGAGGTGAGAATTGTGCACGAAATAGGAGATGTTAGGAGCATCTGGAGCACTGGGTTAAGAGTTGCTAGGTTTAGGTGTTGTTTTATTGCTTTTATGTAAAGCGGCTGTAGCAGGACCCGGTCCCTGTGAGTGGCGAACAGCGGGACCCAGAGCGGTGGTTCCCGGTCCTCTCATACCCGGTGTGAAGGGTGCCAGAGCGCGGTTCGTGAGTGGCGCTGCTGGAGCGGGACCCGCCGTGTCTGTGCCGGGGTCTCGAGGGGTGCGGGGTGCCGGCAGTGCTTGCCGGCCCGGCAGCGGTGCTGGGTGAGGTTTGCTGCTGAGGAGCGAGCTGGCCCAGCAGAGGAGCCCCAGGCCAGGGCACTGTGGACTGCGGGCTCTGCCCCTCGGCAGCGGCGGGAGCTGAGTGTGTTTGAAAATGCCAGTCCTGTGTGTGAAGGGACGGCAGAGCAGGGAAAGAGGGGACACGAGCTTTGCCCCAGGGTCAGCACGCAAGTGACTGGCAAGGACGCCAGTGGGCCCCTGCAGAGCGAGTGGCTGAATAGAGCCTGCTCAGCCCAGAGCTGCAGCAGCAGGGGTTGGGGGGAGAGATAGCCTGAAAAAATGCTGTGAATGGGAAAGAAGGAACGGAACAAAAGGCGAGAAACAGACCGGTGGATGATGAGACCAAAGCAAAAGTAATCTTGCTCGTTAGGTTCTGAAAACCTCATCAAGGTGTTTAATTTCTTGAAATAGGATCTTTTTTTCTCTTATTTTTTTCCCTTTCTTTCTTCTACTCTTGTTGTTAAAAGGAAGGGGTTTGTTCTAAGAAACTGTTAAAAGAAGTTTGTGAAGCTAAACAAGTAAATAGTAACCAAAAGGTAAAAAGGTAATGAATGTAATTTATTTGAAGTCAAAACTAACCTAGCCTTTCTTGTTTAAGTAATCTGAAATGCACAGAAAGAGATTGGCTCCTATGTTAACTGTTAAATTTCGCTTAACCCAAGAATTTTAAAGAATACTGATGGAAAATTTTGATGTGACGTTTTCATTCTCCCTGTGTTATTAAGAAATTGTTTTCAGGTACTACTGATAATTAAGGCAGAGAAGCTGCAATCTGGACCAAAGAGTGAAGTTGGATTCACACCAATAAGATCAAAAGAGCTGAGGACTGGACTGTAACACCCAAACCAAGTGATACCAAATGTACTCTTGAGCAGAGACCGGCGGTAATGAACTGAGACAATCCAAATGATCCAAGGAATGAGCTAAGAATCATGCCTAACTGGGAAGTAAGACCAAGCCTGTATCAATAGTTTCAAGTCCTGCCTGGACAAGTTCTGAGACACTTTGATATCCACTTTGGAGAGGAAAACTCCCACTCCAAACAGGAGGACTGGGGCTGTTTTAGTTGGAAATCCTCGTATATTTTTACTTTTGCCTGTGATTTGTATAAAGGAGGGGGGAGAACCACAACTTCCATCAGTGCCACACCATATACCTTGTCTAAATCATCCCAATACGGGACATGCTATCTGGATTAAATATAAGTGTTTAAATTAGAGAATAATAGGTATTGTGGTTCACAAAGTTAAGCCTCTCATTGCAGGAAGTGTTGGGTGTCAAATCTACTAAGAATAACTTAAATGATAACTTTTTTTTACTGATGGGAAATTACTAGTGCGTGTTGAGTGGGAAGTACCTGAGGAATGGTGGGAAACTGCTGTTAAAAGGTGTCAAAAGAAATTTGCTTGGAAATTACAAAAGAGGAAGTGACAAGGAAATAGGGGGCAAGACCAGACTGACCACTACAACTCGCCACCAAGAAGAATATAAAACACCTGCTGTGAGCTGCAACCTCATAGGCAGGATTGGTGGGGGTGTAAGCCATACTGGACCCCTATTATTCCTTCTTCTGTCACTTACCCTTTTCCCTTTTGGGACACCAGCAAAGCCATGTTACAAATGCTATCAAAAGCTTTACATGGAATGACACCGGGGTTTCTTTCTTATTACCCACACCAGTATCGATAATCACTGCTATAACCCATCAAAATTAAGTACCTGTATGCATAAAGGGAAAATATTAGACCACAGAAAATCTAGGAACAAGTAGTAACAGATTAGAAAACAACTGCCAAAAAAAAAAAAAAAAGATAAAAAGATGGATTCTCTTCACAGTTGTTGCCAGGAGAAATAACCAAGATTTGGTAAGAGAGCAAATGGTAAGTGAAAAGATAAAGCCAACACAGTAACCTAGACCTGTATTAACCTCACGTCAGGACATGTAAGCAAAGCTCAAACAGCAATTAAATGGAGAAAACTTCTTCATGAAGTAAGAAATACTCCTGGTAAAAAGTATAAAGCTGGTAATAAAACTTGTACATAGTAAGTTCCAGAGAAACCAACTCTGTATTAGACCCAAAGGAAAGTAAAAGAAAAAAAATTGTGTACATAGTAATAGAACCAGATTCTTCCAGTGTAATAGTACAGGGAAAAATCCTTACTCTGGAAATAGCCAAGTTTTGGGGAAATATAAATCAACAAAAAAATGACTATTAGAAAGCACCAGATGTCTTATTTTGGGATATGTGAGAAAAGGACATACCCAAAGCTCCCTTCGCAATGGAAGGAGAATTGTACTCTGAGAATGATTCAGCTAGGATTTTTCTTTTTGTCAGGACGAGACAGAAATTAGTTGGGGATGTTGGTTTTTGAGGTCCTAAAAAGAAATAAAAGGGAATAGTTTGAGCACCTCAAAAATGGGGAGATGAGAAATAGCCCCTGAACACATATTAGAAACATTCTTGGGCACAAGATGGAAGTTGGAGATATCGAACCCAAATTTTTGCATTATGAAACTCCAAGCTGTTGTAGAAATCATAACCAATGAAACAGCTGGAGCTATAGAATTAATAGCCAGTCAGTGATGAAAACCACAGCGGCAATAAGCTGGTTTTAGACTATTTATTGGCCAAAAGAAGGGGTGTTCTGTGAGAAAATTAATACATAAGATTGTTGTTTTCAATGACAATAAAAATGCCGTTCTAGATATCGCCAAGGATATCAGAAAAATGGCCCATATGCCGGTCCAAAAATGAAAATCAGTAATGACCACTAACTGGTGGGATAATATATCGGGGATAGAGTAGTAGAATATTTCTTCCTTGTTTAATCCCCTGTTTAATTTGGCAATCACCAAAGTAGAGGAAGGCATGCAAATAGTAGCAATGCCTACAGACTCAAAATTGGCTACATCTAGAATGGCACAAAAAAAAAAAAAAAAAAAGAACGAGTGCTAGAAGCTAGAAAACAAGAATTATTGCTCAAGCCAAATGATTTATAAAAAAAGAAGAGGAGGGGTTTGTTATAAATTTGTATTGTGATATTGGCTTTCGCAGATGAATATTATATATTAAATACTTTTTAGCTATGCTAACAAGTCTTAAGTTTAAAAGAATTTCCTAGGTACAAGGCAAGGAAACCCCAGAGGGCAAGGACACTGGGGCCCAAGTTATTATCAGGAGAACAATAGAACCCAAATTGTTATCAGCGGAAGATATGAAGACCAGCTGCCCTCAGGGGAAGGATGAGGGGCCCAGGCTGTTACCAAGAAGTGACCATCTGCAGCAAAAAGGAAACCAAACTCCAAAATAATACTGACCAGCTAGAATAACGATAACCAGCAAAAATTATGCTGACCAGCAGAAAATAACATGATCCAAGAAGGTGGAACCAGGGAGGGGACATGCTTGAATATGCATTAACCTCTCACAGCAAGATTGGGTTAAAAAGGACACTCCTGAGATACCAGGTGTGTTCCTGGCAACCCGCCAGGGCACCCGGCCGTTTTAACCCTTTGCTTTATTACTTTTGTCTCCTAATTGTCTTTTGTTTATATTAAATTCTTTTTATAATTTATTAAGTGAATCTCGTTTTTAAGACATGGAACTGTTTGTAAAGGCACTAGCATACATCTTCCAATTTCAACACAGTCATATCTTAACAGAGTACTCAATTGCAGAGGAAAGTTCTCTATTCATACTGTCAGGAAAATTAATCTATAAACACCAGAGGTTTATGTCCAAAAAGGAGACAGAGGAGTCATTTTACTTTATTTGAACAAAGGGAGAGGCCGTGGGGCATTTCCCTGGGGTGTCTCAAATTTTTGGAGGATGCAGCCTCATTTTTATACTAATTTCCCAGCTGTATGCCCTTCTCTCTTTCCTCATTGGCTGAGGTACTTGAGAGGCACAGACTTCCTGGAATGCCTGATACCTGATTCCCCTCTAATGTATAACCCTCCCTCTTAATTTTGAATTCTTATGGAATTTATGGTTTTCCCCCATTGTTTCTTTCATCTTTCAATATCAAATTTCATTTATCAGCAAACCTACAGTTTATTTGTAAAGACAAACATCTTTTTTTCCATTCATCAATCAGTGGAGTCCTTTCCATTGTTTATCTCTCAGTGCTAGTTTTGTCTACCAGCAGACCCATAGCTTGTTTGTAAAGACAAATCTGTCATTCCTCTCAATACTGACGAGCAGCTAGGAAGAGCAGCACGTGACTATAAGTAGTAAGAGACACACAATCTCTTCCCTGCAGTATATTCATCTGTATAGCACAAACCTTAAGCATAGCTTGTGCATCTGAGAGGGACCAGTTTGATTCCTATTTATGCCTCAACATACATTATGCATGAGGTAAAAAAATACTATAGGGGCTGTACACGTGCTGTGAGGCATGTCCCGGGGAGATTTCGCCTGACAGCAAATCAGGGCAGAGAAAGCTTCCACGAGAGGGCTGCAGGCGACCCCGCCTTGCCGGTGGAGCAGATCCCCAGATGCCTAGGAAAAAATGCGTGGGAAATCAGGCTAAGGGAGGAAGGAACCTTAGCACATAAAAGCAGTTAACTGTGACGCAATGTCCGTCATTTTCCCTTGGGTTTCTTGGAGGCTTGTGCATGTCCCCCCGCCTTTTTCTCCCTGCATTCCTCCTTCCCTGGCTTTTGCACCTGTCTTTCTGCCCTGATTCACTGCTTCCCCGAGGCAGCCCGACGCCATGGCAGCCTAGTGCTCCGATGTTTCCCGACGGAGCAGACGCCGCCTGCACCTTGCCTGAGACATGAACTTAGAAGAATTTAAGATTTTAAAGAAGTTGAGGCCTTAATTAAAAATAAGACTTGCTAAATCTAATTAAAGTAAATAGATGGGCCTCGTTAAAATTAAAGGTACACAGAAAGGCTTTGCTAAAATCAGAGGTTAATCATTGGCTAATAACTAATTGTCAATTTTATGCTTGTTCAGCTGGGCTCATAATGAGAAACAAAGAATCTGGTAAGGAACTTCAAAAACATAAGACAATTGCAAATCAGATACTCATTGAAGACTTGAAGACATGAAAGTAGGAGCCCAGCCAAGGGCTCATTTGTCACTTTGCATTGAAAAGATAGAAAGGTCAGGATGAGGAAGAGATATATTCCTTCCTCCTTTTTGTGACCGCTCCTCATAATAAGACCATAACAAACTACGCATGCTTAATTGTGGGGTTTTTTTCTAATTAGCATGAGAAGCAGAGAATGGGTGGCAACTGAGTTATGAATATGCATTTGTATTCAATATTTCTGTAAATAAAAAGCCTTTATTCACCTGTATTCGAGGCCATGTGTAATTAAGGGAAGACCCAGCATTGGCCCAGAGCTGTTAATAAACATACACTTTTTAACCCTAAAATGGTTGAAGAGTCTTTGTCCCTCTCAGTTGGATATTGATACTAGACCATATCCATATTTTGGTAAATCATGCCTGCGCCCCGACCACGACAACTCACAGCTGCTCCACAAGTTCACCCGTAGCCACAGCAACCTGTTCTTCACCAGAAGAAGAGACACGCAGCCTGCTGTTGTTAGGAAATCGCACTGAGCCGCCACGGGAGCCACGCAGACACATCGCAGCTTGCAGCACACATACTCCATCTGCTGAGCTGACACTGACGGGGTGCCCCGAGGCACAGTGGTAATGATCTGTCCCTGTCTCCTGTTTCTCTCTCCATCTCTCTTTTTCCCTCTCTGCTCTCTTCTCTATCCCACTTTGGTACGAACACTTACTTTTCTTTATCAATAAATATTTGCTGTGTTTGCACTTTATTTTTGTCCAAGAAATCTATCAAAAAGAATCCTCTCTGACTCCCCTTTTACAATGGGACAAGACAGCATCCTATGATATTAGGATGAAAGAACTTGAGAATATATATGTACTTCTTTCCATAGCATCCCTTCTCTGGATTTCTCCATCTAAGCCTATTGACAGGCAATCAGCCATGTAAATCCTTCAGGTTTCTGAGATCTGTCTGCTCATACAATTCTGACCTACAAAAGGCATTCACTGTACCTGGAGAAATACATCAAGTAGCCAGTAAGGCATGGAGGAGACAGGAGTTGTAAATTATCTGCAGAGAGGCTCAGGCTTCATGAATAAATAGCCCTCTATTAACCCAGCTGTAAAGAAGTGTCTTGAAAACTGGGCAATCAAGTTGAAGCTTTGTCAGTCTGTCAAGTGAGATATTCCCAAGGAAATAGTTCAGTGTTCATTCCAGAGAAACAACTTGGGCATGTTTGTCTCTTTCAGCCCTGGGTCTCCTAGGGTTTGATAACATACTTCTTGATTTAACCAGTCCCTGGGGTTTTAAAAGCACTGTTTTTTTGTGGCATTATTTGAATAGTTCAGCAGAAAAACAGAGGAAAACTTCTGTCTTCTCTCTGGGGAAAGCTACCCAGTAAAAGCCACTATCCTAAGGTGTTCATACCCAGACAGCCCCAAGGGCCTGACCATCCACAGCAGCCCTGAATTTGGGAGCCTCCTATAAAAACTGCAGATAAATGGCTGCGTCTACATGTGCTAATGTTGTAACATTTTAGACTATTTGGAATATTTGGAAAATTAGAATATTAGAAAATTAGAATATTGAAGATTCTATTAATCCTTAATAGCACATCCATAATGCTAAAGCCCCTCAGCAGAGACCCAAACTGTTACAGCTCTGGCCAGAAATATTAACCAGTCTGACAAAGGAGCAGTGATAACCTGTAATAAAGAATTGGGTAAATAAAAGTTCGGAATAAGAAGTTTAAATAAAGTATGTATAATTATAACTAAATGAAAGTATGGAATAAGGAATTCTCCTCCAGGTCAAGGTAGAATTCCTTTTCCAAAAATCACGAATTGCAAAAGAACCCCCCCCAGATAACAGGTTTCAGCAGACTCATCAACTCGGAGGAAAGGACAGGACACAGGCCATCATAGAAACAAAAGAACCAGCCTAAAAGTCTACCTCCAGAGAAAGGCAACGCCCGGCCGATTTCGGCCGGAGACCATCAAGCAAGACAAAAGGGACGAGCCTCAGGAAAATGGTCGTTGCCAGAATCGAACACCACACCCGCCAAACCCATACTACAGAAACTCAATCAAGAAAGACAAAGAAGAGACTACTCCTCCGAGATATCCATCGGTGCTAGCCCGGATCTCTCGATCCTGCTGTGATGAAATATGTTAAAATACATACAGACTCACTTTGCATTTGAGGAGACTCTGCCCGGACACTTACTGACTCAATGTTCTAGGCCAGGAAATCCATTCACCAGACAATCAGGGACATTTGGTGAATGGAAACTGATTGGAATTCTAGCCTGGGGACATAAAATCCTTATAAAAACCCAGGCCAGAGAACCCTCAGACGTGGATTTGGGAACACCTATACCTTGTGTATAGACCCTGTCCACCCAGCGCTGCGCTGTCCATTTATTGTGGTTTTTTCCTCGCTGTTTGTTGCTTTATTAATTTATAATAAATTAATCTTTGTTAATCTTTAATCTGCCGTTGCATTTATAACATAACCTACTTCAGCAATAAGAATAAAATTTCAGTATTTTAAATGTAAATTGGATTAGTAAATCGTACTGCTGCTTTATTAAAGCGAAGAAAAACTTTTCATGTGTTGGAGGAGCCATTTTTCTGTTACAAATGTCTGAAGGAACATGCCAGTAATCACGAAAGAACAATTCACTCTGCCTTGATTTAAGCCCTCAAGTACTGTCCTTCCAGAAACAGACTATTTTGTAAACACATTGCAGGTGTCTAGGTTTGGAAGACAGGTGTCTGCTAGGGAGGGCAGGAGCCTCCCTTGGAATGAAAATGTAGACCCCCTTCTCCAAATTACTATAATTTTGAAATCAAGGGGCTCTCAGGCAGAGATCTGGGGATAGGAATAACAGTTCTTTACTAGTATTTATAACAAGGCACACAAACAACAATAACTACAGCATTAACAACAAAACAGAATCAGGGACCCCGTGACAGCCTTCTCGGCTGAGAAGGGAAAGGATGGAGGAGAGGCTTTGCTTCACAAACCCCCTTGGGCAGTCAGTCCCGGTGCTCCTGCAGAGCTCTGAGGAACAGCCAGCTGGAATGGCAGGAATGAGCAGAGATCCTGGGCCCGGTGGATGAGGTGTATTAACAGCTCCACAGTGGTGGCACGTCCTGGCAGGACATGGGGTGCAAGACCCACCAATGAGGAAGGAAGAAGGAGAAGAAGCAGCGGCAGCTCCATCTGGGCGATGGTGAATTCCCTTCTCCCAGCCGCAACAACTCCTAGCGAGTGTCCTGCTCTGAAGCTCAAGGAACCAGCCAGCCCTCAGCTGCCCCTGCCCTCCCTTTTTCCTGCCCCACCCCGTTCCCCCTGGACCCAGCCAAACTCTTTTTGTTTCTCAAGCACCCACTAAGTACCAATAGTCAAATTTTCCCCGCCAGTGATGGGTAAAAATTCCATGGGTGAGCCAGAACAGAAGGAAGGACACCCAACCCCCAACAAGGTTAAATAAGGAAGTATGGAGTGTAGAAAGAGTTATTACTTACTTTAGCATTTCAGGTAGATTTAGGAAGCAGACACTCTGTTTTCTTTCTACATAAATCTTGTCCTACTTAGAGATGCCAAAAGCCATTTATTATGAGGTGGCAGGACCTGAGCTTTGGCAGAATGGGCAGCTGAGCCTGGGAGAGAGCTGGACAGGCTCAGTGCTGAGGGGAGGAGAAAAGGATCAGAAGAGTAAAGAGGGTGAAAACTGTAAGGAAGTGGCAGGAAGACAGATGATGACAGATGTTGTTTTGTTGATTTAAAACCAGCAAAACTCTTCCAAAACCTCATAGATACCAAATTTCTGGATCCTCTAGTTGCTTTGAGCAAGCAGCTCCAACAGCCCTTTGGAAAACAGTCACACCTTTTGCAACCATCTCCTTCCCAAAGGTGACAATGTCCTGGTGCTATCAATCCCTGCATTAATTCTGTAACCTTAGGAGCACAACTGGGATTCACTGTGATACTTTTTGTTGCTTTATTTAGACATCTTATGAACTTATGCATTAAAGGGAATGCTCTTACAAACAAATACAAAGGAAGGGAACAGAAACTGCATGTCCAATCTGTGAAAAACAAGGTTCACTTTTATATATATATATTTTTTTTTTTATATATATATTTTTTTTATATTATATGTATATATAGTTTAAAAGTTTAATAGAAAGACAATTAGGAGATAGAAATAAAGCAAAATGAACAAATACGGCCAGGTGCTTCAGCATTCAGCCAAGAGATTGCACCTTACTAACAAAGGATTGTCCCTTAAAAATACAAATCTCTCATGAGCATTTATTAATGCTGTTATAAATTTGTATTGTGATATTGGCTTTTGTTATAAATGCAACGGCAGATTAAGGATAAAAAAGATAAATTTATTATAAATTAACAAAACAGCAGAACAGCGAGGAAAAACCACAATAAATGAACAGCACAGCGCTGGGTGGACAGGGTCTATACGCAAGGTATAGGTGTTCCCAAATCCACGTCTGAGGGTTCTTTGGCCTGGGTTTTTATAGGGATTTTATGTCCCCAGGCTAGAATTCCAATCAGTTTCCATTCACCAAGTGTCCCTGATTGTCAGGTGAATGGATTTCCTGGCCTAGAAGATTGAGTTAGTAAGTGTCCGGGCAGAGTCTCCTCAAATGCAAAGTGATTCTGTATGTATTTTAACATATTTCATCACAGCAGAGTTGAGGGATCCGGGCTAGTGCCGATGGATATCTCGGAGGAGTTGTTTCCTCTTTGTCCTTCTTGATTGAGTTACTCTAGCATAGGTTTGGCGGGTGTGGTGTTCAATTCTAGCAACGACCATCTTCCTGAGGCTTGTCCCTTTTGTTTCGCTTGATTGTCTCTGGCAGAAGTCGGCCGGGCGTTGCCCAGGTCCGGAGGTAGACTTTCAGGCAAGTTCTTTTGTCTCTATGATGGTCTTTGTCCTGTTCTTTCCTCCGAGTTGATGTGCCTGCCGAGGTTTGTTATCTGGGTGGCTTTTTGCAATCTGTAACTTTGGAAGAGAAATCCTGCCTCGACCTGGAGGAGGATTTCTCATTCCATATTTTCATCATTTATAATTACATATACTTTATTTAAACCTTTTCTTTTGAATTTTTATTCATCCAATTCTTTATTACAGTCCCCCACCTAATAATTTGACCACATTAAAAATTCGTGTCTGTGTACATTTTTCAGAGGAATACAGATTTAGATAATGTCGTTTTCCTCTTTGTCTGACTCTTCTACATTTTCTGGGGATAACATATGTTTGTTTTCAAATTCTCTCAACGCTTTAACTGCATTTCTATTCTCTTTCTCTTCTTCTAACTTCATGATTTTAGAAAGAAGGGCAGTATTTCCTTGTGCCTTTTCTGGGTCTATTGGGAGAGAGGCAATCTGCATTCCTTGAACGACAGAATGTATCAGTCTGATCAGACAAGGAATTAGGCAGGGTAGGAAGATGACTCCGGCAATTGAACATCCTATAAAGAACACTAGCTTTTTCCACCATGCCCCTTGTCCAAAAATTTGATCCCACCAAGAAGCTTGTAAAATTGAATTCCATTTCTGGACTGGTACATGTGCTACTTTCTTTATTTCAGCAGCTAGACCCTTTATAGTTTCTCCGAAGTCATCTATTTCCATGCAACACTCTGACTCGTTATATCTACCACACACTCCTCCCTCCTCAGCTAGCAAATAGTCGAGAGCTAGTCTGTTTTGGTATACAAAAGCTCTCATCTGGGAATGTTGTTTTGCTAGGAGTTCTAGGGCTTCTGAAGTGTGATTTGAAATGACTTCTACCACAGCCTGTAACCTAATAAGCCGATTGAGGATGTTGTGAATTCATGTTGTAAATATTGGCTTTTCACAATTATTCTGATAAATATATTATATGCTTTCACTATATTCTTTTCTCTCTTAGCAAGTTATAGGTGTTATAAATGCAACGGCAGATTAAAGATTAACAAAGATTAATTTATTATAAATTAATAAAGCAACAAACAGCGAGGAAAAAAAACCACAATAAATGGACAGCGCAGCGCTGGGTGGACAGGGTCTATACGCAAGGTATAGGTGTTCCCAAATCCACGTCTGAGGGTTCTCTGGCCTGGGTTTTTATAAGGATTTTATGTCCCCAGGCTAGAATTCCAACCAGTTTCCATTCACCAAATGTCCCTGATTGTCTGGTGAATGGATTTCCTGGCCTAGAACATTGAGTCAGTAAGTATCCGGGCAGAGTCTCCTCAAATGCAAAGTGAGTCTGTATGTATTTTAACATATTTCATCACAGCAGGATCGAGAGATCCGGGCTAGCACCGATGGATATCTCGGAGGAGTTCTCTCTTCTTTGTCTTTCTTGATTGAGTTTCTGTAGTATGGGTTTGGCGGGTGTGGTGTTCAATTCTGGCAACGACCATCTTCCTGGGGCTCGTCCCTTTTGTCTTGCTTGATGGTCTCCGGCCGAAATCGGCCGGGCGTTGCCTTTCTCTGGAGGTAGACTTTTAGGCTGGTTCTTTTGTTTCTATGATGGCCTGTGTCCTGTCCTTTCCTCCGAGTTGATGAGTCTGCTGAAACCTGTTATCTGGGGGGGGTTCTTTTGTAATTCGTGATTTTTGGAAAAGGAATTCTACCTCGACCGGGAGGAGAATTCCTTATTCCATACTTTCATTTAGTTATAATTATACATACTTTATTTAAACTTCTTATTCCGAATTTTTATTTACCCAATTCTTTATTACAGTCCCCCACCTAATAATTTGAACACATTAAAAATTCGTGTTTTCATACCTTTTCAGAGGAATATCAGGTTAAATAATGTCGTTTTCCTCTTGGTCTAACTCTTCTATATTTTCTGTGGACAACATATGTTTATTTTCAAATTCCCTCAATGCCTTAACCGCATTTCTATTCTCTTTTTCTTCTTCTAACTTCATGATTTTTGAAAGAAGGGTAGTGTTTCCTTGTGCCTTTTCTGGGTCTATTGGGAGAGAGGCAATCTGCATTCCTTGAACGACAGAATGTATCAGTCTGATCAGACAAGGAATCAGGCAGGGTAGGAAGATGACTCCGGCAATAGAACATCCTATAAAGAATACTAGCTTTTTCCACCATGCCCCTTGCCCAAAAATTTGATCCCACCAAGAGGCTTGTAAAATCGAATTCCACTTCTGGACGGGTACAGGGGCTACTTTCTTTATTTCAGCAGCTAGACCCTTTATAGTTTCTCCGAAGTCATCTATTTCCATGCAACACTCTGACTCGTTATATCTGCCACACACTCCTCCCTCCTCAGCTAGCAAATAGTCGAGAGCGAGTCTGTTTTGGTAGACAAAGGCTCTCATCTGAGAATGTTGTTTTGCTAGGAGTTCCAGGGCTTCTGAAGTGTGGTTTGAAACAACTTCTACCACAGCCTGTAACCTAATGAGCCGATTGAGGAGGTAGATTGGGGTCCTGTATCCCCAACTGCCATCATTTGCCCATGTTGCCGGTCCATAATATTGTATGATTCTTTCGGCGGGCCATTCCTCCCCCTTCTACTGGTGGTTACCTCCGGCTATTGGTAGTTCCCGTTTCAATTCCCTCTTTTGTCGGGCTAGGGTTTCAAAGAGGGGAGCACCTAAAGACCTGCTTTCATCTTTAGGTAGTGTAAAGAAGAAAGGCCGAATTATTCCGAGTGTGCATGACCCTTTCCAATTTCTGGGCAATTCACTGTATGCTTTCTTTCCGCATATCCAGTAAATCCCATCCGGTGCCTTCCAATCTCTGTTAAGTTTTGCCGGGTCCTCCCAATATTCCCTCAGGCCGAGAAAGGCATGGAAGGGATTCGCCCCGTCCTGTTTGTTCCAACATAAACCAATTAGATCTATCCATTCGCAATTATTTTCCCGAGATTGGCTCCAATAGCCCTCGGGTGATTCCGGCTGCCAAATTTTTGTCTTTTTATCTGAATTTACCGAGAGAGTTTTTACACACGGGGTGTAACCAACTAGCTCGGTGAATTCCCTTCCTTCCCGACTGACACAAAAAGTTCCAATGATTCTTTTATCAATCACCCACCCCTCTGGTCGCCGGGTTGTTTTGGATAATTTTAATCCTGTCCACTTAAGTAATTGTTCTGGGGTTAATCCTTCTCCCTTCCATGGCCATCTTTCGGCTGATTTCAGGCCACCACATATCCAACAATTAGTCAATCCTAATTCGGTAGCTATTTCCTGCATCAGATCTATGAATAGATTCTGATTAGGGCTAGGTAGCTTCCAATTATCGTATTGTTTTTCTAATTGTTCGTATTGCTCACTGAGAGAGTTTAACCTCTCTTGTTCGAGTCTTTTTTTCTTATTTTCCATTTCCTGCCTTTTTAGTTCAAGAGTTAATTGTTTTATTTTATTTTCAGGGTCTGAACCATCCTCGTCTTTTGCGAAACAGATCACCTGATCAAACTGCAGACACACTCTATCATCGTCATTTTTCAGTAAATCCAAAACTATAGGTTCATTACTGAATGACACTTTCGTTTCATGTTTCAGGTTCTTCCCTTCCCAGTACAATTTCCCCCCCATGGCACAATATTTTAAGTTTGCTTTATTGTAACAAAAGGGGTTGACTCTGTGGTACGCAATGAACGTCGACTGTTTCTTTCCTCCAATCCAGACAGTTTTATTACACTGCCCGCAGACCGAGATTGGGGAAACCCCTCCTATATCTCTCTTATTTCGTAGATGGGTCGCTTGGACCTCTTTTTCCCTTGTGTTATGGGGTTGCCTTTTTCCAGTACCTATCCCCGGGATGGAGCACCAAATTTTTCCTTCCAGCTTACACAGGTCCATTTGGGTACCGTTTGCCCAACATTCTCCTGCGTGCAATTCCGGAGGGCAGGTGATCCATGGCTCGGTTCGCGAGGCAGTTTGGCACTGCTCACACTTCCCCAGGGAGGTCGTCCCCGGAGGCGCCTCGGGGCCCGTTCTCTCGGTCCAGCACATGGCTAGGTTCAGGATCGCCAGGATTCCCCACAATCGCATCCCTCTGCCATTCCCTCCGCCCGTACAAGAACATACGGCGGGGATAACCATCTTCTCGGCAGCAAGGACTGTCTTCAGGGGCCCTTGACGTTCTGATGGCAAACCTCCTTTTAAAGGTTGCCCACCGAGATGCCTTGATCGTGCCGCTCCTGCACGGTACCTTTACGTTTCGGCGGCACTCTATTATTAGAGGTTCCGCCTTACAGTCCAAATGGCCTCGTAATCCTTTTTGAAAAAATCGGAACCACTCAGGAGAGTCGAGTTCCAAGATACCCACCCGGGTAGCAAGTGCTAGAAAAAGGTTGGTCTGTTCTAATTCCTCTTTGTAACACGCGGCACACAACCCTCTTGGTTTTTGCCCCCCTAAACAATGAGTCACCCACGTTTGTTTACAATATGCACACTTAAAATGTACAAAAGGAAAACAATAACATTCAAAATTGGTGCAACTTATCCTGTCTTCGTTGCTCATTTGTTGTTCCGCTGAAGCCTGATTTTCAATTCTCCCGGAGGGGTTGCAATTTTCCACTCGGGGGAGTCGTGAACCGAAACTTTCTTCACTCGGGAAGAGTGTGTCCAGCCCTTTTCAGCCGTACGAACCGCGGTGTCTGTAGTCAGGAGGACGAGGAATGGTCCTTCCCAGTGAGGACTGAGGGGTTGCTCTTTCCACACTTTGATCAGTACCTTGTCTCCTGGTTGAATTTGGTGGATCGGAAATCCCAATGTGCTGCTTTGAGGAATCAATCCTCTTCTCCTTAACTCCTGTAAGTTTTTATTTATAGAAATGAGATAAGGTTGGAGTTGAACATCCTCTGTTTGAAGATGTTCAACCGGCATACCATGCTTGTACGGCATTCCATACAACATTTCAAAGGGGGACAGCCCTGTTTCTGAGTTCGGCATGGTTCTTATATTCAACAATGCCAAGGGGAGACATTTGACCCAGGACATTTTTGTTTCAATTGTCAATTTGGATATTTGTGACTTCAATGTCTGATTCATCCTTTCCACTTGCCCCGAGCTCTGAGGGTGCCAGGGAGTATGATATTGCCATCTGATCCCTAACGCATCGGACAACTGTTTGATAATTTTTGAGGTGAAATGTGTACCCTGATCCGAATCAATATGGTCTATAATACCATATCTAGGAATTATTTCCTCCAGTAGAATTTTAGACACTGTTTGAGCCGTGGCCTTAGCTCTGGGAAAAGCCTCTACCCAATGTGTCAATTTATCTACTATAACTAACAAATATTTATTTCTGCCAATTTTCGGTAATTCCGTGAAATCCACTTGGATTCTTTCAAATGGTCGGTATGAGATTGGCCGACCTCCCCAATTGGTTTGCCGAAAATTCGCTCTGTTTACCTTTTGGCATATCACACATCCCTGTACCTCTTGTTTTGCAAGCTCGAAGATTCCCTTACACCCGAAGAATTTTAAAAATTGTTCAGCTAATGCCCTGGTTCCCCAATGGGTTTGTGCATGTAGTCTTTTGAGTATTCCTTTCGCTATCCCCTTCGGGACCAACTCCCTCCCGTCGGGTAACCACCATTTACCCTCTTTGAAATGTCCACCTACCTTTTTGAAGTCTTCCTGCTCCTTTTCTGAAGGAAGCACTGAAACCTCTGGGGGTTCCCTTGGGACTAGCTCAGAAATACTTACGGTCAACAATGCCGCTCTTTTCGCCTCTTTATCCGCTAAATTGTTTCCCCTTGTATGGAATTGTCGTCCGGTCTGGTGTCCTTTTACATGAACCACAGATATCTCCTGTGGCTCTCTGACCGCTTCTAAAATTTGTTTAATTATTTCCTCATGTACTAATCCTTTTCCTTTAGTGTTGATCAGACCCCTTTCTTCCCAAATTTTCCCGAAGGTATGCACTATCCCAAATGCATATCTTGAATCGGTATAGATGGTTCCCCTTTTTCCCTTCAAGCCTTTGAGGGCTTTTAGGAGAGCAAAAAGTTCACAAGCCTGTGCTGACCAATTTGCTTTTAGGGGACCCGATTCTACAGTCTGTCCTGTTATACCATTTATGATGGCATAACCCGATTTACGTTTTCCCTCCATCATCCTCGAGGAACCATCGATAAACCATTTTTCTCCTCCTTCCAATTCCTGATCCTCCAGATCGGGTCTTACTTTAGTTTGTAATTCCACTGCTTCAATACAATTATGTAGTAGCTTTCCCGTTGGTTCCCCGTACAAAAATTGCGCAGGGTTTTGTGCAGAGGTTGTCCTTAATTCCAATCCTGGCGAACTGATTAACATGGCTTCATATTTCAGAAGCCTTGAATCCGTCAACCATTTCTCTGCTTTTTGTTGTAAGATATTTCTTACATCATGTGGAGTATAAACTATCAGGGGAGCTCCAAACGTTACTTTTTTGGCTTCCCCAACCAACAGTGCTACTGCCACAATTGCTTGCAGACACGTAGGCCAGCCCCGACTGACTGGATCTAGGATTTTGGACAAAAACCCTATGGGTTTCTTCTTTTCTGCCCATTCCTGGGTTAAAACTCCCTGTGCTGTTTGTCCACTTATGTTGACAAACAGTTGAAACTCTTTTCTGATGTCTGGTAATGTTAGAACTGGAGCAGTGACAAGGGCATTCTTTAGTTCTTGAAATTTAATTTCGTCTTGTCCTGTCCATTTTAATCGATCTGTATTTAGCCTTTCATACAGAAATTTCACCTTTTCACTGTATCCCTCAATCCACTGTCTGCAATATCCCATGAGCCCTAAAAATTGCCTAATTTGTCTCTTGGTTTGTGGGGCAGGAAGTTCAAGGATTCCCACCACCCTCTCGGGATCTAATTTCTTTTTCCCTTGTGATATCCAATGTCCAAGATATTTTACTTCGGGCTCGGTGAATTGCAACTTGGATTTAGATACTTTCAACCCCTTTTGTCCCAGAAAATTCAGCAGGGAAATGGTACATTTTTTCACCTGCTCCTCCGTGATTCCGGCGATTAGCAAATCGTCTACATATTGTAATAGTTTTGTCCCTTCCTCTGGAGTGAATTGAGTGAGTAATTGCTCTAGGGCTTGTCCGAACAAGTTCGGAGATTCGACAAATCCTTGTGGGAGGACAGTCCACCGCAATTGCTGATTTCGATTGGTATCCGGGTCTTCCCACTGGAAAGCGAAAAAATTCCTACTCCCTTCATCCAAGGGACATGTCCAGAATGCATCCTTTAAATCAATTACACTATACCATACATCCTCTGGTGAGAGTCTGTTTAGTAGAGTGTAAGGATTTGCTACCACCGGAAACCTGGTTCGGGTTCTAGCATTTACAGCTCTCAGGTCCTGAACCAATCGGAAGTTCCCATCGGCTTTCTTTACTGCCAGAATGGGGGTGTTATGTGGGGACATGCAGGGCTCGAGGGTGCCTCCTTTGAGCAGTTCGTCAATTATTAATTTCAAACCCTTCCTCCCTTCTGTTGGGATGGGGTATTGTCTGATCCTTATTGGATTCTCTGGGTTTTCAATTTCAATTTTGATGGGGGTAATATCTAATTTCCCCACTTCCCCTTTTGAGTGCCATACTCGGGGATCGATTTCCTTTTCATCTTTTGAAGTCAAATGTAACATCTTTACTACTAATTCTGAATCTTTTACAACGATATTTATTCCTAAAGCTATGATCATATCTCTTCCTAATAGATTGTAGTCTGCTTCTTCCACAAGCAACAAATTCCCTAAACATATCTTATTTTCTGACTCGATTTCCACCTCTTTGATTACCGAGACTTTAAATGGATCTCCCTTTGCGCCAATTACAATTACTTTTTCTTTACTCGTTTCACACCCTATGGGTAACTTCTGCAGGGTGCTTCTTTCAGCCCCGGTATCAACCAGGAAACTCATTTCCTGGCGGTGGGGACCTACCTTCAGTTTTATCAAGGGCTCTTTTGCTGTAACTGTCCCCATTTGAAAGAGTCCAAGACTTCCCTAATCTTCCTTAAATATTTGTTCATCTTTTATTCGTTTCCTGCAATCCCTTTTTATGTGTCCTACTTTCTTACAGTAGAAACACTCTGGAGGATCCTTTCGAGGAGGAGTTTCCTCCCTCTGAGATCCTTTTTGTTTCTTAGGTATGGGTTTACCTTGTTTCTGTTCTTGTTTTTGAACTTCTTTTACTGCAGCCACTAATATTTTGGCTTGAAGTTTCTGTTTTTCGTCTTCTCTCCTCATATAAACCCTTTGAGCTTCCCTTAGAAGCTCTTGGAGATTCTTCTCCTGCCACCCATCAATTTTCTCAAGCTTTTTCCGAATATCCTCCCATGATTTAGCCACAAATTGAGTTTTAAGCAGGACTTCCCCCACCGGAGAGCTGGGATCAGTCCCTGAGTAAATCTGCAGACTCCTCCGCAGCCTCTCTAACCATTCGGTGGGGGATTCTTCCTTTCTTTGACATTCCCCAAATACTTTGCTTATGTTTTGTCCCCTGGGGACCGCCTCTCTTATTCCCTGCACGATGATATTCCTTAAATCTATCATGCTCCTTCCTTCCTCGGTCTGGGCACTCCAACTCGGGCTCACACTCGGCCACTTTTGGTCGCCTGGTGTTCCCTGCGGGTGACGCCTTTCCCAATCTCTGATGCCTGCCTGCTTAATCATCTCTCTTTCCTCCTGGCTAAACAGGGATCTCAGGATGGCCATGAGATCTTCATAGGTGTAGATACTACTTCCTAGAAAATCGTCTAACCTTTTGGCCACCCCAAATGGGTCATCCAGCAACCGCCCCATTTCTTTCTTGAATGCTCGTACATCCCCTGAGTTAAGGGGTACGTTTACAAATCCAATTATTCCGGGGGCGGTTGGCACTTCCCTGAGAGGGAACATTCAATGCCCATTTTCTGTCTCCCCCCATTCTCCATTCCCTATTTTTGATTTCCACCGAGTCCTGCTTGCAGGAGGGGAACTGGAGCTTGCGGGAGTTTTTCCCCTCATTGCTTGCGGAAAGTCTGCCGCAGCTAGGTGACTCAGAGGGTTCTCTTCTGATACTTTCGGTGGTCCCAGCTGTGATGGCCGGACCGGGATTTGTGGAGGGGGTAAGCCCCATCCTTGCGCCAACACCGACTCTGGAGAGGGTGCGGTGACTGGGTTTTCTGCAGGTGGGGGGGTAGTGAGGTTTTCCGGCACCACTCCCGGTAGTTGAGGAGAGCGTGCTCCTGCCAGTTGCCCTAAGGAACCCTCGGGTGCTGACGGTACTACTTGATCCATCACCGAAGGCTCTACTGGCCTGCGGTATGGAGGGGGTAAGTGATCCAGGGGTTCCCAGGTCTCTGTCTTATGTTCGTTTTTCTGTTTCACTGGAAACAGCCGTACTCTGGTATTTAACCAGAGTTTGGCATATTCTTTCTCCTCAGCGTCTGAAGAGACCTTTTTCTCTACGTGTGCGAGTAATTCTCTGCACGTCCATCTATCAAATGTCCCCAATACTGGCCAAGTGAGACAGTTTCTTAATTCCTGTTCTCCCCAAACCTCGGCACAGTAATGAATCATTTTTGCTTTGGATTTCCCTCGTCTTTCGGGACAACTTTCCCAATTTCTCAACATCCATCCTAAAGGACTCTCCGGTGGGATGTCTAACAATTGTTTTGGTTCCTCCGAGGGGCCTTTCTCGTTATTTAGTTTTTGCATTCTACTTTTTCTCTGCCCCATTTTTCTTACGATTCTTACCTGCTCTGCGTTGTGTTCGTCTTCCTTCTCGTTTCTGAAAGTCCAAGGTCGTGCTAATACTTACCTCTCGGTTAGCTGTACCGGGGTTTTCTCAGTGCTCCGGCTTTCTAGATCTTTTGGCTGAGAGAGTTTACCAGTTCCAGAGCTCGACTGGACGTTCCTTCCTCTCTCGGCCCCCTTTTTGATCGGTCCCCTGAGACTCCCTTTAGTCTCAGGCTTTACAAGTAAGGAAAGAGAGACCCTTTTTCACACAGAATCGCTTCCTTCGCGGCCGGCCAATTCCCTCGCGGGAGGATGGAAACACGGCCTTGAAGTCCACACTCGCTTCGTGACCAGGTCACGTCTCTCACAAACTCGCCCGATCACCCGCTCAACCTTACAGTACTTACAGCTATTTCCTGCAAGGATGTCTTCGTGCACGTGTGACTTTTTATGAGCTACCAAGCCACGGCTTTCCCGAAGGCTCCTCGCCTTCCCGAGCTCTCTGGATCCGTTTCCTCTTTATTATGGTTTTTTCCTCAGCCTAAATTTGGTTCGGAAATCGGAGCGAACTGCGGAGGGTCTCTGCTCCCCAGGCCGCTGAAATCAGTGGGGGTACCCCCCTGGACAGCGAAATTCTCCCACAGTTTCTTCCGATCCGAGTCACGGCACCAATCTGTTATAAATGCAACGGCAGATTAAGGATAAAAAAGATAAATTTATTATAAATTAACAAAACAGCAGAACAGCGAGGAAAAACCACAATAAATGAACAGCGCAGCGCTGGGTGGACAGGGTCTATACGCAAGGTATAGGTGTTCCCAAATCCACGTCTGAGGGTTCTTTGGCCTGGGTTTTTATAGGGATTTTATGTCCCCAGGCTAGAATTCCAATCAGTTTCCATTCACCAAGTGTCCCTGATTGTCAGGTGAATGGATTTCCTGGCCTAGAAGATTGAGTCAGTAAGTGTCCGGGCAGAGTCTCCTCAAATGCAAAGTGATTCTGTATGTATTTTAACATATTTCATCACAGCAGAGTCGAGGGATCCGGGCTAGTGCCGATGGATATCTCGGAGGAGTTCTCTCTTCTTTGTCCTTCTTGATTGAGTTACTCTAGCATAGGTTTGGCGGGTGTGGTGTTCAATTCTGGCAACGACCATCTTCCTGAGGCTTGTCCCTTTTGTTTCGCTTGATTGTCTCTGGCAGAAGTCGGCCGGGCGTTGCCCAGGTCCGGAGGTAGACTTTCAGGCTAGTTCTTTTGTCTCTATGATGGTCTTTGTCCTGTTCTTTCCTCCGAGTTGATGTGCCTGCCGAGGTTTGTTATCTGGGTGGCTTTTTGCAATCTGTAACTTTGGAAGAGAAATCCTGCCTCGACCTGGAGGAGGATTTCTCATTCCATATTTTCATCATTTATAATTACATATACTTTATTTAAACCTTTTCTTTCGAATTTTTATTCAACCAATTCTTTATTACAGCTTTCGCAGATAAATATTATATATTAAATACTTTTTAGCTATGCTAACAAGTCTTAAGTTTAAAAGAATTTCCTAGGTACAAGGCAAGGAAACCCCAGAGGGCAAGGACACTGGGGCCCAAGTTGTTATCAGGAGAACAATAGAACCCAAACTGTTATCAGCGAAAGATATGAAGACCAGCTGCCCTCAGGGGAAGGATGAGGGGCCCAGGCTGTTATCAAGAAGTGACCATCTGCAGCAAAAAGGAAACCAAACTCCAAAATAATACTGACCAGCTAGAATAACGATAACCAGCAAAAATTATGCTGACCAGCAGAAAATAACATGATCCAAGAAGGTGGAACCAGGGAGGGGACATGCTTGAATATGCATTAACCTCTCACAGCAAGATTGGGTTAAAAAGGACACTCCTGAGATACCAGGTGTGTTCCTGGCAACCCGCCAGGGCACCCGGCCATTTTAACCCTTTGCTTTATTACTTTTGTCTCCTAATTGTCTTTTGTTTATATTAAATTCTTTTTATAATTTATTAAGTGAATCTCGTTTTTAAGAATGCTCATGTATTATTCAAATATTCTTCTTAAGTTTTAGATGTTCCTTTGTTTAGCTTCAACTCTCCTCTCCCCAACAGATCAATCTTCTTGGCTCTGTTGAGTCTCACAATCCCTGATAACAGAGCTTAAATAAATTCTTCCTTTGGAGCTCCAGTCACTGCTGTCTTCATATGGATAAGATAATCTAAGAATGCAGGGGGAGTTTCTGGCTATCTTTTCAGTCTATGGGTTATATGAACAAAAGTAGTTTTTATTTTATAACATTAATTTTAATATTTGTGAAAAGCCAATAATATAATATGTATCTATAACACAATCTCACCACTTTATTCTGTGTTTTGCTGCTCTCTTTAATTATGAACTTGTTGCTGAAGGATCCTTATCAAAGTCAGAGTAGTGCAGGGAGATTTAGGGTGTTTTTTTCCTCCCAGAGGTTGTCATTAAATAATAGGCAAGGCAAAGGATTGTGTAAACAATACCATCAGACTGTTGGATGAGGAGCTAATGTTTAAGAACAAGCCCACATCAAGCACCTGCTTAGATGAAAATAAGAGGCAACCAGTCCTAGCAGCTGCAACCAGTCCTAGCAGCTGCAACCAGTCCTAGCAGCTGGAAGAAGCTTGAACAATGCTTAATGATGTGAAGACACATTGTGAGCCCCAACACATCTCCTTCCTTGTTTAGACAGTTAATAAAGCTGAACACCAGTCTAGAGGTGCCTCTGCAGTCTGCCAAGTCTAAAATTATGAGACCCCCTAAACACTACAGCATACTTAGAGTTTGCTAGGGATTGCACCTGAGTTGGGCACATCGGCTGAACCAAACTGTTGGCAGCTGATGGTCACTTGTTTTCCACTCTGCAAGGGGCACTGGGGAATAGCTCAGCAGATGGTTGAGCTCTCCTGCTGCAGCCTGGCTTTGGGTAATGGGCACCCACATAGTTTGGGTTTTTCCTGGTTTGATGTTAGACTTTCCTCCATTTCTTAATATCCAACATAAAATACTAGAACTGTGTTTACCATCACTTCCATTTAGGGTTGCTCTGCTGTTCTTAAAGCTGCATTTGAAGTTAATGCAAATTACACTTTGAACATGTGAGATGCTGTGTAATGCTAAGAACTCTTGACAGCAATCCAGCACTTGATATTTGCTAGACATTTTAATAGCTTCATCCCAAGCATGTTAGCTCTCCTGCTGCAGACAGGATAATGTGCCTAGTACCATCACTGCTGCAAAAATATGTTAATTAATGTGGGAGGAAGCTGGGTGCCGTGGGGAGGGAAGGGCAGAAGCTCTCACCACTGTCACCCTTGTATGCAGTGGAGGGTAGGAAATAAAATAAGCACAACCTGAAGCTGTATGTGGAATGATCAGGACAGAAGGCAACACTGTAATCATAGAGCAGGGCATGGACACCCTTAAAGAAGAGTATGATCATGAGAGTCATGCAGATAAAGGCAGGGGAAGAACTTGTGCACAGAGTTAGGCACATTGCACCTGGAGAGGGATTTCTTATATTGGAGAACTTGTAGCTTCATCATTTTTCCTGTGTGATTTTGGCCAAAAGGTGTGCTTTTAATCTGAATGCTGCTGCCTCATATCCTGATGAATACTGACCGTGTTTAAAGGTCCTGTTGGTCTGCACTTTGTGTGTGTAAGTCACAGCATGCCCTCTTCCTTGCTTTCTATTGTATCCTCTGCACTCTCGTTATCTTCCAGTAAAAGGGATACCTACTTCAGCTCCAGCCCCACAGCCTCATCTCCTTTCTGACTATTAGTAATGTTCATAGCTTAACCACATCACCTTTGATAACTCCAACACTGTGTATGTGCTGATTATGAATTAGTCTTTTTAGTCTTCATTAGTCTTCATTAGTCAGGGACTCAAAATTACTGAAACAAAGCAGGTGCTTTGCATAGGGATTCCTATTGTGCTCAATATTTACTCTTTTCTTTTTGGAGGGTTGAGATCAGAATTGTTTCAAGTATGTGGGTTTTAAACCACAAATCTTCTCTCCTAAACAGCAAAACTGACTGTTCTTCAGTTATTATTACTGAGGCAAGCCCTTCTGTTCTGCTCAAACTTTCTGTAAAAATAAAATCCTCCACAATGCTCTTGAGATTAATAAGTTCTCATGTCTATTAGATCAAATACTAACCTCATCATTGTAGTTCAAAGATTTCCAGACTCTCTTTTTGCAGACATGTCTATTTTTTGTTAAGTTGTTGCTGTCCTGTTTTCCTGGTGGGATTCAGCAGCACTGCCTGGAAGCATGTGGCTGACTCAGTGTAGACTTACTGAGACCTTCAGGTGAGAACGGACTGCTGACAGTCCCTACTACAGTCTGTGGCTTACAGCAGGGGCAGCTCTGAGGTCAGGTCAGGCTGCTTGGGGCTTTAAGGGGTCAGTCTTTAAATGCCCCCAAGGAGGGAGACTGCAGAACCTCTCTGGACAATCTGCTGCACTGCTTGCCTGTTCTCACAAGGAGCAAATTTCTCCATATGTCATGTCTTATGTCATGTTTTCAGTCATGCCCATTGTCTTTTGTCCTCCTTCAGCACTGTGAAGAGCCTGTTTTCATGGTAGCACTGCTGTAAGTGCTGGTGGGCTGCTGCTGGGTCCCCCTGAAGAAGTTTCTTCTCTAGGCTGAAGAAACCTAATCCCATCAGTCTCTCCTCACAAAGCCTTGACTGTCTAGGTCACCTCCAGTAGGATGGAGACATCTCCTGTGCTCCCAAGACAGCTGCTGAATGACTTAGAAACACTCTGGCTTTCCTTTAAGGTGATGCCTGCATACTGTCAAACTGTGGTGGAGAGGAAGGTCCCTGCAGTAGACTGAGACATGGTGGTGACAAAGCACCATCCTTACATCCCCTTGGTAAAAGCTCCAAAATTGCACCCTCTGCTTGGGGCTGTCACCCTTCCTGCAACACTGAGATCCAAGACTGTGATTCTGTGTGTTTTGTAAATTAAATCCTTCAGCACCATGAGAGGGAAGTCCTACTTGTCCAACATGATTTCCCTCTACAACAGGGTAACCCACCTAGTTGATCTAGGAAAGCCATCAGATCCAACCTTTTTTGGACTTCAGCAAAGCTTTTTATACAGTCTATCACAGTATCCTTCTGGACAAAATGTCCATTACACAGCTAGATAACAGTGTTATGCAATGGGTGAGCAACTGGCTTATGGGTCAAGCACAAAGGATTATAGGGAATGGGTTGACAACAGGCTGGTGTCCAGTCACTAGTGGGGTTCTACCAGGCTCCATCAGTGGCCCTGTGTTCTTCAACAGCTTCATTAATGACCTGGATGCAGGACTCAAAGGAATGCTAAATAAGTTTGCTGATGACAGTAAATTGGGAGGAGTTGTCAACTTCCTGAGGGTAGAGAAGACCTGCAGAGACCTCAACAAATTAGAGAGATGGGCAATCATCAGTCGTAGAAAGTTCAACAAGTGAAGGGCCAGATTCTGCATCTGGAATGGGACAATCCTGTATGTAGGGACAGATTGTGGAATGAGAGGCTGGAGAGTAGCACTGTGCAAAGGGACCTGGGGGTCCTGGTATATGGAAAGTTGAATGTGAGTCAGCAGTGCCCTGGGAGCCAGGAGAGCCAACCCTGTCCTGAGGGGCATCAAGGACAGCATCGCCAGGTGGGCAAGGGAGGGGATTGTCCCGCTCTGCTCTGCACTGGGGCAGCCTCACCTCGAGTGCTGGGGGCAGTTATGGGTGCCACAATAAAAAACAGGCATTAAGCCATTAGAGAGGGTCCAAAGGAGGGCCATGAGGACGGTGAAGGCCTTGAGGGGAAGTTGTATGAGGAGTGGCTGAGGTCACTTGGTTTGTCCAGCCTGGAGGAGACTGAGGGGAGACCTCAGTGTGATCTTCCACATCCTCACGAGGAGAAGCAGAGGGGCGGGCACTGATCTCTTCACTCTCCTGAGCAGGGACAGGACTGGAGGAAAAAGTCTGAAGCTGTGTCAGCAGAGGTTTAGGTTGAAAGTCAGAAGTAGGTTCTTCACCCAGAGAGTAGTTGAGCAGGTTGAACAGGGTCCTTAGGGAAGTGTCACAGCACCAAGCCTTAAAGAGTTCAGAAAGTGTTTGGACAGTGCTACTTGGGATGTTGCTGTGCAGGGCCAGGAGTTGGACTCGATGATCCTAATGGATCCCTTCCAACTCCGCATATTCCGTGATTCTGTGGTAAGAGCAGCAGGTGAGCGGTCCCTGGTGTGGGAATGGAGAAGGGATGTCCTACAGCTGCCGGCAACCCTCCGGTTTTGTGAGGTAAACTGCAGCAACTCTAGTCGAGGTCAGCGGGCCGACGGACGGACAGCACAGAATGCGCTGGAGGACCAGCGCTGAATCGGCTGGCGTTCTCGTGCCCTCAGTGCCCTATATGAGGACACACGAAACCAGCCGCGGTCCGACGCGGAACTCCTCGCGACCTTATTCTGACGGGCGGGGCCACCACCTCCTTGCGTCCCCTCCTCGGCCCTCAACCGCCTGGGGCGTGCTCGGACACGCCCTTAGGGCGGGGCGAGTCCCCCTGGAGTATGCCGAGGGCGGGGCGTGAGGCGCGCGCCCGCGCGCCCTCGGTACCGCGGCTGCGCCTTGCCCGTGCCCGCCGCCGCCATGGACAGCGACGAGGAGACGTTGGAGGAGATAGTGGAAGGTACGTGTCCCACGGCTCGGGGAGCGAGGCCCGCCGGGGCCGGGCTCTGCTGCAGGAGCTATAGGGGCGCAGGGCGGTGGCCGCGGTCGGAGCTGGGCCCCGGGGTCGGGCGCAGTGGATGACATCAGTGGGCTTATGCAACGGACGGGCCGGGGCCGCGCACGTGGTCGAGTTCGGCTGGCGGCGGGGCCGGGGGGAGCCGGGGCCGCGCTGGCGCCGTTACCGGGCGGGCGCTTCGGGGGCCTTCCGCCGCCGAGTGCTCCGGCCACAGCGGGGAGCTCTGCACCCCGGACGCGGGGATGGCGTCTGCTCAGCTCTTACTGTCAAAAATAAGTCATGACCGTGGTTTTCTGTAGCTGCTGTGCCCCCGTGCGGGCGGTGGCCTACAGCCCGCACGCCCTGGGCGGTGCGGCCGCTGCCCAGTCCTTTCTCTGGCGGCTGAGGGACATGGAGATGCCCTTCTTTGGGGAGAGCCCAGGGAGCCAGGACGGCAGTCACATACATGGAGAAAAGAAAAGAAAGAGCGAGTCCAAGAAGATACTGTGGCCGTATCCATGGGCAGCAAGGTTGGAGCCATCCGTATGGGAGAGGGGTGGGCCAACTTATAGCTAATATATACCCTGTATGTTCAATTCACCTCACATGTGTGGATAGCTAGCCCTTGAAGAGTTCTAAACCCAGAGGCGCGTGACCTCTGGAAGTGATTTGCTGGTGGAAACCTTAGCAGGCAGGGATGCAGTTCCTCAGCAGGCTGTCATTCCGTGGCGTCTGGGAGCAGGGAAACAAAGCCTGACATCTCTGTGGGAGACCACCGGCTCCCCAAAGATTCCTCGCAGAGGGACCGTGGTCCTGCCGTTAATAGTAGTTTGGCGTGTTCAGCTGTTGGGATAGGCAGCTCCTTGCTCCCTAAGATGCGAGTAATGGGCGTTCGCCGTGGGCTTTGTGTCTCATGTGGTAGAAGGACTAGGCCTCAAAGCGAGTAGCTCCGGAGAAGGTGTCTTGCACGGCAGCTTAGTCTGACAACAGATGTGAGTTAAGCAGCTGCTGCTCAGAGCTGGATTTACCATCTAGGTGTGTGGTGTCAGAGCCAAAGAGAAGCTTTGTTGTGTAGAACATGGGTGTGAGGGGAGTGCAGCACTCCTATGGATGGGTCCTGTGTCCTTAAAGATGTGGTTTTCCACTGCCTTTCCTCCTGACTCCTCAGATCAGTGGGTTGCAGTTGTCTGGGGCATCCTTATGTCACAGATAAAGTGTTCTGTATCCTGGGTTTGTTTGGCATCTCCATGGGCTAAGGAAACAAATTTTTAAAGTGTCTTTTATTCAACAATGTATATGAATGTATGTGTTTTTCTGAGTGAGACAGAAGCAGGATGCTTTCTGGGGGTGAATAGGATTTTGCACTTACCCAAACGAAGTTAGGAATATAGAAATCAGCACTTTTATTTTTGAAGGGGGAGTTTGGTTCATTGTTGTTATTCCTCAAGCATTCATCTGGCATCTTTGTGTCCAGGATTTTTTATTGATGATGCATATTATATGTCATCTGTTAAGTAACAGTGATACTGCCAATAGGGGTTTTTATCTTTGTTTTGTGTACATCAGTGGTTTTGGTAAGTGACTCCATTGTGAGCTAGCCCCTATTAAAGTAAAAAAAAACTTGAAAAGTTCGTTGTCTGAACTTACAAGGAAATCTTAGGAGACCCTTAATGAAGCGACAAAAGTGAGGTTTTACTATAATTTAAAAATGTGTTTAGATGCTTTGGGTTTATTTTTTGCAAATGGAGGAGAGAGGTGAAAAAGGCAAGTGGAACACACTGCTCCCCATGAAATAATGAGGATTTCTTCTGTTGAGTTAATCTGGGACAGAATTAGAGCCAAAGGCCACAGCCATACAGAAAAAAGTGGTATTTATGAAGTTATGAAACTTGAGGTTGTGGTTTTTTCCGTTATTGTTGACTAAGAGAGACTGTGTTTCTTGTTTTGTTGTAGTGGTGGGGGCATGGCTTTATTTTTTTTTTTTAATAAGGGAAAACGTCTAGCACATTAGAATAATTGGATTCTTTGTATTGTGGCTGAGATTAAGACCCTGTATAGAGACCATTGGATCAAAGCTGACCATTTAAATCTCTGAGATAGTCTGTATCCTACTGTGCAAAAGTCCTGATATATGTTCTGTGTACAAGCATGGCAGATTTTATGTTTGCCTTTGCATTCTAGCAAAATCTTGACAAAGCTGAACAGTCACAGAACAAATTTGCTAGGGTGTTTATTTATTGTTGTTGCTTTGGGTATTTTTTTAAATAGTATTATGTACCAATATTATCAGTGTATTTTTTTAATCCAAGTGTTTTATAAAAGTTTTGCCCCTGTAGTGATGGTAAAACAGCTGTTGTATTGTTTTGGGTTTGTTAAGTTAAACCAGTTGTACCCTTCTATATTGATAAAACTTAATTTAAAAGGCCTTTAATTAAAACTATAAATTTTAACATAGTTTTTGGTCTAAAAGAGGTGTCCACATCAGAAATGTTACTGACATTTTAATTAAATTGGTCATTAATTTATTGTTTATTAATATTTAACCATTAATAATAATTGGTTAAATTTAGGTAAAACTTGTCCTTTCTACAAAAAGGGGTGTTCTGACAGAATGGGAGGGGAAAAAAGCCTTTGTCCTCTTTGGAAAGAGCAGCTTTTGTTTAAAGAGTTCCTCTTCAAAGTAATTAAAAGCCTTTAGTGATAGAGCTTTGTTCCTTCCACCTTTTTCTCCCTCTTTTTTTACTCTATTATTTCTCTCACTTTGAATTGATAAACGGTGCCTGATTAGTTTTACTGGATTCTTAAACTTTTAACTGTTTTCAGTTAGTTTGGACTAGGGACTTGAAGTGAGAGCACAATTGTGCGAGAGAAGCTTGGTGGAGCATGCAAGGGAGGGCTGAGGGAGGGAATCCTGGCTCTTGGATGAGTTCTGATTCCTTGCTGTTACTTTCTTCTTTACACCTTTCTAGGTGCATTTCCATACTCAATTAAATCTGCACAGCTTGTTCCCTCTCTTGGCACTGGACTTAAGGTGTGATAATACTGAAGTGCCTCTTGCTACCTGCATCAGCCTGGGCTGTAAATCAGGCCCCCTCTCACCGAAGTTTGTTTCTGCCTTTCCATATGTGTGATGAACCTTTTCAGTTTAGGGCAAATTTTGTCAGGGAACAGCTTGACCCAAAGCTTGAAGAATTGGATGCATACACTGTCTCTCATTTCTAATTGGCTGTGTATGCATCACCAGGAGACTGGAGGAATCAGAGGTAATGTTTTAGGTAGAAGCATGGCAGGACATAAATATAGGCTAGCTGTTATTTATTTGACAGTTTTCATGCAAAATTTGTACCTGATAAAATGTCACTGTGGGAGCTGTAGCACCTACTCAGGTGTATCCCTGTGCTGAGAGCAGCCCTGCTGAGCTCTGCAGCCAGAGCTCACATAGCTAAACCAGGCAGTAACTATCATTTAAAATACTTCCTTTGGCTTTGAAGAGGCAGTTAGAGATGCAATAGGAGCCTTATTATGCTTTAACTTAGTAGAGTTGGCCAGTTATATTAAGTAAAACACAAAACATGCAGGTGAGGATCCAACTGTTTTGTCTCTGGTTTCACTCTGTGCAACAGATGTAATAGGGAAAACTGATATGGCTAGGGGTGGGAACAGTATATAACACATCAGAAAGGCACTGGAGGACAGCATTTAAAATACTAAATACAACGTTGACTGTCATATTGCATGGGCACAGCATTATGGACGTTACATACTTTTATTTCTTTAAATTCCTGTGAATACAGCTGCATGGTGGCACATGCATATTATCATAAGGCATGTGTTTATCAAAAGAAAAAATCAAACCTTTTCTTATCCTGTTCTTGCCAATAAATACATGTTTTAGATAAAGAATTATTGTACTTTTGAAGATGTATATTAATACAAGTTAGAGTAATATAAACTTTGTTTCTTTAAGAAACAAGTTTTGCTTATTGTCATCTTCTCTCTCCCATCTCTCATCCCTTTTCTTTCATCCTTATATTTTATTTTTATATTAAGCTATGTGTTACACAAGTACGAGCTTCAGTTGTATACTATGCCTGATCACTGTTCCTAACAGCAATGATCCGAATTACTGTTTTGTACTAGGGAGCTACTGCATTTCAAGCAGCTACATAATGAGAGAAGGTTTAAAATCTTGTATAAAAAGTCATGTATTTTGTTGCTTTTTTTTTATTATTTTTTTATTTCAGGGCATCTAGATGATGATGGGCTACCACATGGATTCTGTACAATAACCTATTCATCAACAGACAGATTTGAAGGAAATTTTGTGCATGGAGAAAAAAATGGCCGTGGCAAATTCTGCTTTTTTGATGGAAGGTACACTCTGACTCTGCTTTTTCTTCTGTATTCTTCTTTCTGCTTGTAGTGATGCAAAACTAATCTGCAATGATTGTATATTGCTGAGTTTCTGGATAAGATTTCTCATTAAAAACTGTAGCTGAAAAGTTTGTTGCTGCTGTAGCCATTCCTGTGGTGGGTTTGTGTGTAATGAGGTGCCTGTAGTTGTTACCTTGAGGGAGAATGCAGTGGTGTGAGCTCTTTTAGCACTGTAAAGTTATGAGCTAATTAGAAATTATAAGAAATTGGGAGGTGATTAAAGTGGTAAAAACCATGCTGACAGTGACTTGGGCATCAAAGTTCATTACTTCAGGAGGACTTCTTTGCCTTAAAGAGCTACACAGAGAGTGCATCTGGACCAGGAGCTCCCTGTGCCAGCCCTCACACACAGACATAGGACCTTGACAGAAGAGGCTTGCCTTCTGCTTTGTCAAATTGTTTTGTAAGTTAAAGGACTGTGTTAAATACAGGTTTGTTATCAACTCTAGTTAATCCTCTGCAAGTTGTTTGTGGCCTGATTTACTTTCAGAAAAGCCGCTATAATTTCCCTTCTTTTCACTGGGAATTGTGACAGTGAAATTGGGCTAGTTTGTGCCTATGCATGTGTTTTCTTCTCTGATCCTCACTGTGAACACCTTGTAAGTCTTCACCCCACCACCACTGCAGCATTCCTGTCGGCAGTTGCTCAGAACTTCCTCCAAGGGAGCAGCAGTATAAAATTATACAATTCTTCATGATTTTGCAGCTGTTGATGACACTCTGAATAGCGGCTGTTAAACTGACAGTTGTGCCCGGTTACTCTCTTCCTGCTTAGCAAAATTCTGAGGAGGAGCTCGAGGTATTGTGCTGTCTCAGTGAGTCAGCTTCTTGTCTGTATTTGCCTTTGCCCTTGTTTCATACTGGGGATGTTTTTTCATGAGAAAGATAATATATTTATTCAGTTGTGTAGAAAGATATTAGGCCTCCAAACTTGGATGAAGAAAAATCCTCACTGTTGTTGGTAATGGCCTTATTAAATCTTACCAGAGTAACTGAAAATGAGTACTGCCCAGCAGCTGAGTTCTCCAAAATAGTTTTGGTTTAAGTTGTTAGTGTCTCTGTGGACACACATACTTAATGTTTCTGTGCTGGTGGATGATCTCAGCAGTGTAGTTGCTGATTGTATAATCAGAGGAACTGACCCACTATTTTGTTTGTATGGCTTCTCCTCCACGTAATCCAGGGTACAGGCGGCATTTAGTGGGAAGAGTCAGGTTGCTGCTGAGTCTTTACTGCTTAAGTATTGCCAACTCATTTTTTTTTTCTTCTTTTTTTTTATTTTCTCTTAATTTTAACCTTTAAAAAACTAGAATAGTTGGCCACTGATTTTCAGGAACGAAAAGGGTACTTTTCAGAATGAAAATATGCAAAAATAGTCTGCAATGTGGTTTTGGAAAATGGGGTGTTTTCATTAACTATTATATATTTTTATTTAGCTAAAGCAGCCTTAACTGAGCAATAGCTAATTACTGAAGATGCCATTTATCTAGCTGTGCCCAGCTAGCAAGACTAAGTTGCTTTCTGAAATGGATGGTTCAGGAATCATGACATGTTATAAGAATGACCTGGCATAAAGCAGGACATGCTATTTCCATTAACTGTGCCATGGGCAAGGCTGAGTGTTCATGAAGATGAGCAATTAATATCAAAAATGTCTCAAAACAGCTCTCCCTTTGCAGAATCCTGTGCAGTAAGCTAGCTGGTTTCAACACTCGTGGGTGTGTTTCCCTGCAGACTACTGAGTAAAGGCTGACAGCTGTACTGCTGTACATCTGTTGTTGGGGGGGGCAGCTGAGTCCTGTCAAATACAGGACTGGCTGCAGTGTAAGCATTCTCATTTTTTGAGTGTTGGGGAATAGGACTGGCTTCCTGGCTGCCTTGTTTGGTCAAGGAAACTTTTCCCTTTACTGGAATAGCTGCCCCCTTCCTGTTAATTATTTAGAGGAATGGAAACCTGGGATGAAATATCAGTTGTTTTTTTTCCTTCCCCTTCAAGAAAATGCAAAAAATTGCAGCATATTCTTAGAGAGAGAGAAGTTTCACCTCTAGCATACTCCCTGTTTTGGATTATGGACTTGAACTTTCCTTGGTGCCAGTGGTTCTGGAGTGAACTTTGAAGAACACGGCACACTATAAAGGCAGGCATGAGAGCCATGCTTGGCACAGAGCTGCCCTTCTTCCCTAATAGGAAACTCCTGTAAACTGACATCTCCCAGAACACATTAGAAAACCATTATTTTTAGGGAAAAAGTTCTGAGTTTTCAATATGGAGGGAGCAAGAGATAAGTGGATTGCTCTGTATCGATATTAACTTAATCCCTGGAAGGATATTGGAGTAAGTCTTTTCCTCTCCAATTCATATCACTGGTTTAATTTAGATAGTTTAGATAAGGAGTATCTTCAGTCCCTTCTAGGCATAGTGGATAATGGGAAGATGGTACATCTGATGAATCTTGACTTAGATAGAATTTATTTTATCAGAAGTATGATCATCTGAGAAGCAAACCAGAGAAATACAGACTAGTTCAGGTTTTGTATTAAAAAGGTTTTTCTTATGGAAGACACAGAAGCTATTTATCTTTGTGCTGGTCAAGTCTTAGTTGCAATTACTGTGTCTGGCTGCAGACACCATAATTTGAGAGCTTAAAAAAAGTGAAGTGGGAACAGGGTGAAAATAGCTAGGAAACTATGAGCAACATAAGAGTTTCTGAACCTGACTTTTTAGGTGAGCTTGAAGGACATAGACTTCTTTCTTAAGGTATCATCCTTTTGATTTCCTTAGATGGATCTTTTGGTCTGTGTTTGGAGCTTAATGCAAAGAGAGAAAACATAGAAGTCTGAGTTACAGTAAAAGAAAATATATTCTTTCCAGGGATGAAGCCCTGTTGTAATTTAGCAATGTTTTAACTTCAACTAGTGCAATTAAAGGTAACAAGACAGGATTTTTAGTGTTTTTCATTACATGAACTAGGGGTGGCTGCTTCTTTTAAAGAGTGATCCTACATGTGCACCCTATGTGTGTTGTCACTACAATGGAATTCAAACCTAGTGATCTGTGATAAATTAGAGAGGAAAGTGCCATCATTTATAGTTAAGCAAGGGCACTGATTTCTGGTGGTTCTCTCATCCTTCTGTGTGCTGTAGTGCCATAGCTGTCTGTGCAGCTCTGCAGTAACCTGGATCAAGAAATCCATTTGACTGAAAAGTAAAATAGTTTTCCTGCCCCTTGTTGTTTTGCATCTGGTGTGCACTGAGGCTTTTACTGTAATGTATTTTCTCATGGAACCCTCATCCAGCTTGCAAAAGTTATGTAAAAACCGAGCATGAAGCTTTAGAAATGAGAAAGTAAATTCTGAAAAAACGTTCCTTCCACAGCTCTTGTAAATCTAGACATGACATGTATAGTCATTTGCTCACAAACACTACTTGGGCATATACCTTAGATGTCTGCATCTGGAAAAGAATTATGCAGTGAAAATATGTGTATGATGACAGCTGGCTGTTAGCTAAGTGTGCTGAAGTAAAAGCTCAACAGGTTGTGTTCCCTTATGTTAATCCTAACATATGAAAGAAATACCTGAATAGACCCTCTTTTATGGTGATAATAAAGGTTTTGCAAGACAAAACCAAAATGAATAATTTCTTTGTTTAAATCCAAGTGCAGCCCTAGTTCTGTTTGACAGGCGATGTTCTTTAAGAGAAATACATGAAAAGTTACTGCTTTTAGTGGGGCCTGTACAAATGGCTGCTAAGTGTGTTGTTGGGGAGCTGACGCTGAACTGTGATAGGTTGCAGTTTGTGCCCTGTCATAGTTCATGTGTACAGCAGCTCAATTTCATCTCTTCAGAGACATGTCAGTGAAGGTCCACATGTAGCAGGTAGAAAATCCTAATGTGAGAGTAGCCTGCTTGAACAAGAATTACTTCTTTGACCCATTTACTGACTATTCCAGCCTACAGAAAATGGTAAGCATGTGATTAAGATGAGTGATGCTGTGTCCATGCAGCACACACTGATGAAAGGGTGCTGTAAGTTGTTTTCTGCCCTTGGAGCTCCATAGAAACAAGTGTCAGGTTTTCACCTTGGTGTCCCAGTGTGTTGAGGCTTTGGGTTCACAGCTGAGCGGTGAACGGTTATCCACTGCTGTTTTCTTTCTTTCTTCATCAGCACCTTGGAGGGGTACTACGTTGATGATGCCCTGCAAGGCCAAGGAATCTACACCTATGAGGACGGAGTGGTCCTTCATGGCACCTACGTGGATGGAGAGCTGAATGGCCCAGCCCAGGAGTATGACAGTGATGGGCGGCTGATATTCAAAGGGCAGTATAAAGACAACATCCGATATGGAGTCTGTTGGATTTATTACTCGGTAAACCTGACCATCTGCTCTCCTTATTGTAGAATTATGTACCTTTCTTTTCTCCCCAGCTGAAACAAATACCCACCATGACCCAGATATCCAAAAATCTGGATAGATCTGGGCATTCTGATTTTGGATAATCCAGCACAAAGTTAGAAGATTTTGGTGTTGAATGTTTGCCCAGTAGGTGAGATTCAGTGAGGCAGGCTGCAAGATGCCCTCCACCATTTTCACCTTCCAGGAAACCCAAGCCCTTGGAAGTGCATTTATATATAATTTGTATGTAATGTAGAAATAGGATGTCTAATAATTTATGCATTATCTCTCTGGGAAGGCTGGACTAATGATTTTGCCACTTTGTAGTTCTGCCTGCAGGTGAGGAGTTTGGAAGCCATGCCAGCTACTGCAACCTGTTGCTCTTAGGATGAGAGACTTTGTCTCCATTTCTGCAGGATATGTTGTGAAGTCTGGCTTTGCCCAACACATCAGATATGACTGGTGTGGGAGCTGTGTGAGTGGAGTTGTGGACAAGGGATTTGCTAATGAAGCAAACCAGTATTTTATCTTCTTGAATTTATGTTCTTTTACAACCATGCTTAGTTAAGGCAATGACTGTTGTACAGTTTTTAGGGATTTTTTTGGTGCAAATTTTTAAAAAATAAAATTCCTATTCAGCCTTACCCTGCAGAGTTGCACCTTTCAATCTTACCTCATGCTAGGAAGGGGTTAACGTCTGCATGTAATTAAGCTGCTGATCAAAAACCAGTTTAGTTCTGTCCTACATATGGTGCAAACTTTAGTTGCAGATTGATTTATAAATGCTTACCACCACTGGGTGTTCATTTTATTTACTGGTTTACACTTTTGCCATTAATAATGTATTAGTATCAGCAAATGTTTGGTGCATGCTGCCATAAGTTTTTTCAGTCCTAGTGTATAAAATTCACACAGCTGACACTTCATGTATCTCTTGCTTCATCTTCCAGCTGACAAAGTGTTGCTGTGCCTTTTGGAAACGTGGATAATTACAGGTTGTTTATCATTATTGTCTTGCCAGACAAAAAGATGCAAGGTGTTCCAAAAAACTTACTGCCATGGAACCAATTGTTTTCTCATGACTCTGACTCTGTGACTATGTGCACATTTTTTTTCCCCAACTTAAGGTTCACTGTTTCCTATTACAGCATGTTTGAAACTCTTTCATCCTTGGACTTGAACAAAATGGTGTCTCTTTGAAATAGACCCTGTGCACAGTGGTCTTGATATAAATCAGTTTGTTTCCACATCATACCTGCTGGTCTTGCTCCCGGCGTTATTTGGAGATTCCAAATCTTCCTTGTCTTTTTTGAAATAAATACCGGTGGTGTCTAGGTTTGAAAGGTGTCTGCCAAGGAAGATGGAAACCTCCTTGGAATGGAAAAAATATTACCCCCTTCCCTCCAAATTATTCTATCTTTGAAATTAAGGGGCTTTCAGGCAAAGATACAGAAAAAGGAATAACACTTCTTTACTAAATGTATGTGTACATATACATATAGACATACAGATATATATACACAGAGATATATATACACATATGTATAAATATATATACACATATATATATTTATATATGTATAAAAAAACATGGCAACAAACAACAGGAGCACAGCAAACAGAGCAGAGCCAGAAACCCAACCGCAGCCTTCTCTGGGCGGTCAGGCACTTTCCCCTGCGATGCAGTTCCGGGCACAGCCGGCAGGGGACGCTGTGGCGCGAGCGCAGCCACCTCTCTCATGTGGTCATGGCGGGTGGGCTGGGATGAGCAGATGCCCGACTAGTAAATGTATCGGAAACTCCGCCGCTGTAGCGGGGAGGTGGTGGGGAGCGTGGGGGTGTGTTACAGCACAACCCCCTGTTGCAGCAGGGAGGCTCCCTCTGAGGGGCTGGAGGTCCCAGGGTTTCCCCTCAGTCACCCCAGTAGATGGTGAGGGGCGTTTCCAGTGAGGTTCACTGTTAATAAGGTTTCAGTGCAACGACCACTCCCAGTATTAGAGCTCTACTCAGAGTAGGAGAAGACAGCGCGACACGGAGCCTTGAAGTGGTGGTGAATTTTCCCCACAGTGATCACAGCCTGTCTCCCCTCCGATGCAGAGGGAGGAGCTGAGCTCAGCCCGTCACCACCGGGCGAAAAATCTCGGTATCTTTGCCCTTCCAAAAAAACACCCCACCCATCCCCCACCCCTTTAGCCTCATCTTTTGTTCTCTTAAGTATCGGTAGTTACTGTTTTGTAGCAACAGATGGGACAAAATTCGGTGGGAGAAAGAAACAAAAGGAAAAATCCTAACCTCCTAACCCTAACAAGTGGTTAGACCTGTGCTAATGTATGCGTCTCATTTCTTCGCTTCTGGAAATAGATCTAACCTGAGCTGCAGGCAAATCACAGATGGCAAAACCTGGAGCTGAAATGCATAAGCCTTGAAGAGGGAAAGTGTTGGTATTGCTTTCCACAAACAGTTGTTCTCACTGATTACCAGCTGACATTGCGGGGCATTCTGGGAATAATTTTTCCAGGAATCATTTTTCCATAGTAGGCTCAAGTCTTTAGAGGTACCATGAATTGGCAAGGTAGCATTAATTCTTTTTTTTTTTTCCTCCAGCACAGTATCATAGTAATCAAACTTGGACATTATGTGGCTTTGGTCCTTCTTTTGCACATTGTACACATAATGCTTTCACCAAGTGAAATTAAATATTTGTGTCATATGGAAGGAAAGACCTTAGGTTCTGCCTGTTCCAAACAACATAGGAAATCAGTTTTATCCTAACTGGAATGACTTCATCCACATGTGTCTGTTTCTCCCTCATTTTCATAATTTCACATCTGAACTTACTGTTGCATTTTTAAAAAGTTGGAGAAAACCCTTTTCATTTACTGAGGATGTTGCCTAGAAAATAGATCTTCCCAACAACATTAGAGTGAATATAAAAGCAAACCTTTACTTGAAAACTTTTAGGTTTTTTTACTTGAAAACTGCACATGGGTACAGTAAATTCACCATTTTCTAAGGTTTGTTGCTTAGTATAACTGTATATTGTCCAGTTAAAAGGTTAGTTGAATAGGTGATAATTCCTCAGGTTCTGCCCCACTGGAAGTAGTCCACAGGCTTATTTTTCCCCACTTTTCTTATGTCAGGTCCAGATTCTGGTTGGAAAACAGAATGTCCTTGTAGTTGGTACTCTTCTTGGAATAAAACTAGAGAATATTTTAGGAATGTGTTTAAAATGTTAGCTTATTTTTCCTAATTGTAAGGGAAAAGAATATGAAAAAGTAATAGAAGCTACAGCTGCACATTTGCAGTCTACAAAGCTACAAATGCATGAAAAAGATAAAAAGCTAAAAATCTTAGGCATCAAGGATCGTAAAGTATAACTAAATGCTTTGTCTTTTCTTTCTTGCTTTCTTGCTCTCAGGATGGAGGCAGCCTTGTGGGAGAAGTGAATGAAGATGGAGAGATGACTGGAGAGAAAATAGCCTATGTGTATCCTGATGGAAAGACTGCATATTTTGGAAGGTTCATAGATGGAGAAATGATAGAAGCAAAATTGGCAACTCTGACAGCTGTTGAGGATGGGAAACCTCAATTTGAAGTTGTACCAGGCAGTAAGTTCAGCTAACACAAACTTTTATTCCTGCTACCAGCCTTTTACTGCAGACAGCTTGATTCCTGTGATGTTCCCCACTGGAGACTGGGTGTGATGTCACAGGCTGTTAGTGAGAGGCCTTTTTTCCAAGTAAGGGTTGGGCAGAGAGGATGGTGGTTTTTGTCCTGAGAGCAGATGGGAAGTGCCCCCTGCGTGGTCCTGCCCAACTGCATTTCACAGCCCTTCAGCTCTTCTCTCACTTCTGTACTCATAGGCACAGTCCTGCTTGTCACACATCCCACTGCCCTCTGTGCCAGATGGAAAACCTGTTCCATTCACCCTGATGATAGTGGTACAGCTACAGCCACAGCTACAGTATTTCTTCAGCGAAGTAACTGCAGAAGGAGAGGGAGGCCCTGATTTGATTGTAACTCTGTTAGCTGGGTTAGTCAGTGTTTGGTACCTGCATTGCTGGGCTGAGATTGGAATTAGTGAACCAGATTTAGCCGTTGTGTAATGGTCTGATTCACCAGCACCCTTCAGTGTGTCAGGTCCTGCTGACAGAAAGTGGCTGTGAAGTGCATAGGGGTGGGGTGGTGCCTTCTCCAGTGGCTTGAACCTATAGTTCTGGAGTGGGTTGGTTGTTCTGAGGTGTATGTGATGTTTGGGAGGAGTGTGGGTTAAGATGCAGTAACAAGCAGAGACTGTGCTAATGTATATATTGCTCTGCCAGCAAAAATTGTCTCACAATATGAACTAGGCACATAAAGTTCAGTGAAAAGGTATTGACAAGCAAATGCATGCGAGTTTATTTTTTTAATTGCTCAGTTATGATAGCAAATCAAAATTTTAAGTTAAACTTACTTTGTAAGAGTTTTAAGTTAAATTAAGAGTTTTGAGTTTTTTCTCCTGAGTGTAACTTCATCAAGCATGGTTGTGCTTTGTAAATAGGATGAAGTTACACTCAGGAGGAAGCTGCCTTCTGCTAGAACAGATCCTGGACACCAGGGGCAAAGGTCTTATATCAAACTTTGTAGGATTCTGTTCTGTGGGATTTTTTCCCATCTTATTTTCACCTCCTTCTTATCTACCTCCAAGATAGTCCTCTGGCATTTGGGAGAGGGATGTAAGAATATAATTAGAGCTGTACCACTGAGTTGCTTATTAATGGCAAAAAATAAAGGACTGTAACAAGGATTCTTTCTGATTACTAACTGTTATCTTCTGGCTGAAGTCTCTTAAGGATTTGGACTTAAAAATATTTCATATTTGAAGTAATAAAGTTTTGGGGTTTTTTGGGGGGGGGGGTATTTAAAATGAGCTATTGAATATATCCTCTTAAATCATGCTTTACTTCTGAATTTTATTTAGAGACACTAGGAGGGTCAGTTTTGAAAGAGTATCCAGTCCTCTACAAATTGGTAATTTGAAGAACATATATATTACCTTTTTGTGTTAGTACTGTTACTCTAGAATGTTGAGGAGAAAAAAATAATCAAGAAGCAGTATCTCACTTAAGGCCATTTACAGGTGCAGTTCTGTTCAGTACCTTTTTTTGGAAGTGTAACACTTATTTTTTGCAGCCGTTAAAATTTAATTTTTGAATCTCTTGATTAAGTTAAGGATTGCATACTCTCAGTACTGCCAATTAGTTTATTTCCTTCATTGATTTCTGGTATTTTTAGGCCCAGTATATAGTTTTGACAAATCTACTTCATCCTGCATTTCTACAAATGCCCTTCTTCCTGATCCTTATGAATCAGAGAGGTAAGCTTTTTTTTCTTCTCCCCATATTTCTTTAATGTTACCTATTTAGGTGTCAAATGTCTCTGGGTTCTTTTCTTCAAGGTCAGGATGAATGAGTGAAAGAGATGGTTTTCATGTTCGGAATCAGTTGTTTATTTTTTTTTATCTATATTACATTCTCACAGGCAGTGTGTTCATCTGCACACTAAGCTAACAGTCTAGAAAATGAAGCCCCAGGTATCTCTTTGCAATGCATTTTAAGTGTCAAGTACCCAATTATAAAATGGCAACTAATTTATTTTTACTTAAAACCCAATAACCAAACACCTGTGTTCCGCACTGCAGATTTTTCTATCCAATCACACAATATTACTAAAATCTATGAAGCAGAAGGAGAAAGAACAAGGTAAGTTAATGGCCTAAAACCTCCATCTTGTTGCATACATATTACTCTATTCTAAAAACCTTAAAGTCTAAATTTTCCACCAAGTGATATAACACACTTCTATTCAAACTACGCATTCACAGTTTCAGTTCTGTCTGTCAATTTTGGAAGTCTTTTCCATGGCCTTAGGTCAAACACTGTGTTCTCTTGTGGGTCTGTGCCTGCCAGCACAGAAAGCATGAAATTCTCTGTGCCCAGGGTTCCAACATTTAGGGCCTAATCTGGCAAACCTTTTCTCATCTAAAACTTAAAAGATGTGTAAAGGTTTGTAAAATGGAAGCCCTGTGTGTACCTCAACTGTAGGCACTTTTTGATACTCTGAAATATCTAAATATTACAGTGTTTAATAAAACGCTTTAATTTTCATCAAGTTCTTGAAGATGTGGTGCTTCGCCATGAGAACTCTTGCTCCTCAGTATGGATGCTAAATCTGAACCACAGTGCCTGTACAAATTACAGGCCGCATAGCTCCTCAGGCTGCCTGAGAAAGTAGCCTGGGAAAAATATGAGAAGGAATTAAAACAATTCTCAGGGACACTAAACAGCCTTGCAGGTGTTGTTTTGCAGTCCTCTTGTTTTCTCTTGCAGGAGAGAGTCAGGGGGGTAGTGTGCCCCTGACCAATGATGGTAATGTAGCACTTTGTTAACCAATAGGAGCTTCCTTTCTGTACTTTCCGCGTATCTGTCTATAAGACAGGCCTGAAGGAATAAACCAGAGAATTCTCGTGTTGAAACTCCCTTGAGAGTTTTGTCGTTCTTTATAGCCGTTCCAAATCGGAACGACACCTCAGTGCACATACATACCAGCAACCACAGCTTGGTGGGGACTTCTGGGGTTCAGTTATGTTATTGAGGGTGTTCCTGAATTGAAGCCATCATTGTGGAGTAATAGGAGATTGTCGCTTTAAAAAAAATAGCAATTATCCAAGTCAGCCCAAACTTCCCACCAAATCTCAGTTTTGACAAAATAGAGAACATGTGGAAGAGAGGAAGGGAAGGAGTTCCATATAGAGGTTTGGAAGAAGAAGGAGGTGGTGTTGTTACTGTTATTTGCTTTATTGTTATACTGAAGTATTGGGCTTTATCCAGTAGTGTTGTACTTCTTGAAAACTAAAACTGCAGCCAGCTGCTAATTCCATGTCCTGTTCCTTTTGTAGGGTGTATGTGGATGTCTCTCTCATTTCCAGTGCTGGAGAAGGATTGTTTTCAAAAATAGCAGCAGAAGCTAGTACAGTGATGTCCTTCTATAATGGAGTGCGAATTACACACCAGGAGGTAAAGAAAAGAAAAAAGTCAGTCTGAATTTTCATTGCTCCTCTTAAAATTTTCTTCTCATAGTAGGATCTTTGACCCACTAACTTCCCACCCTTGATTTAACATGATAGAATTTAATTGAAAGAAAGTGCATGCTGTCCTATGTATAGATTTAAAAAGTGAGTTGTTTTTTTAATGATATGCACCCATGAAAATCTTTATTTGCATATATTTTGAATGTTGGGTTTCAGACTGCTGACAAAGTTGACCCTTCCACACAGACATTGGATTTTTGCCTTGCAAATTAGGTAGACAGCAGAGACTGGGCTCTCAATGGAAATACAATATCCCTGGATGATGAAACAGTCATAGACGTGCCAGAGCCCTACAACCACGCTGCCAAGTACTGTGCCTCGCTGGGGCATAAGGCCAACCATTCCTTCACTCCTAACTGCACCTATGAGCTGTAAGTACAGCCCTGTGTTTTAGGGTAGAAGCTGCAGCCTGGCTGTCTGGGCTCACAGGGGATCTCTTGGCAGCTGGATGAGGACCAATGGTAGGCTGGAAGTGAAGAGTTGAGGCACTGGAGGAGTTTCTGCTCACCTAGGCTGAGTTGGAAATGTGCTAACATTATGGGTGCTTGAGGTCTTTTGGGATTTAGACCATGGAGTTTCTTGAAGTTTGCAGCTTGTTAGTTTTGTCATGAACTTTATGAGTTATTTCTTGATTGTAAAATGCAGAATTACAGCTCTCTAAATCATAGCTTGGCTAGAACTGCACTGTATTTACTGAACTACCAATGCTTTGATAAATCAGTGTTTTTGCTCATATTCTTAAATCTTTATGAGGTTGATTCAAATATGTAATTCAGTTATGCAGTATTGCTCTGAAGTGAATGAATTCTGGAACTGTAAAAGGGGCTGGCAGAATATGTGAATTGACAGATGAGCCTAGCAAATACGTTTTCTTCCTAGGTTTGTTCATCCTCGTTTTGGGCCCATCAAGTGTATCCGTACCATCAGGGCTGTGGAGAAGGATGAGGAATTGACAGTGGCTTATGGGTATGATCACAACCCTGTGGGGCAGAATGGGCCTGAAGCACCAGAGTGGTACCAGCTGGAACTGAAGGCTTTCCAGGCTGCCCAGCAAAAGTGACATGGGAGGGCCTTCTCCACTCAGCAAACTGAAACAGAAACTTGGATCTATGCACTACCTTTATACTGAAAACTGGACAACCAGGGATTGTTCATGCTGTTGCATCATAACCTTGCATTCTGTGTTAAGAGATAAGTTCCTTGGATACTAACTAGGTTTGACTGTGTTACTCATAGCAGATTTAAAAATTAGCTAGCATTGCACTTATCTGAAGAAATTATTTAATATTCTATACAAGATGTGGTATTCTTTGGTAGCTTCTGCTTTTGCACATGCAAAGATGCCAAAAGACTAGAAAGAAACTAAAATGAGTGTATCGTTCACTTTTAGTCGGCAGACTTAGTGTTGCTCTTTATCTGCCTAGGCATTATTGTGCAACTGCATTTTGCATATATGCCACTTGTGATTATAACAGTAATATTTTGATATTCTCTAATAGTAGCATAATTTTGCCTTTTTAAACCTTTGATCTGAATCTTGCAATAGAGCAATTTATTTATTATTATATAGGAGGCTGGGTTTTAACTCCCCTTTCCTCTTGTCTGAACGTTGCTCTTTCTACAAATCCTCTTTTGCAGGAGAAAATCCTTTCTAACTAGTGGAAAGGCTTGTGTGTGTATGTGAGAGTGCTGTGTGTTGGTCTCTGTGGCTCTAAATAGTATAGCAACATGTCTGAACCTAATCTTTATCTAGCCTGTACGGCTGGCTTATTTAATTTATTATTATGACATGCAAATGAAGCTATTCTTTGCATGAAGATTTTGTGAAAAGGAGAAGACAGGTTTGCTGTTGAAAGACTTCCAGAAGTACATGTTCTGGAAGGCAAGCACATTATTTGCATCAGTGTTCATAAGTTGGTTTGTGTATTTCACGTATTCAAGGGGCCAATTCTCAAGGCAAAAGATACTTGGATCTCCTGTGGATTCTCTGAAAGGAGGTGCATGTATTTGGGGGCAGACCTTGGTGAAGGAGATCTGTATCTTTTCTATGTGTTCATTTGACAGAACAACATAGCCTTATAGCCATCTTTTAGTAGTTCTGGTTTATGACACAGTGAATTAATATAATATGAGGTATCAAAATAAGATTTTTTTTTTTTAAAGAAAGAAAAGATGTTAAAAGATTGTCTTTGAAAAACAAACAATGAATGTAAAAACATCACTTAATGCTCGTATTTATAAACAGCAGTCAATCCATAGCTTCATTGCAGCCAACAGTGGGGGCTTGTGAATATTCATCTGCAGGGCTGTGTGCTGGGGTTTTTCAGGGGTAGGGAAATTGTATGGTTTTCAGATGCTGTTCTGGTCTTGCCTAATCCTGTATAAGAGAGAAATAATGTTTTGTCTTGGTCTGGATACTGGAGCCTTTCTGGGACTCTGATGTTCTCTTTTGGGTTTGGCAGCTTAGGGGAAACTCAAATGCATTTGCAACATTTTGTTTAAATGTTTGTGGTTTTAAAAAGTTTGTATATATGTAACATAAATGATTTGAGAATTAGACCTACCTTTCTACTGCAATACATTTTGGTTGTTTGCTTGAACTGTTGGAGGTGTCTGGGGTGCTGTGCAGGGAGAATTTGTTTGGTACTTGCAGGTAGAAAGATGAGGCTGCTGTTACGTTCAGTCTGAGAATCCTTGCTTTGGTACCTGAGGAAAGTTAGGAGTTACTCATAAGAACCTGGGGCTCTAACCTTGGGCTCTGTTTAGTCCCTGCACCGGCTCACAAGCATTTTCCATCACCTTATCATTTCAGTTTGCACAGAAGCTAGTCTGTGCATGTGCTGGGGCAGGGGACAGGCAGGCTCAGGATATTGTGACACTCTTTCAGCAGTGATCTGTACATGAGCTGGGACACCTCCCATCTCCTTGTGCTGGACACTCAGGTAGCAGCTCTGTGTCTCGTCTACAACAGAGGTGACAGCTCAGGGACTCACTTGAGTGTGCAGAGATAGAGCTAACCACAGGTGAGGGAGAGGTGGCAAAGGTCAGTCAGCCACTCAGCTTCAGTAGATGATTCTCAAAAAGAAATGCATGACTTCATCTTTCCCTACCTGCCTGTGGGTCGTTACTTTAGGTTATCAACCACTTGCAGGAAAGGAGGGAGCTCTTATGTGTATCTTGGGGTTTATTGTGCCGAGATCATGAAGTTTGCAAAGCTGAAGCTTGAGTTTAGGTGCAGGAAAGAGCAGAGGGAAGATGTGACTGAACCCTGCTGGGAATGGATGGTATCTCCTTCCACAATATTGATAACCTGCTTTGGACTGCTGGTCTCTGTGCTCACTGGGGAATTGTGTTTAAAATGTGCTAATATCTAAAGCTCCTTTCCCTTCATTTCTAAGCAGTCTCTGATTCCTCTGCTAATCTCCTCTTTGTGTGGAGTTGCTTACATTTTAATAGATTTGTCAGTCTTCATATTGCCTGATTTTGAGGTAAATTGAATATAGGTGCTCTTTGTGCATCAGGCTTGAAGATTGTATCCTAAAATAGGGAAATTATAGGAAAAAAAAGGCATTGAGATGTGTCCTGTGTCTTTTCAAAAGATTTGGTGAGTCTAGCAGATTCTTCTGTACATGTGTGTAGCCTGGTAGGTAGCATGCCACAGCTGTGGCTGTTGTCTCTGTTACCTCTGCTGTCTTTCTCAGCTCTGTAAAATCTGTTGGTCCTTCTGTAGCTCCCTTCTTAAGCAATCAACCTTCTATAAAAGTTGTGATTATGGAGTTGCTTTGGCTTGATTCAGGACCAAGCCTTTTAACTCTTGGTTTCTCTCTCTTCCTAGTCTGTTAGAGTGGAGATGGCTGAGATGGCTTTTGCCACTGGGTGGTGAAAGAGCTCAGTGTCCTTCAGAGGTATGAGTTGACATCCCGTGCTTCAAACACAGGTTAGTTATAGAACTCCAGATAAATGCCTTAACACGTTAGTGTGTTTCTGGAACTCACCTAGAGAGCAGGACCAGCTTCACAAAGCTCCTTATTGGTAGTGTGATGGCATATCCATAGACAAAAGACCCACACCCAACCATGGTTTTCATTTGGGGCAGATAAAGCATCACCTTGCACAGCAGTCTTCTCAGGTCTGTAGAATGCAGCTGACTACTGGTGAGAATGCAATAAGTAAAGGAGCTCCACTTCTTACAGTCTGGCCAAAGACCTTTCCTATTGGCACAGAAGCTGGGAGGAGAGCTGGTGACTGTCAGCTGAGCCTGAGTGAGTGGTTGGCTCTCAGCATGCCCATTGTGACTATAGAGTAGCATAGGAAAAACCTGGAATTGTTGCATTTTTCAGGTACAGATCAGTTCCCAATATCTGCCTTTGGTCTGCAGTACTGCACATGGCTTCTCTGTCAGTTACTTGAGCTCCTGTATGAGAAGCCTGTATCACTCTCTATTAGGAGGCTGCTGATCATCTCTTCAAAAAACAGACTCTGAACTGAATCTTCTTGCAATGGCAGCACAGGGTTTTGTCACCAAAAATATAGAAGCTTTGTTTTCTGGAAGTGGCTACTCTTGGAGAGCCAGAAAAGTTGCAGCTGAGAGCTGCCTGCTGCTGAGGTCACTCCACTGGATAAGAAGGAAAAGGAAAAGGGCTTAGGCCATGGAGGGGGTCTGAAGTTGAGTCTTGTGCTGTAATTTTACTTTTGGGGGATCCTGATTTTCTTTTAACAAACCTGAAAAGGATTTTTTTTCCTTGTTTTGTAATAGTGATTATAAAAAAACTTCCCTACATAAATACCTGTAAATCTTGACTGCTGAAAAAGTAAAAGGAAATACATGGACGTGGCATTTCACCTGTGAGAGCTTTTTGACTTTTTCCATAGTTGCCACGATACCTCCTAGTATGATCCATGCTTTTTATCAGGTGAAGCTCCTGGGGAGGTTTTTGGGAGCTTTGGGAGGCCATGGGGTGAGGCTGTGTGTTTTGGGAGCAACTAGGCAGGCTTCTCCTTGGCACAGCCTTTCCAGATACAGAAGTGTTACACACAGATGGCAGTGGGTTTTTGCCCAGGGTCTTGTAGCATGGGGATTTCTCACCCTCTGTCAGGCACTGGAGGAGCAGAGTAGCCAACATATCCTGTATGGTAAGAGAAACTCAGAAATTATGGAAATTGCCACTTTTTTGTTTCCTTCCCAGTCTGCCCTTGTCCTCCAGTCAAACCCTTGCTCCCCACCTGGGTTGTGCCAGCGGTATAGCTTCTGTCCCAGAGACCTCTGATTTGTGTCCTTTCACTCAATTTGATGGTCTCTTGGAAAACACTGTCATTGTGATGAGGCAACATTACACAAAGCCAAGTATCTGCTGCTGTGTTCTCCTGTGGGCCGGCAGAATTCCTGGAGCTGTGGGTGCCTGAGGACCTCACTTCCAAGCACTAAAAAAAGCCAAACTGCTTTAGAAACAATGGCACTGAAGTATCTCCTTACATGCAAGGGTGCTGCTTGCGCCTCAGTTCCACTGCACTGCTATGTGCCAAAAGCATCTAAGCGAGGAAAGCAGGCATGGGAGCAGCTTCATCTGTGAGTGGAAATGGGCTTCACCTGCAGTGAACTTGTTCCTTTTGCTTCATGTAATGGAAACAGGAGAACTATATTTTTGGACAAAGAATTTCTAAACAATCTTATAAGGGATTTTTTTTTAAAGAGGAAAAACAAAGGTGCAAGATTAAATGTATGTTTACTTGCCCCAGATCAAAGGTTTTGAACACTAAGATCACTCTCTTTTGAATGGACCCTCCTGTGTCTTCAGGCATTGGAACTTCCTGCCCTTTTTCTGTTTACCATTTTATTTTAACTCTCTTGTTTTCCCCTAGGAGAAATATCTATACAAAAATTACAAGCAATTAAATATTCAAGCCATAAAATCATGAGTGTGGGAATACCTGCTTCACAAATTTTAACATTTGTATGTAAAATGATGTTTGTATGAAATATTTTCATGAATGAATATTTAAACAAAAAAGTTCCAGTAAAATCTAAACCAGATTTAAAGGGATGTCTTTTTGTAAGATGCACGTGTAATTGAATACCAGTAAGTAGATAATTTTTTTATTTTTTTTTCTAAGGGGAGATGCGACAAATGATCCTTACAATTACAAATTATCATTTCTTCTATTTGGGGAAATATTTATGCAGCATTACATGCAGCCACCATAAATAACTGCAATAGCAAGGCTAGTCACATTTTCAAGACGTACCTCTTAGCTTATCTCTTCATGATATCGTACAAATGAACCATCCCTCCTTTCTGTAGATTCCTTTCTAGAAAACTTTTCCTACCGCATATGTAACAAATTTAACACTAAGAACCAGACTAAAATTGTATTACTTAACGGTTTCTGCTGGGCCTTCTGCTGTTTTAATACTCTTTAGCCCATAATTACTGGGTGTCTCTGTTCTGAAGAACTAAGTGCTAAAGAATAATCTTTGGGGTAAGCTAATACATGTGTTAACAGTTAACCCCAGAGTATTTAACTTGTGTACAGTACTTGATAGGTGTTTTATGACATTTGTACTCGAACTATGAGCCTTACTGAACATCTGTAAGTTTATTCATGACTTTTAAAAAATGGATAACTCTTAAGAAAGATGTTTACATGAATGATGAATGCCCTTCCTTTGATGTTATGAATGAGGTTTTTATAGTGTGTCTGGGCGTATGTGCAAGGAAGCAAGAAAAGTGTTTCTGGTGAAAAACAGACTTGACAAACATTTGTAATAAGTGATTTTAAAAATTGCTTTAATTGCGCTATGAAGGCAATGCAAAAATAAAATACTCAACACAAAACCATTGTCTCTGCTTGTTATTTGTGTGTCACAGTTTTGAGCATACTCTGACCTCTCCCCTTTCCTTGTGTCTTGTGTGACCATAGTTTTTGCTGATGCACAGGAGCAGGATTTCACACAGTTAATCTCATCTAGGCCATGTTATGTAACTAGTGAATGAACATCTGACGCCACATGTTGGTTTTTTCTGGCCCCTCTGCTGCTTTTCTTACCCTTCTTTTTCAATGCACATAACATAGATTTCAGTTGTATTGTGGTATGGAAGAACATCCCAACCAAAGTGTCGTTAACTATTGCTTTAAAGTGTGATATATTTTCCTTTGAGGCAGTGGGAAGGTGCAGCAGGGTGCCTCCCCTCCAGGTAACCTATTGCTCTGTCTCCTAATTCCATGTTCACATCCTGCTGGGTGAGCAGTGAGGAAGGGGGCAGCACTTTCGGTGCCTGCCCTGCCTTCCCCTCCTCTGTGATCACAATTGCTGAGATAACTGAGCCTCTCTTGTCTGTGCTGGGTGTAGATATGCAAAGACTCTGCCCTCCCCTCTCTGCAAGGATGCAGAAGTGACATTGTCGCTTGAACTTTTGCAGTCATTATGGGCTAGAAGGATGTGTGCTTGGTGTGTATTTGCAAGCTCTGTGGAAGATGACACTGGGATTGTGGATGGTGCCATGTGCTAGCCGGCCTAGCTGTATTCCAGTCCTGCCCTGGTGTAATAACACAGTATACTGCGAAGGTGCAGTGAGTTTATTTAAACAAATTTTATCAGACATATGAGCTGATTTCTTAAAAAATGTTTCAGGGATAGGCAGGTTTTAGTCATGTGTTTGTTAGGATTTTGCTGGAAGTGCCTGGGGGGATGTTAGAATCATAGAATTGTTGAATCATCAAGGTTGGAAGAGATATTTGAGGTCAACCAGTCCAACCATCCACCTCTCACTACCACTGTAACTCTTAAACCACGTCACCCAGATGCCTCTTGAACACCTCCAGGGATCATGACTCCACAGCCTCTCTGGAAAAACTTCCAACACCTGACAGCCCTAAGAGTGAAAGTTTTTTTCTAATACCTAATCTGAATCTCCCCTGTCTCAGTTTAAGGCCATTTCCCCATGTCCTCTCACTGCAGACATGGCAGGGAAGACTGTCCCCCACCTTATTATGGCCTCCCTTGAGGGAGTTGTAGTGATGAGGTTCTCCCTGAGCCTCCTCTTCAGACTAAACAACCCCAGCTCTCTCAAACATGTTTTCTATGTGTGAGAAAACATGAGCTTTCATGAACCTTGTTGCCCTTCTCTGGACACAATCCAGCACCTCAAAATCCTTTATAAAATGGTGTTGGGGGTTAGGTGTCCTTCTTCTAAAAGTTCTGGCTCACTTGTGGAATTTTTACCCATTAGTTGTAGGGAAAACCTGACTGCGGGTACTTTGTGGGTGCTTGAGAACCTGTTCTGCCAGGACATGTGGCAGTGCCAGCCACCACTGTGGAGCTGCTGATACACCTCAGCCACCGGCCTGGGATCTCAATTCATTCCTGCTGTTCCAGCTGAGTGTTCCTCAGAGCCTGCAGGAGCACCGGGACTGCCCGCCCGAGGGGTTTGTGAAACAAAGCCTCCCCTCCATCTCTTCCTGTCTCAGCTGAGAAAGCTGTCACGGGGTCCCTGGTTCTGTTTTCTTGCTAACACTGTAGTTATTGTTTGTTTGCCTGGTTATACTAGTAAAGAACTGTTATTCCTATCCCCAGATCTCTGCCTGAGAGCCCCTTGATTTCAAAATTATAGTAATTTGCAGGAAGAGGGTCTACATTTTCATTCCAAGGGAGGCTTCTGCCTTCCCTAGCAGACACCTGTTTTCCAAAACAGAGACAAATGGGCAGCACAGAAGTGAAAGCAGCACTTAAGGTGTAGCTCACCAGTGCCAAGTAAGGAGAATGATCACTTCCCTAGTCCTGCTGTCTACTCTATCCCTGATACAGGCCAGGATGCCCTTGGCCTTCTTAGCTACATGGGCACCTGCTGGCTCATGCTGCATCAACAGCACTCCCAAGCTGTTTTCTGTTGAACAGTGCAGGGTCTTTTGCTCTTTCCAACAGAGAGTGGGCAGCAATGTGCCAGGGGAATCTTTGCCTCTCATCTAGTTCTGCTCTCCCACCACGGGCAGGAACACGTTCCACTAGACCAGGTTACTCAAAACCCCATCCCTGGGATTCAAGGCCTCAGTCTGGCCTTGAACACTTTCAGTGATGTGGCATCCAACAAGACCTCTGAGCAACCTGTTGTAGGTGACAATATAATACTGGCTTTCACATTTATAGATTAACTTTTTGTATCACAAGTATTTTGGTATAGTACAATTTATACTTACTTTTAACTGCTTTTGTATAGTATAATCTGTCAGTTTATGTATACATTGTGTAGTTTATATGAACAGTAATGTGATAAATACATTGTCATAGACATTAGCAAACTGTTAAAAATAGAGACTAAAAATACCTCTATGTAACCAACATGAAAACATAAAGAATGGTGCAAAACCACTAATTTTCCTTACATCTGTGGACTTGTTGTAGTGCATCTAAAAAAATCTTGGTATCTCCCAAGGGTAAAACTCGCCTCTGGTTTGTGTAATGTTAGTTCCTACCTGAAAACCTTCTTTCCCTCCCCCCCCTTCCCATTGGCTGTGACCTCCCTGCATCCCCTAATCACCCCTGCCCCCTGGTATAAGAGATAAGACCCAGAGCATTTCGCTCTCTCTCTTGCCCCGGATGGACGACAGACAATAAACCTGGGATTATTCCAGCAAGTTTGAGCCTCCTGTGTCTAGATACTTTGAGTCCGTGTTGTATCCACTCCAGGACTCCCTCCGCCGCCTACGTCCCGAGACGAGCGGGGCTCTCACCACTGGGGGTGGGACAGAGGGGTCCCCCGAGAGTAGGATTGCAACATGGACTGACACATAAGCGTCCAGAGTGTGAAATAACAGGATAAGAACATGGGAAGACCTTATTTGTAGAATATCATGCAGTCAGGTCAGAGGTTAAAAATCAAGCAAGAAGAGAACCTGGAATATTAGGAGTTCCCAATGAAGTTTGCATAATAAAACATATGAATATGCATGACCCTCAGGAATGATACAGTATAAAGACAAACAGTTTCAAATATACAGTGTGTTCTTTGGCTGTTTGCCAGGAACACCCCAAGGCTGGACTTTCGCCTCTTGTTTTATTTCCTATTAAACTTTTTCAAAATCCTGAAGAGTCACTATTCCTCACAAACCTGTGCCGCTTTCCCCAGCTCACAGAATTGCACGTGTGATTGCACACGATATCGTGTGAAGCAGCACTTACAGCTGTAGGGAGGGGAAAAGGCTCAATTGCTGTGGAGAAGGGATGGGTGGAGTGCCCGGTTCCGGGAGCCCGAGGGTGCCCGGGGCAGGTCGGCCGCTCCCTGGTGCAGGCGAGGCGGGAGGGGGTGGGCGGAGTAGCCGCGTTCCTACGTGGGTCGCGGCACGGCACAGGCTCTCCCGGCCTCCCCGGCTTCTTTTGGCATCGGCTCGAAACTCCTTTCCCCGGACGCGGAGCAGGAGCTCTCCCGACGCTTCTCGGGGAGTGTCGTCTGGGTCGGTGCTGCTGCAGGTGAGGGCGCAGCGGGTATGGCGCTTCCCGGCCAGCCGGATCGGAATGGAACAAGGGGACACGGGAGGACACGGGAGACGGAGCTAGAGCTGAGCCTGCAGAGGGCATGCGATTACCGGAAAGAGCCACGGGGAGTATCGGGGCTCGGTGCTGGCTGCCCAAAGGGAGCAGCAGCGCCTTCCCGGAGAGGTGCGGAGATTAACTTCCAAATGGGAGAGAACCTGAGCACTCCCTGCACTTCTGTGGGCAACAGAAACCTCGAAGGGAGAAGGTCAGTGGTGGGCTCTGAGGTGACGATAGCGCATTCCGCTCCAGAAACGTCGGGAATGGTGTCCCAGTCACCTGCTACGCAGCAGCCCCAGGGATTTCCCAAAAGACGGCTTGCCTTCGGACACTGAGGAGTGAGCCCTGCACTCCTGGTACCGGCTCTGCGCACCAACCGATGCCCGAGGAGTGCTGATGATCCTGTCCCTTCTCTCTCTCCTGCTTAGGAAGAGCCCTTCTCCCGACCCTGGAAGGCCCTGGCACACCTCGCCGATCTCCGTGTTCAGGGGTTAATGTGGGAATCAGAGCAGAATGGATCGGTATCGATATTTCATCTTTAACCAGAGGAACATGGTCGTGCTGGGGATGTTCCAGATAGCCTTCAGCACCATCTGTGTCACCAGTGGGTTCATAGATGGCATTTTCAGAACAGAGTCTCAGCTGGGCAAAACCGGAGCTCCAGTTTGGGCTGGCATGGTAAACTTGTACTATATTTTCTATGCTTTGTTTTGTAGTGGTTTTTTTCCCCCACTGCTACCTACTAGTACTCTTATTGGGGGTGGGAGGGAAGCCAGGATTTCTTGCCCGCTCTTCCCTTGTTTTATTGTTTGAAGTCAGTTAATGAAAGTCTCCTCATCATTATATAAGCAGAAGAGTGCAAGCAGACTTTCCTCTGAAGGAACTAAATCAAATACATTTCTGCTGGATAATGTAGAAAATGGGGCTATAGTGACAATCGACAAAGGTTTTTTTGCAGAAGCATAGTGACCACAGAGAGTCCACCAAAGATTAGGAAGGGAACACTTCATCCTCTCTTCAGGTAGATGAACATCTAGGTGATGATCTCTGTCCCATAGCACAGTGCCCCTAATTTTGGTACTGCAGTGAGGAGTGTGCAGGAGGTATCCCTGCTCCCCTGGCATTCAGCATCTTGATTTATCCTGCTAAGCCATGCTGCAAGGAAACTACATTGAAGAGCTCTCTCCAGTGCAGTGGCTGCCTATCTCCTTTCATTAGTATCTTTCTTTCCTCTACAAGACGCATATGGACTTGAGAAAGCAACATGCATTTTTAGCACGTTAATCAAACTTACTCAATCGGTTTCATTATTTTGCCTGACCCATAAAGCTCTGGTCAGCCATAACAAGGCTGTGCAAGTAGCAAGTGGGCAAGATACATGTCACCCATGTCCTGCCCCCAGGAGATGCTACAGAAAAAATGAGGAAAACTGAAAAAATGAGCAATTATTTTCCCATTTCTGATACAGTAGTTACTCTAATCCAAGCCTTGAAATCACGGGCTTTTCATTACTCTGTCGCAGTTTATCTTCTGAATCTGATGCTAGTCTCCCAAGCTGCCAACTCCTTTTGTGCTCCACAGGTGATGGGAGTCCCAGGCGTCCTAGCTTTGTTCTCCTCGCAGAGGAAGAATCCAGTTCTTGTAAGCCAGAGGGGTAGATGGGTGTTTGTGTGTATGGGGCAGGGGCAAAATGTTGGGGCAATCAAAAACAGTTTGAAGAGGGAATGAGCTGACTGGTCCTCCTAAAGAATTAAGAGCTTATTTCTTTGAGTTATCATCACAAAAGCTGCTGTCTTCATAAGCAAGAGGAGGATGCAGTGTTACCTTGCTTTCTGCTGCAGCAGACAGGCACTGGGCCTAATAAAATGCAAAAATCTGTAAAAACACTTCATTTCAATGCTTTTCTTTTGGTGGTCCTTCATGTTGTTAAGCACTGTACACTAAAATATGAAATTAGTTAAGAGGTTTGCATTTCCTAGGCAGGTTTCTCCAGCCGTGTAAACTCCAAGGGATGATACTGTATGTAAGAGATCTCTAAGACAAAGTCTTTAGACAGCACCTCTGATTAATATTCAGGACTCACCTGTAGCTCAGAAGCTCAGTTTTATGAAAACCTCTACTTCTCCAAGTGACTGTTGTTACTGGGGACGTTGTAGCGTTATGGTAGGTCAAAGGCTACCTGTAATGCTTTGTATTTGCCAAAGGACAGCTTTAATTCCTGCTCCATTTCTTTTTCTCACTAAAATTCTCTGTCTATCTAGGTGAATGTACTGATAGTTGCTTCCATATTCTCTTGTGTTGCCATCCTCATTATAATAGTTTATAGCTTCTTCACACTGAACTATGGTGAAGAGGAGGAGTTGAGTTCTGCCCCAGTCCATGTTATCCATACTGTAAGTATTGATATCATGATTATTTATGGGGAACATGACACCTTTAATCTGCAAACAGTGACAGATGTTGTTGCAGCTAGGTCTAGGGGCCTGTCTGACCCCCAGTTCTGCTGGCAACAAGCCCAGATAGACATCCTGGGAGGGAGGAAGCCTGTCTGCTTACAAACAGAACCAGACTTCTAGGTCAGGTTTGGCTGGTTTTGCTTCTTGGTGCAAAGAGGTGGTGTGGGCTGAGCCATGAAAAAATACTGGTACTGCTCAGGGAAAGGTGTTGAGAGTATACCTGGCCTGGTTTGAGACAGTGGTTGCAAGGTTCAAATCTTTCCAGCAGGCACATCAGGTGATAAAATTACAGCAGTTACAGGGCAGCTGGTTAAACCTGGTCTTATTTCAAGTGTATCCTCCACAGTAAAGCTGAAGAGAAGGAATGATGCCCTTTTGTATCTCCAATCTACAAACAATTGCTTGCTGTGGGGGTGAAGGTATTCCAGATAGATGAAGCTGATGATTAGTTTATTGAAGGACAAATCAAAATGTCAGGCTTCTATAAGGTGCAGTGCAGCAAGAGGATGTTTCTCATATTCAGTGTGAAGAAGAGCAGCAATTCCTTGGGTTTTTACTTATTGTCAAAGCTATTTCCAAACCCAATGCCGTTGAGTAGCATCTCACATTTAATCAACAGCCTTATTTCACTGCTTGCTCTGTTTGAGGTTCATACTTGGTTTGTTTTTCAGAACACAGAAAAACCTTAAATAACACTGACTCTCCTATCATGCGATCATAGCATTCTTGCAGTCATGAGATTATTTTTTGGTGGAGAGCGTCACTTTTTAAATATGGCTTTACCATCTCCTTTTCTGTTTGCAGAGGTTCATACTCAATAAAGTTGTCAAGGGTGCTAACATAGCCATGCTGGCTGTATCCATCTGCAGTGCCTTTTTTGTACTGGCCATGGCTTACTTGGGATGCCGGAGTCTTCCACACTGCTCCTGCTATGACAGTGTAACTGGGATGGTGAGTGAGGAGCCTGGCATACGAGTTTATTTCTACTAAGTGTGAGTAGGAGGGGAAGAAACTGTGGAGAAGGTGTGTTTTTCTCCTATAAACCTAGTCTCAGCTCCTACCTCACTCATGCAGGACTAATTCTAAGAAATTAGGTGGGAAGAGTTTTATATTTCTTGTATTTTTTCCTTTATTATCTCCTCTTAGTTACAGTTTCCTGTAAGATGTAAGTTATGTCTATTTTCCAAAACATTTCTGCTGAAGCTACTGTGGCCTCATTTCCCATAAATTCCTGCTATCCTCAAAAACTGTTGCTCTCATCTTTAAGCCAACAGTTGTTTCTGGTGCAGCATTACAAAGACTTACTGGTACTTACACTCTTGGACTTCAAATTCAGTAATAAAAATAACTCCTGTGCTGTGTGTGAAGTGTAGTGGTGCTGACATATATCATTTACTCCTCATTCATAAGGACTCTGCCTGAAGTGATGGGGGCACATGGCATCTTTGCAAAGTGAGCTCAGTAAATAAATAAATAAATAAACAAACACCAACTACTTCTCTACTAGAGAAATTCTGATGCTGTATTATTAAACACGTGCATCCAACCATATGGTTTGGTAAGGGATTAAAGGGTGCGGGCCACAAGACAGATGTTCCTGACTAAAGATACTGAGTGAGTAAGGTAAGGCTGCTTTAAACATTCAAACTGAAACGTGTTAGGAGGAGTGGACTGTATGGACTTTTAAAATAAGTTCAAGTGTATCTTCTTGATCAAATTTCCAGGTGAGGTATTTGATGGTGCTGTTTTTTTCATAGGAATGGTTGCAACCTAGTGAGGACCAAAATCAGGCTGTGGAAATGGTTTGTGCTGTACAAAGTGAGTAACTCTTGCCTCCACATATCTGAATGTTCACCAGGGATGAGGAAGGAACATTCTGAATAAGGTTTACATCCCAGGCCAAAATCCTGATAACCAAAAGGAACTCAGGATTTTGTGCAGACATCTATACCATGTTTAATGGTTTTCTCTTTCTTTTTTCACACAGACTCTGGGGGAACAATTTTTAACTTCACAGATCAGTTTCCGGCCCAGGATGTAGATGCAGAGGCAAACACATCCAAACCTCCACCATGTATCAGAATGACTTGAAAAATGGCTGAACATCTTACTCAAATGTGGCAAGAGAGGTGCAAGAAGTTCTTAATCTTTAAAGATGGTTATGCACTTTTCCTTGGCCATTTGAAAAACAAAAACACACAGAGTGAACTAGTGAATGTCCAACACTGAGCAGAGATCACAGTGCAGAGGGAAAGATCTGCAGATGATTTTGAACTTTCAGGCTTTGTATAGTAAAATACCTCATTGCCTCTGGAAAGTGAGAGCATTTTTTCCTCTGGCTTTTTACTTAAATTATGTCTTATTTCAGTAAAATTCATCATGTAATTTGCCTAGCAGTGCTAGCCTTAGGTGCTTAAATATTAAATACAATCTTTTTTCTTCAACTGTTTTCTCAATTTCTCTCTCTTACTGCATAAATTATTTGTTTAATAATGAAGGATGCACTTCATCCTGGAGCTTCAGAGTGTTTTCCTTTTCATCTTGATAGGAAAGGAGCAAGTAAAGTTTTTGATATGAAACCTTAATAACACCATTCAGATACCTTTGTCAAAATGTGGTTTCTGTGGGGTGTACATGTCTCAATAAAATTAGTGTTAGCACTGAAGTGTAACTACAGAGTGTGGCAGGAACTGGAGCTGCAGTAGCTCCTCTTATAAAGTAACTTGAGTACTCTAAATTCAGTTCAAGTTTTTTGTAGATTGAAAGTTTAAAAGAAATCCTTATTTTAGGGCCCATTTTACTAAAATATATTACAGATCTAGACCAAGGTGTTTTGTTTTATTTTCTCTAGGGGACCTCTTGGTCCTCTAGACCAAGGAACTACAGCTTCCAGTCAGATTGTGTCATCTCAAAGAGCATATAATTCCCATATGTACTTTATGTTTCACTTTAAGGTGAATGTCAAGTGTTTATCTTGCCTGCAGGCTTTGAGCAGGTGAGAAGTGGGCAGGAGGTATCCCTGCTCCCTAGCATTCAGCACCCTGATTTATCCTGCTGAGCCATGCTGTAAGGAAATTACACTGAAGAGCTCTCTCCAGTGCAGGGGGTAGTAGGTGACTTATCCCATGATACAGATTAGTGCAGCATTTGAACAGGGCCTGGAAAATAAGTTCCCATCTTGAGAAAGTGGGTAGTAGGATAAGTCATGCCCACCATGGGGCATGTAACTCCAGGAATGACCTCATATAAAACTTCTCTAATTGCAGCAAGTAAGATGCCTTTCATGATCCCAAGAGTTGTTCTTCATTTATTTATTTTTTTTTCTAAAGACTGAAGTCCTTTTCATAATGCTGGTAAAGGGACTCTAATACCTACATGGTTTTAAACTAAAGAGGGTAGGTTTAGATTAGATATTAGGAAGAAATTGTTTGCTGTGAGAGTGGTGACACACTGGCACAGATTGTCCAGAGAAGCTGTGTATGCCCTGTCACTGAAAGCTCAAGGACAGGTTGGATGGGGCTCTGAGCAACCTGGTCTAGTGAAAGGTGTCCCTGCCTGTGGTAGGGGGAGTCAGGATGAGGTGATTTTTAAGGTCACTTCCAAACAATTCTATGAATATGTTACACAGCTTTTGTTGTAATCTTGAACAGATAAATACTCAGATCAAGAGAGCAGCCCTAACCACCAGGCTCCCTCCACAGCCCTTCTCAAGTCACATATTGCTTCTTTCACTGCCCAGCTTCAGCCAGGGATGCTGTCCCCAAATTTGGGTGCTTGGACTATCAGCTTAACTTGGGCCTGCAGGTCCTACTCTGGCAACTGAAGGCTTAACTATGTGCCACAGTAGACAAATTTCTCCTAAATTTGGCTCTAAATACCTTTATTAACTTGCCAGCAGAGCCACAGAATGATTGAGGTTGGAAGGGACCTCTGGGGATCACCTAGTCCAACCCCTTCCGATGCCAACCAAAACACATCTGTTGTCTTGTTCATTTGAAGGTATTAATGTTTAAATTGCTTTAATATATTAATTCAAACATTGTGATTCAAAATGGGATGCTGTGCTTTTTCCTCTGAAATAGTGCCTGTCAACAGGCATCAAAGCGCTGAGCGTGACTGCTCTCCCTGTCCTCAGATGCTTCTGCAATGAAATGCTGGGGAGTTTCTTCTTGATTAACATAAACCGCTGTTTTTGTACATTAAAAGAAAGTCAGATTCCCTCAGAGGGCTTTGGGCTCACTGATAACTGAAAGCAGCATGGCTCTGATTAGCCTAAAACAGATTTTGCATTGCTAAAATGCACTGCTCAGACTCTGCATCATTTCTGGGTGGGAGTTATTGTCCCATCCAGGAGTGCTGTTCCATAGCCAGTTGTTGCAGTGTGACATACTGAGCATAATTCAACAACATTTGACTGCTGGGTGAACAGGACAATTTGCTTTTACTGTGAGCATGCAGAGCAACATGTCACCACTCCTTGTTCAAATGCTGTGCTGCTTCCATTGGCTCAGGCAGATAATTCCTGGGATGAGGGTGGCAGTGCTACCACAGCTACTGCAGGCCAGGTCCTCTTGGCACAGCTCTGGGGTACAATCCAAGTACCCAGCCTGGCTTTGAAAGCCTTTGATCAGTGGCATTTAGTAACAGGCATGGCAGGTACTCTTTTGGCTGTGAAACAGCCTTAGCAGCACATACTGAAGTCTTACGGTGTAAAAGAGAAGTATGCTCTATGCTACTTCTAAATAAAAATGTATGCAACTGATTTATCAGCAGCTATAAACTGTCTTATTTCTTACACAGTCCTTCCAGTGGTGCAACTATTGCAGATCACTCATAGATATCATTTCAACAGTTCTTTTTGCGAAAGTGGGGGCTTTCATAAAAATGACAGCTGCAGAATGGAAATTGGTGGGAACTGATTATCAGTTTAATGTTAGTCCACTTTGGTTAGTGTTGCAGAAAATATATTCCTGACTGCTGTTTCCAGTGCTATATTACAGTAACTTCCCAGAACCTACCTGCATCTCCAGGGATATTCCATGGCTTGTGTCACCCCCAGCTTTCACTGGTGGAAGTCAGGTGGAGTTATAGACCCCCATTACAGACCCCAAGCATTTCATGCTCACCTTGTGTCAGCATTTCTTGTATTAAGTCAAAGACAAGGCATTTACATCAAAAAAACTTCTTTACCTCAAGTAGGCTGAGACAAACATTACCCTCTTCCCTGATGCACAGAACAAGGCACACAAAATCCTGAGGTGGATAAAAAAGCCTGCTAGCCTCTCCATTAGCAGTGGCCTGAGTTAATCACCTAGTGTAATCGGAAGGTTAATCAGGAAAGCTGATTCTGGAAGTTAATGTTCAGCTAAGGACAAAGAATTTTTTGAAGTCACTTCCCCAACAGATGGGGCAGGAGATGCAGAGGAGGAGGGAAAGAGGAGGGATCTTCATCATGGCGAGGATCAGGGAACCCTTTCAGGCACTTCTTTGACAACAAGCCTGTTTGGGACTTCTCAAATATATATATATATTTGTATTTATTTATATCTGAATTTTTATTTTTCACATATGGTTTGGTGCAGTTTCTCTCCTATGCTGCTGAACTGCTGGTGCTCAGGGTCAGGGCAGTCTTTCCTGGGTACAAATGTCTTTTCCCTTTTCTGGCAAAAGGCAGTGAGAAGCCAGGGGATACAAAGTCACAGTTCTTTTTCTCCATAGCCCACCCTGTTTTAGCATGTAGTTGGAAATTGAAGTAAAGTTTCTCTGTCGGTGGATGAACTGACCTAAAATATTTTGAGTGGGAAATACATAGGTCTTGGTCATTAAACATACTGCTGACTGCTAGGGAAGGGCAGGCTACAGAAGAGAGCCTTAAAAGAGCTGGGAAAATAGCACAGGAGTACTATTAATGAATCAAAATACAGATATGTTCTGAAAATAGCAAGTGGTATTTGCCTGCAGCTGAGAGGAGGAATATTCACTTTGGTTTTTTGGCTTTTTTTTTCTTATACTCAGTAGAAACCCTACCTAATATAAAAAGCACAACATTCATTTTTTTGAGTGAGACTGTGTAATTTTTTTTTTCTTAGATCATAGAACCACAGACTTCTTTAGGTTGGAAAGGACCTTTAAGATCATTGAGTCCAACCACAGATTCTTATAGGTCCCTTCCAAACAGATATGATTCCATGATTCTCCAGCGCTAACAGCAAATACAGTAAATCCAGTAAATACAGGGAAAAGTTGTTGAACTTAACTCTGACTTGAGGAGAGAAGCCCATTAAAGTAAACAGCATTTTTCAGCCTTCCCTAGCAGTTTCACCATAAAAACAGGAACTGCTTTGTCCTGCACCTCTTCAGGCCAGTCTAACCCAAGCACATTACCAAACTGCAGTTTCACTTGCACTTTCTGAGCTGCTCGGGTAATCTCCCCTCCCCTCCCTACTTACTGAAGTAAACTGAAAAGCTGTTTTATATATTTTAGGGCCAGTTTAGTCTTTTCCTCTTTGTCTGCTCTTCCTTAACCAAAGAAAGGTCCGAGGGACAGAGGACTAAGAATGACAAAGAGCACCTCAAAGGTCCCTGAGCATTTAAAGTGTTTTCCTGTACAGGAGTGGGTATGAAGGATATGGGGATGACCAGGCTTTGGAGAGGATAAATGGTTTGCAAATGCAGGTTCTGCTTTGACTCCTGTTTTATAGGCCCAGCGTACTCTTAGTAGTAAATGACTAAGTATTTTCAGAAAGAGAGAGTTTAGCATATTGCCTCACACCAGTCTTTTTTCTGCCTGTGACCTTTCCAAAGGGGCAGTTGTCCTAGGGTGACTTTATGATGTTTGTATCCCCAGTTGCCTTGTTTATGTTAAATATTAAGTTCTGCACCTTTATGACTGCCTCTGAGAGTGAAGGGAGGGGGAAGAAGAAGCGTGCACCTTGTGCTGAGGAAGAACACTCCCCTGCATCCTGCTCCTGGACTGTGGTGTCTGCAGCACGGACAGACAGCGGGACAGAGCTTCTCTTACTGTTAGTTTTTAGCTAGCTGAGGCAGAGGAGTTCCCTGGACTTTTTTTTCCGTTTTTTCTTGGATCTGTTCAAATCTGCTCTGAACTGAAAAACCCCCAGCCAAACCCTGGGAGCTCACGCCTGTGGCCCACCGGGGCCTGGGCCTCAGTACTTTCCAGCACTGGAGGGACTGATAAGAACCTGAGTGAGCCAAGCTACACCACATGAAAAGGACTTTTTTTTCTTGGATTTGCCATCTCATTGAACAGCAAAAGGTTTTATTGCTTAATAGTATTCAATTTCTGTTAAATAAACAGGTTTTTTTCCACTTCTCTCCAAGGAAATCTCTTTTTCTGAACCAGTTGGGGGAGGGGCCATTTGAATTTTGCTTTTCTGGAGGAACTGCATTTGAAGGTTCTCTCCCAAATTTGCCCTAAACCAGGACAGCAGTGCAAACAGTAAAAAATAATAATAGAAAAGGAAGTACTGAGCTAAGATCAGGGTCTTATGACTCTCAGTTTTCATATGCTCAGAGCTTCACTCAGCCTGGCCTTGAACACTTCCAGGGTTGGGGCATCCACAGGTGCTCTGGGCAACATGTGCCAGTGCCTCACCACTCTCAAAGGGAAGAACATCTTCCTAGTAAATGCAGCATATATATTAAATGCAGGCCAGGGAGAGGATTATGCTGTTTTGGGATTTTTTTAAAGATCACTGCTATTGCTGGGAAATTTGTTTTCCATTAATTTCAAATTATTAGCAAAGGATTCAGTAATTTGTGATTAAGCAGTGATGATTCAGCAAGGCAGAAAACAATACTGTCAATAATATGCACCCAGAGATTGTGCACCTCAGGGAATGTCTCTGGATGACCAGTAGTTCTTACTTCCATTCCTCTGAGCTCTGGAAATAGCTTCCAGAACTACAAGGAACTGCCTTTAGCACATGCTTCTATTTTGCAGGTGGGAGGCTGTGCAGAGCCCATTGAATCTCAGAATATCTCTGGAAACTAGCAGCCATTATTCCTCTCTCAATGCTTCTTCAGAGCTCTCACTGATGACACTATTCAGCTGGATAAATGAGGCCTCCTTTGGGCACCCAGCATTAACAAGAGGAAGGAGAAAAAATCCTGCATCCTCAGAGACATCCTCAGAACAGTGGGATTTTTTTTGTGAGTCCTAGAATCATGACAACTTCTAATGCTATTTATGACTTTAGACATGGTGTTGATTTGTTAAAAGTAACATTACTATTATGCTAAAAGTTAAAATGTTAAAAGTAACATTACTATTTTTAAATAACATATGGCTCTACATTTATCTGGGACTTGCAATCTTAAGCAACATCAGTCAATGACCTCAAAAGTAGGACTCTGGAAAAAAAAAAAGAGTATTAGAATTATACATTCTGGTGAAAGTGAAAATACTCAGAGAGGGGACAAGGAATATGACTTTCAACAAACTTATAAAAGTTAAAGAGGCTTTATTTCTGAATGAGACCAGAAGAAGAGTAATGGAGGAGACTCCTTTAGGGTCTTTACTTACATACAAGGGTCAGTTATCACTATTTTTATAAATGTTGTATCACTTCTGGAATCTGAAATAAATACTGAACATGCCTCTGAATCATCAGGCGGGTGCTTCAGATGCCTCAAAATCACCTAAAGTCATTTCCAGAAAACACTGACAGTACTCCAAGTATTGTGACAGTCTTTTTTGTAGAATTTGTCACCCACACAGACAGAAACTAGAAACTCCTTTAATTCCCTCACAACATTTTTTAAACTATATGGAATTATATTATTAATCCTATTATAATTATTGAAAACAAGTTATAACAGTTTGTGGCAAAGCCAGTTTATTAGGTTTCTGGGATTGTGCTTTGCCTGCCCCCAGCACATACAAAATAACCCAACTTTACAGTCTGGTAAAGTTAAAATACACATACAAAGTATTCAGTACTCTCACATCCATTCTATGGGCAGAACACCACCACTGAAAGCCAGGGAGCAACACTGAATGCTGCATTACTGACCACACTGCCTTCGTGGCAGAACCATTAAAACATGCTTTGTGCTGAACATGGAATTAAACACTTGAGCACCATTTCCACACAATTTTCATGACATGAGGGCCCTTATTTACAAGTTGTGGCAACTCAGATAAAACTTAACAGATGTGCAGGTGGTTCAGCTCAAATTTAACAGTAACACTGCAGCTACATTACTTTCTTACCCCAACCCCCAACCTGACTGACTTTAAAATTCTGAACTCTGGGATATTTTTTATTAAAACAAAACAAAACCAAAAACCCCACACAAATAAATGAAAAACAAACAAACAAAAAAACCAAAAAAACCCCCAACCAACCAAAAACAAAAACCCTCTAAAACAAAACAAAAACTACCCCGCAAACAAAAAACAACAAAAAATATCACAAAAAAAACATCAAAACTTGCTGACATATTTAGTATACAAATAATTAAGAAAGATCCTTCTCAGAAAAAGGATTAAGGACATGAGTGAAAGACAATCTGTCCAACAGGACTGTAAACCATATCTACTCACCACAGTATAAATATCAATTTAAGATCAATCCCTTTCTTAAAGAAATCGTTAAGGACACTAGTGTTAAAAAGGTGATTGTTTCTGAAACAACTGTAAATTCTAGTCATGTAAGGTTCAGAGTGAATACAAAAGCTCCCTTTTACAAGTTTTTCCTAAGCAAAAATACTGTCACAACTGAGGCAGCATTATACAGGAAAAAGTATTACTTTTTGTTTAATTATTTTTAAACATCTTAATCATATTAGACAAATTAAATGCTCTTTCAAAATCCAGAAAAAAGTCTATGCATTTTTTTCTGTACGTATTGCAATGAAATTACATCTTAAGAATTGTAATAGTTTACATAATAACAGTTATCTTGTTTCTGTAATTTGTTTCTAATGTGACCATTAGGGTGGCAGCTTCTGAACTAGCCCTTCCATTTAGTTTCCAGTAAGCAACACATGCTACACATTGCAAAAAAAAAAAATATCTTCATTTATAGTTCAAAAACTAAGTCACCAAACACTGTTTGGTGTGACATGAATGAAGTCATAGATTGCATTCTATGTATATGTATTCTTATACTTCACTTAATGCAATTATGTGCAACTTAGCACCATTTATATTATGAAACTTGACCTTATTTTTGAAACTTGATCTTCAGATTGGACTGAAAAAAGGCAGTTGCTACTATAAGAACAAAGAAAAAGGTGGTCAAGAGGAAAAATTTCCCTCATCAAACCCCTACCAGCTCACATTAGTAATGACAAGGATGTCCTACATAGTCACATTATACATGCATGTTTTTGCTCAAAAATCTGTAATAGATGATGTAGTAGTACTTGGTAGATTTACTCCATATTTCAAGACCCAATTTAGTTTGTGTTTGGACTATTTTAAGAATGTACCATATTTTCAAGCATTCCCATTCCTGAAATATGTTATCAAGTTGGCTTTTCAAGTTATTTGAGAAGCATTCATGATCTCTTAATGCCCTGCAAACCCCTATCTTTGAAAACCAGTATGCTTTTGACAAACTCACCCAGTCTTCTACTTACTCAACTGTTTTTACTTACTCTGAGACACTCAGCTCAAATACAGCACCTTCAGAAATATATAATTTAATTTTAGTAAGATCAGAGAACTTATGGACAGATATAGAGTCCCAGTTTTACCCCAAATCCTGTGCTACAGTACTTTCCACAAGTACAAAATAACATAGTTTGGTATCACATGCCAATTATGAAAAATTAATAAAGTTTTAAGTATCAAATAAATGTCTAGAGGTAGGGAGAAGTTAGTAAATTCTGTTACCACTGCCATGAAGAAACAGACCAAGCTCATAGTGGAATGAGAGGCCAAAACCTAGCAATTTACACCAACACTGGCAGTCCAAACTTTGACAGAATTGTTTGTTTGCTTTTATAATAAAAAGTTACCTGCTTTGTAATTTGCTAGTAGTCACCTAATATTCCTTCATATACCCATTTGCTGACCCAAAACCTAAGTTTCATGGTTGTCACAAAAGGCTTTCTCCTACATTATTCCAATGCAAGTAGCAATGAAAAGTATTAGTAAACTGGCCTACTATTTATAATCTTACAAGTGATGAGAACAACCTCAGACAGCAACAGCTCAACTAGAATTGTTTTGTCAAAACTAGACAAAGTTAATATGGTCCTATATATTTACAGCGAAACTTTAGTAATTCATAAAGTACAATTACAAAGTGCGTGAGCATAAGATGGGCACATCTACACCAGGAAAAATTAAAAAAAAACAACAACACATTAAAGTGCCAAAGAGATTTGCTATAATTGCTACCAAAACCAGGAACTTTGCTAAGATCATAATTTTGAAGCACTTGCAAACAATACAAGGTGATAGCCAGTGACAATGTCATCAGTGACAATCCTAACACCAGCAGGATGTGATAGGTTTTGGTTCGGGCTTTATATGTATTTCATCATGATCTGAGGGTTGACTAAGCATTAATGGCTTGTGACTTTTAAGCTTGTGAGCCAGTGTCATGAATATGGCCTCCACATGGTCATTGTCATTGGGGTTCTTGGCAGAGGTTTCGAACAATGGCATGCTGTGAGTGTCAGCAAACTTCTGGGCCAGGTCCGTGGGCACCTGAATAGCACTTCTCAGGTCACATTTATTTCCAACCAGAATCCGTGGTGTATCATTAGCAAGAAGGTGTTGTTTGCATTCCTCTATCCAGGATGGCAGGCTGTGGAAACTGGCAATGTTTGTCATATCATACACAAACACCACAGCATGTACATTCCTGTAGTAGTGCTGCACCATGCTCTTCCTGAAGCGCTCCTGGCCTGCAGTATCCCACAGCTGTATCTGAAAACAGAAAGAGAAGGAGAGGAAAAAATATTTTATTACTCATCTTGGAAAATAACAAAAATTACCTGCAGTGAGGAGTTACATGATCACAGAAATCTACTCTTCTGAATTCATCATAATGACAAGTTTGTGATGAAGAAAACCACTGCATTCACACAGTTTTAGAAGCTTTGGCTTTCATAGCTGCTCGCAAGTAAGGCCAGGAGGAATGACACAACTTGAGAGAAAAATACATATTTCTGAAAGTTTATTGGAGCCTGTATTTTTTGAGATTTTTACAAAACCAAATCCTGAAGTCTTAGCAATCAACAGCACTTTCATTTGAAAATTAAATATGTTACTTCCCAATACAATTCTTAGCTGACATGATTTTTGTTATTGCCAAAAATAATCTCATCCTCCCCAAAATTTTGTTGTTAGCACGGCATTAATTGCCATGTAAAAGTAGGAAGAAATCAAATAATGCTCAATTTCAACACTAACAACAAAAACAGGACATAGAAATCTTTCTTTGCAGTGTATTGGAATTAAACCCACCTGTGATGAACATCTAACTTAAGCTTATTTAGTGCTTTAACTGGAACCATACTATTGTTTGTAGTATCAAAGTATGCATAAAAGGAAAAAAATTAAAAGTATAAACCTCCTGTTAGCTTAACACGTGACTATCATTTCCAGGCACACACCATTCTGGTCCAAACCAGACTGAACATAGGTGCTAGAAGCTTAGTCAGAATAGAAAGACTTTCAGAAGAACTGAAATGCTTACAGATTTCTGGGGTGCTGAAACACCCACATTAAAACAAAACAAAACAAGTTTTGTAGCACCAGTAGACACTGCAGCATGATGTTACAGTAAGCAAACAGAAATTTTAAATACATTGATCATCCTGTGTAATGGAAGCCTGGAGTCCTCAGACATGTAGAGAATGCTACAGAATTGTACATGGTGATGTTTAAACAAAATTCTCTTCAGGAGATAAGGAGCTGCAATGCACAGCAGTCAGAACCCCTTTACCTACAACACTGCATTACCTGTACACTGTCAGAAATAAATTGGTGTGCAGCTCTATCACACACACCTTAGTGATAATGAAATATCTGAAACACATTTGATTTCTTGGGAAAAAGCTGAGTCCTAGCTTCCTGTCTGTCTTGTACAACTGATCCTTAATGGCTGAGGCAGTTTGATTAGTACTTTGGCTTTTGAGCAGAAAATTTTTCCTCCCTGGGAATGAAAGGAGTTTTCCTTAAGACTCAGAACTCAAGGAATACTAAATGTTCTGTAGACAATGAAGATAAATTTGAAACTTAATCTGTTCTCATTAAAGTTGCAGCTGCTATGTAATTGTTGAAATTGTTCTCCCATTACCATAGCTCTGCATTCCTTTTATCTAAATGTTTCAGTAAAACTTTTCTAGAAATCGCAAATACCTTGAAAGTTGTCTTGTTTACCACTTTAACCAGTGACTTTTTACATTAGAAAAAAAGGAAGCCCAAGTACAAAGGAAATCTGCTGAGAGCAAGAAGATGCATCACTGAGAGGACTACAGTATCACATAAAATTGTTTTGAAAGCTACAACAGTGGAAATATGGTGAAACTGAATAGAAGCAAATGCAAAGTCTTGATAACAGTGACTGACAATAAGGACTTTTTCTTTATGCACAGGGTTCATTAGGCTGGAAATTATTAAAATGGATGACAATCCAGATCCACAAGTCAATCACAGGATATTATGAATCAGTCGTGTGACAGACTAAAGAGAAAAGAGATGTTGTCAGATGGTATGACTTTTTCTGCAATACTATGTTCAGCCCTGGTTGGACATAATATTGCATCCATACTCAAAAAAAGTCAGGTTAGAGCAGGTGGGAATGGCAGCTACTGGTTGCATCAGGGGAACTGAAAGTTTGCATGACAACATCAGAGCAGCTTGGCTTTTGTAGCCTGGTCCAGTTCTCTACAGCTTTTGATCCAGACACTTAGAAGAATCCATGTGCTGCTTCTGAAAGGGTCATCAATCAGCAAGATTGTTAGGAAAAGCAGTGCAAGTTGCCCTGGCTCTGATCCCATTAAATGGTACTCAGTTGCAATCTGCCTCATTTTACAGTAACCCCCCCACTTTTTGCCAATGGTATTACACTCTACATACAACTGACAGCATCTCCATAAGTCTACACAATTGGACTGAAACAGGCACCTAAGTTTGTTTAAGATTCAGTCACACACCCAGGTGAGACATACTTCCAGTTCTGTGCCCTTACAAAACATCATGAAGTCAGGAGACTCACAGAAAATGTTCATGAATATGAGAAATTAAGAGGAAAAATGTCATCTATAAAACACCTCAATTGGCTTTTGCATGTGGGATTGTTTGAAGTTGCTGTTTAGAAGTTGATCATTGTAGAACTGTACTGGTGGATTTTTTTTGTGTGTTCCAACTGAATGTTTGATAGTTCTGCCAACAAGATTGTCAACTGTCATAAGCATTATCCCTATTTTTGTGGTCCCTTACTCATTTATTTGTTGCTATTGATACATTATTTGTAAGTTTAATAATCCCTTTTAAGTTTGTCACTTTCGAGGGCTTCAAAGCAAATCCCCTCGCCAGCAGCATGACACCACGGCAACACTGCATACTAATGAAGAACTTTCCCTCCAAAACCTCAGTTACCCCAACGACAGCAGACTGTTGGAGGAGAAGGTTTTACCAGCACCCATCAAGAGAAACTATAGGGGTGGGACTGCCAGCAACAAGCCGAGGGGACAGAGATGATAAAAGGAGCTACGAGATTCAAAGACCTGCCCTTTTAACTGTGGATTAGCTGCAGCAGAGGACCCGACACTGCAGAATATGGTCTACAGCTCTTTTAGAGATTTTTTTAGTATAAATTTTGAGTGCAGATTAGCTACATTCACCGCAGTGCTGCTGAGCTCTTGCACTCAAAACCAAAACTCTGGTTCGGCCAGAGGATTCCTCAATTGTCAGACCAGGGATTTTTTTAAATTTCCTTTCTTTTTACTTCCTCACCCATTATCCCTTCATCCCCTTTGTTTTTTTCCCTTAATAAACACCCTAGTTTATTTGAACCCCGAAGTTGTGTCTTTTTCCTCACAAAAAAGAAGTGCAGACTAAAGCAATCTTATGTATAGACAATACTATGTTAAGGAATCAGTATAGATAAATCTTGGAAAATGCCGTATCAAAATAATTTGAGGAAGTTAATTTTTGCAGACAGCTGTGAGCTTACAATTCTCTCCCCAGCTTATCCATAGAGCTTATTCACAGCATGACAATTGGTCATGCTTCAGTTAAGCAGAGATCTGCAAGTGTAGTGACAGCCTTGGGTAAAGACGGGGAAACAAAATTAAAGGTTTACATAACTTGCTTAAACTACAGTTCTTCCAATATTTTATTTATATGCAGCATTCAAGCTTGAAGGGCATTATCAGCTGAGTTATTTACACTGAGAGGTAAACCCTTTCCCAATGTTGAAAACTGCACAATTTAGAAGTTTATTTTTTTCCTCATTCAAGTTGAACTTGAGGAAATGGTTCCATTTCTGCCTCTCACCCCAAATATTTTCTCTTCAGAAAAACAATACTGAAAATGTTCATGTTAATGGGTGTGGACTAATGAAGTAACATTAAGATTACTATTTCATTGTTAGTCCAGTAACACCCATCTTCAGGGGACCACAGTTTTTATAACAGCCTTTTAGAATACGGAGTGTGATTGTTTGGTTTAACAGCATAATTCAGCTAATAAAACTGTTCAGAATCACTTGGTCACATTCCCTAAGAAAGACAAATGGCATAAAAAATATTAAAAACACTGACTCAGCTATCACACCCCACCTTCTGATTCTGTTCTGTAGATCTAAAAAGACTCTTTCCTAAACAAGGACTCACTTTCTATGTGTGGTTTATAACATACTGGTAAAAACATAACTGGCCTTGATGCTATGACTCCTTTAAAAATACATGGGGAAAAAAATTGGAATAGCTGAAAGGTACAGAACATGATGTTCACACTTCTTTGAATTTCATTTGCATTTTGCTCTTTTAATGTAGGTCAATGAAGACCGACATCATTGAATTTTTTAATTTTTAATGCTTAGCTCAATTGAGGAAGAGGAAAATTTAGAAGGCAGCAAATACATTTGTTTAAAGTTTTAATTTACTCATCACATTTAGGCATCATATGAACCTGTCAGCCTATTGTACAAGGAAAATACTTGTTCCTGTTTCTTGGAATTCTACACAATTGCTGTGTGGGAGACCCTCAGTGAGAAGAACTGTGCTTGTGTTCCTGCCAAATGACACAGCACTTTTCCAGCTGTGAAGGAAACAGTTACTGCTGTAGCAGCACAAGAAAGAATCATCCAGCTGGGTGGGGGAAGGGAGAAGGCAGAAGACACTACTTCATAACCTGCTTCGGTGCAAGAGATAAAATTCCCTTCAGGGACCAGCAAGGACTACAATAATTGAGTTCATCAGAGCTTCTCTCTCCTGGTTCAACTGGTGCTACCGGAGCTGACTGCTACATTTGAGAAAGGTGAAGAGGAGTGAGAGAAGTTGCCAAAACTGCCCAAAATCAGTTCAAACTTGACAACACTCCCACTAAGAACTAGGGTCCTGGCCACAATGATAAAATGTATTCCTTTAATACTGAAACAGAACTTGCAGAAAACAATGTGTTTCAGAACAGCCCCCTTGACTTCTCCACTTTCCTCAAACAGAACTGGTTTATTTTACATATAATATTCTCAAAAATGCAGCAAAACAATCTACAAAAACATATATAACAGAATGGCAGAATAACCTATGTGAAGCATCTAAGAACTGTGGATTGTGCTATGTTCTTCTTCACTTCTCTCCAACAAAGGTCAGGCATCATTCAGAGGTGATGAAAATGCCAGTAAGTAAGATGGTGCTGACAAGACAATATCCCTCAGGAGGTCTCTCCTCTGTCATAGACAGCAACGGACAAAGGAGTACAAAATTTCAGCTGTCAGATAAGTTCTAGTCAGTGGTTCTACAAAAAAAAAAAAAAACAACAACAAAAAAAAACCAACACAATAAAAACTCCTATTCACCCTTCTTTTTTAGTTGAAAAAGAATATAACATAAAGAATCCTGCAAGAGCAGGAAAGCAAATTTGCTCTCCTTATATATCTTCCATAATTTCTTTAATCAGTAAATAAGCAAGGAAAAACTATATCTTTCAGCTACATAAATGTAAGTTGTAATTATAATGCCTGATGATAATAAATGCCCAAGCACAAGCTTAAGACTACTGTTAACTTCCTTTTTCTGCACAACTGAGCTTTCCTCATAGAAACAAACTCTAATACAGAAGCAGATGGGGATTCTGTTTAAAACCATGTTAGTAAAAAACCTGCATTTGTTAGCTGTTAGAGTATTCTGCAAATGCTGGTTACAATCATCACACAGCAAACTTAGCAGAATCCTAAAAATTAGAAATTGAAACACGTTGCTCAATCCTGAACAATATTCAATTTCCTAATATTTTTAAAGCAAAGTGGTCGTAACAGCGGCACCTACATAGCTCTGTGGCGTTGAAGGTGACAACAACTGTGATGTCCGATGAACAACGAAGCAGAATTTCTCGAAGGCAACACGCTGCTGATAACAGGCACAAGACTAAACTACTGCTAAGAGATCTATATATAAGTCCACTGCAGGATAAATTACTGATCAACACTTGACAAAAGATTCAAGGTTCGGACTATAGTAGGAATTGGTTCACCATCACAGAAACCTACACCGTGAATACCTTTCCAACAAGACCAAGGCCAAGCAGTGGAACAGCTTTAGGGCAGACAGCCGCGGCTGCTGGCGGCACGACCCCACCGAACTGAACTTCGGGGGTATGGCGGTGACAGGAGGCCTGGAGACCCCTTGCGAGGGGTGCGGCCGGGGGCATCCCGCTCTCCCGTTTCCCGGCCGCTGGAGCACTGTGCCAAGCGCGGGCCGGGCGGGGCCGGGCCCGGCGCTGCCCCTCCGCCCGCTGCCCCCTCAGCCCGGGCCGCTCCCGAGGCTGTCCTGAGCCGGTCCCCGAGATACCTTGATGCGTTCGCCGTCGATGGTGACGGCGCGCTCTCGAAAGTCCACGCCGATGGTGGCCTCGGTACGCTGCGGAAAGCGGCCGGCGCAGAATCGGTAGGTGAGGCATGTCTTGCCCACGTTGGAATCCCCGATGACGATGATCTTGAAGATGCGCGAGCGGGCAGGGGGCAGAGCGCCGGGGGCCGCCCCGGAGCCCGTAAGGCTCAGCTCCAGCGAGGATTCGACATCTCCCGCCGCCATCGCGGCCCCGGGAGCGCCGCGAAGCAACCCGGGGCGAAGCTGCCGGCCGCCCACTGCATGCGACGCGTTCCGGCCCACCGCGGGCTGGTCTCGCGAGAGCGAGGCTGCCGATCCTCGCGGGCGGGGCCTGCGCGTGCCAGCGCCGGTGCTTGCGTGGCCGCCGCTGGCGTCTGGGGGCGATGCGCGCGCGGCCCGGCCTACTGGTGGGGCTGGAACGGGGCCTGCTGGGAATCTCCGAGAACCAGGAACAGCCGCAAATAGCTGGGGCTGCGGCGTGCAGGGGACCCGGCACCCATCCGGGCAGCCTGAATGTCGTGAAATGTGGAACGTGTAAGATTTTTGTACGAATGGTTGTTCTTTGATGTTTGATCTTTGTCTGCTTTGCGGCCTAATCAATGACAAGGGAGACTTAATGAAACAGAGCTGCCAAGAAGCTCTAAGTGATGGCCAGGTGTTCCAAAAACAAATTCTTTGTTAGTAAAAATGCCTTATTAGGGTTTGGGGTTGGACAGGCTTCAACGTTTTCAGATCCAGGGGGAGGTTAACAAAGCTTGGGAAGAAGGATATACCACTGTGGACAAAGTGGATGCCCCATAGTACCAAAATTGCCAGAATTTTACCAAATTTTACCAAAATTGCAGAATTTAGAGGACATCTGGCAGAACTCCCAAGATAGGGAAGAAACAAATGATGACAACTTAGTAATTGTGCTGAAATCGGCTCCAGCTGGGCAACAGATAATTCTGGCAGGGTCAGATCCTGACCAACTTGGAGAGCACTGGCCTGAAAAACTCACTGGCCCAACAAGAGAGAGAGAGAGACTGAGCATGGGATTAATTAGCATGAGAAGTGAGAGAGCCAACAGAAGATAGAATACTAACTAATAAGAGAATCATGTGACTTGTAACTAATGAACACTAATCCCATTGTTTGCTAAAATGTTTAAATAGTAAAAAGTTCTCAGAGTTAGGTGCTTGTTCTATTGGATATCATAGAGTCCCAAGTTTGTGCAAACTGAAATAGATAACGTCTCTCTTGAGTTGTTACTGGCTTGTTGGACATGAGGTAAGAAATCCAGTTTTTACGGTGTCAGAGACTGAAATAGTTCATGCCTAAAACATTGATAAAACGTTTTGCTCATTATAAAAAAAACTGTATAAAGAAGCTACAACCGAAGAAGCCTCCCTGAAAATACCTGACTGGGACTTAGGACTGAAAATCATACTGCTGAGATGAGATAAAGGGAAAACCCATTCTTCAATCACCTGAAACAAATAAGTAAACAAGGAAAAGAATGTGAACCAAATGCAGTTCCCCTGCTAAGAATCATCTCTGGCTTGTTTTGGGGTGGGGGAGGCCATAGCCCAAAGAGCCATTTGCTGGGAGCAGGTTTGCACAGATCTCCCCCCAGGCCGAGGTGAGGGGAGGAATTTTCCGTGTGTTGCAACCTCTGCTCAGGGACAGTAAACCCATCTTCCCTTACCCAAACTGGGTATGAACCCCCAACCCTGGGAAGGCCACATCCACAGGACATTCATGTGAGAGGCAGCTGAGGGAGTGCCTTAATCCATCAAACACCCCAGAAGTGACCCCCAGAGTCATTCCTGAGGCCTTGTACTACCGGACTGCACCTGATGCAACAAACCCAGAATCTGTTGTAAGAGACAATGGCAAACTCCACCCCCACCCAGGGAGGTGCCTGGATTTTCCTACCTGGCCTGAGTGTATATTAACCCATTGGATTCTGTGCTTTTTGGGGGGACCTTCACCACCAAGCAGACCAACTGGAGAGGATCAATGGAGCATTGTTGGGATCCACAGAGTGGTGATATTTTCCTTATTCTTTCCCTGTTACTCTCTTTCTGTCTCTCCCACCTATTTTATATTTCTGTCTCGCTCTCTCTCATATTTACTATCAAATAAAACCCATACTATTATCATTGGCATATGGTCTTGTTTGCACCTTAATTCGGGCAGAAGCATTTCTAAGAACCTTAGTGACACATGGGGAGTGTCCATAGGGAATTGCATTTGTGAGATGTTTGCATTGATGTCGAATACTCAAAGGCAGAAGGGGAAGACCAAGAGCATGAGGGCTTGTTTGTAATTGTGGGAAAGGTTTTCTGTGGTGATGTTGTGACTCAGCCTGTGAGCCTCAGCCTGTGTCTGCAGCCCAGACAATGCTGTACAGTCCCAGCCCCCTCATCCTTCCCTCATAAGAGAGGTGATCCAGTCCCGTAATATCTTCATAGCCCTCCACTGGACCTGCTCCTGGAGCTCCATGTCTCTGTTATCCTGAGGAGCCCAGAACTAGACACAGCACTCCAGATGTGGCTCAGGAGGACTAAGTAGAAGTGCAGAAGTGCTGTGCTCCAGCCTGACTGTGCCACTGCTGCCATTTACAGTCAATAAGCAAATTATGCCTGGCAGGGAAGGACACTTGACTCAGAAAGGATTGATGTATCTCAGGAAGACGGGAAGTATGGCATTTCCCTAACAATCTGTTAACTCACCAAGTTCACCAACACAGGTGGGAGGTAAGACAAAGACATCACATTTAAGCAATGTCCACCAGCAAAAATTTTTAAAGACTTTAACCCCTATACTGAAAAGCATATGTAGATTGATTACAGTAGTTGAGAGAACTCTTACCCTAACAGGGCCTTTGCAAACTGATAGCTGAGCTAGAATTCCTAAGGTTTAGATCAGATACCTAATAATAGCCTTTGAGAGTCCTCCTCTTTACACTGCTACACGTGCCCCTGACCACTTGGGGTTTCTGCCTGCACAAATAAATGATCCTGGGATCCTATAGATCAACTGTCATGTGGTTGAAGGATAGTGGTTTGAACAACCCATTATTATTCATATAAAAACAAGAGGCTAGAGTAAATTAAAAAAGCATTAAATAGTCCTGAGTTCATAGCAACTTCAGTTACAGTGTCCATCTTAATTTTTGCCACTCCCTTCCCCTCTCCTGGACCAATCCTTAAGACTGTAGAGATGTTCCTCCACCCTGTAGTCCCCTTCTGAGAAAGGATGATTCCATTTATGGTCTCAAATAATTCATTCTGTCAAAGAAGAAGAGTAATTTTATTGAAGGAAGATTAAAGGGTGGTGGGAGGAGGTTATGCCACTCTCAGGTTCCTACTGTCCCTTGCACAAAATTGTTCCTTCTTGCCCCCAGAATGTAAAATGTGTTTGCCTAAGGAGAGGAAGCACAAGCAAGCCCATCTCTATAAATCCAATGATCAAAGAAGTAGAGAAATGCTAATTCTAATGGGGGGTACTCTGATTTGGGCTTTGTATAGTTTGCTAAAAGGTGAATTTAAACAGCTGGGTTTAGGGTCCACACCATAGGGTCTGCCAACAGGTCATTTATTTGATTTTGTTCTGGGTTATGCCAGGAGGACCAAAGTGAATCAGAATTACATCTGAGGTCTTCAAGAGCTCTTCACTTCTTTTATTTCAACAGCTAGGACTTTAAATGGAAGACTCAACACACCACCTAGTGGCTGATGACATTCCTAGTCTTTAGTACTCAGCTAATTTTAAATGAACACCCCCAACACCTTGCCAGTGAATTTACCTCACGATGCTGCCAACAGCCACCATAGTTCATGTTTTGTTAGTGCTGAGACACACAGAACCTCCATGGAGAACACAGCTGACCCCTGAAACAATGGACTTAGTGTAAACAACATAATTTAAACCTGAGAGCTTAAATTTTGTCTCAGATGTGGACGTTTTTATGTGAGCTGTTTCAGTGTGGTACTGGAAATTTCATCACTTCTGCTATTCACTTGAAGCAATAAAGGTGTTGATTAGATCCTTACATTTAATCCAGAACAGACTATTCCTGGATATTCCTTTTCCTTTCTAATATATTTGGAAACCAGCAAATATAATTGAATTTATTTATCATAACAGAACAGATTAAAAATGTTTCTTGCTATAAAAGCATTTTTTGAAAAAGCTTTTGCTTGTCTTCTTTTGCAAGGACAAGTACTTTTAATATGCTCTTCAAATGTGCTCAGTGAATGAACATATAAGAGCCTAAATCCACAGCTATTTTTATTTAGCAGATGTAGAATTTTCAAAGAAAGGGTATTCTGAAAATAGTTGCAAGTCTCTGGACTCAGCATTTCAAGAGTAGATATTTCTGTTGTCTCCTGAAGGAATATTTTAACATGTTAGTCCAGTGAAAATGCAGAGTGTTCAGTATCTAAAAATTGTGTGTACTAGGTTTTAAGTTAAAGAACAAATTAGGGGGGGAAAGTGTAAGTCTAAGGTTGTCTCATTTACTTTTTTTTTCTGAAGGGATCAAAAAGTTTCTAGGTGATTTAATGACAAGTAGTTTAAAAACACTTTTAGAATTTCTCTAAAGCTTTTTTAAAAGCTTTGCAGAGATACTGTACTTCTGACTTCTTGTGGGGCTTTGGTGTGAGGCTTCACATCCTTCATTTTTGCAGGAAAATGTCCTGTGCTTTTGCAAGGGAAAGTTCTACTATTTCCAAGACTTGGCTCTGCGAGTCTTAAGGAGAGTTTGATCCCCCACTAATGTATTCCTTTATGACAAAATGCAGAGGGCAGAAATGCTGGAGCAGCAAAGAACAGCTTTTTGGAGGTGGAGTTAAAGGACCCTGTATGTCAGATTGAAAAAGCAAGTGTTAACACGCCCTGTTTACATCACAAAGTCAAATTGCACTGAAATGAAGTTTTGACACAGATGCTTTACTGCCATTTACCAGAATATGCATTTCATATTCACTTCCATGCCCTTGTTCTTGTCAAAACTATAAAACAAAAAGCTTTCTGAAAATTAAAAGCAATAAAACTTTTATAATTTCTAGTTTGTGCTTGGATGTTGTCCTCATTCCATGCCTGGAACGATCTTTGTGCCTGTCTGCATAGCTCATGTGACAACTCAGTAACTTCTGCATCAAGAGCTTGGCATGTCACAAACCTTTCCCCTGCCCCGGAGTACACCCAGCTAGCCCTGCGTCCACTGGGAGGGGAAGGAGATTCGACAAGGATAAGGTAAAAGACGAAGGAGGCTCTTTCTTCTGGGACACTCCACAGTTTATTCTTGGAACGTACTCCAGGGGAAAAAGAGTGGGAAAAATGGCAGGGACTTGTACACTGGGGGGAAAAGGGGGAAGTGGGGGGGGAGAACAGAACGGCAACCAATGGGAGACAACCAAAGGGGAGGGGCAAGGGGAAGGAACCAAAGGAGCCAACACACCACAAACCCAGTGGGGAGCAAAAGGGAAGAACCACTCAATGCAAATACAATAATCATCTTAGTGCAATACGACATCTCCCCCTTTTTAATTATATAAAGTTAAAAGAAGGGCGTTGGGCTTATTCTGATTCAGAACATAAATTTGTCTACCACCCCGCAAATCCCTAGCCTTTGAACAATTCACTGAACCAGTCTGTGCAAACAGGATGGCAAGTGGGATAGGGCTCATCACAAGGTTGAGTGTGAGGTAAGCTTTCTCTAAAAAGGAAAAACAAACATTTTTAAAAGCATGTTAAAAGTCAGTGTGTGTTTGCCAGAAAGTAACCAGATGCTAAGAAGGTTTCCTCTCCCATTTTCTGCCTGCATCAGCTTTTGAAAGTGACTGCCACTTGTTTTTCATCCCCTTCTGCTGGAGCTGGATTTTTGGGAACAAAAGGTTTTACCCAATTTTGGGGTATCGAACACGGGCCTGCAGGGGTGGACACAAACATGTAGCTACACCCCCAGGTGACAAGTTCATAGGGGCCCTTGGCCTGCCAGGTTTCAGGGTCTCTGATTAAGACTGGTGGACACTGTGACAACTTAAACTGATCCCTGCTGTTAAAGTGACCACCATAGGACTCATATTTTCAAATGAACAATTCAGAAAATTGATGATAAACATAGCTTTGGAAAGCTTTTGTTGTGGTGACATCCACACTGTTGCACTGCTCTGTCTGGCCAGAACTTGTTTGAGCATCTGGTGGGTATGCTCAGTCACAGCTTGACCTGTGGGGGAGTGAGGGATAGTAGTCTTATGTTCCACTCCCCACTGCTGGACAAATTCAAGGAACTCCTTGGATTTATACGCTGGGCCATTGTCAGTTTTAATTTCCCTAGGGATCCCCAGCACTGAAAAGGCCTGTACCAAGTGTTGTTTGGCATGTGCAGCCTTTTCCCCTTCATGGGCAGAGGCATAAACCACACCTGAGTATGTGTCAATGCTCACGTGTACACACTTGAGGCGGCCAAAGCTGGGAATGTGTGTGATGTCTGTCTGCCACACTTAGCAGCTCCCAAGGCCTCAGGGGTTAACCCCAACACCCAGTGATGGCTCAGCCTGGAGCTGGCAACTGGGACAGGTGGCCACAATGGCTTGAGCCTGACTCGATGTAAGTTGGAACTGATGGATCAGACCTGGCACATTCTGATGGTATTGCTGGTGGCTCAGCTTAGCCTGTTGGAAGATGTCTGAAAGACATATGCTTTCGGCTGTGGCTGCTAGGGAGCCTGTTTTACCGTCTCCTTCTATGATTTTGCCTGGCAAATCAGTATGTGACCTCACATGCATCATATAGAAAGGATGCTCTCGAGTTGAAACTAAATAAATTAGTTTTGAGAGCAGCCTAAAGAGATCCTCGTTCTCAATGTCTCAATGTCACTGCTCTACCCTGGACACTACCCCTGCCACATAGGCTGAGTCAGTGACTAAATTCATTGTCTCTGAGAACTTCTCAAAGCCTCTCATGGCCGCAGCCAGTTCCACTACCTTGGGTGACCCCTCCATACACTCAACATCAGCTTCCCAGTTCTGAGTCTAGGGGTCTCTCAAAGTCATCATCGACTTGTGGGATGTCCCAGATGCATCAGTGAACACTATAAGAGCTTTGAGCAGCCTGCGGCTCCTTTTCTCAGGAGGAATGAGGTGGAATTCCTCATTAAACAATTTGTGTGATAGGGCGTGGACTGAAATTTGTCCACTGTAGCTGTCCAGAGCTAACTGGAGGTTAGCATTGCTCTGCAGCAGGTGCTTGACCATCTCTTTGGTTAACCCTCCTTTCTTTCGCTCCTCAGAAAGTTTTACCAGGAGGTGAATACACACAAAGTCACAACCAGACAGTTCCCTCAGCCTCACTCTGGCTTTTTGGATCAGCTGAGCCATCAGTTCTTGTGGCTTAGTGATGGTTTTGGATCGTTGGTGGGAGAGGAAGACCCACTCTATGATTAAGAGTGAACCTCTCTGCCCTTTGATTCATTGGAATATTAACCCATGAAACTGTGGTAGCTTTCCCAGGACAATGAATTTGAAAGGTAGCTCAGGCTTATTGTGATGAGCCTGTCTCTCAGTGAAAGCCCTTTGTGCCTTTTCAATTGGGGTTTTTGCCTCTGGGGTCAGTTCCCTGGGAGAAAGCAGCTCTCTCTCCCCCTTCAATAAATTGAGAATTTATTGATCCAGGCCCTCATTGCTGAGACCTAGCCATGGCCTGACCCAGTTCAAGTTTCCTGCACAGGGAATGGAGGTTTTGGGATCCGCTAGGGTTTTGCGATCACTAACAATTTCCAATTTCTGTGGAACAATGATTTGCACAGTGATCTCTAAGCCCGGGTTCTTCCAAGGTGGCATCCTTTGAACTTTGTCTTAAGTGGTTAAGACTTTAACCACTAGGGCAAGTGTGTGTTGAAGTATAGTGTCGCTGGGGGCGCACACAAGCACATCATCCATGTAGTGTAGCATGATGGCTTCCCTTTTTTTGGCATGCACTGGGGACAGCAATGAAGCCACATACCACTGGCAGATGGAGGGACTGCACTTCATTCCCTGAGGCAAAACTCTCCAGTGGTACTGTTTCATTGGGGTCTCCCGGTTGATCGTAGGAACCAAGAAAGCAAACTGAGGCACATCTGCCGGGTGCAGAGAAATCTGGAAGAAACAGTCCTTGATGTCCAGAATCGGCAATTGCCAATTTTGGGGAAGCATCATTGGGGAGAGCATCCCAGATTGAAGTGACCTGTCGCACTCTATTGGGAACAGTGAAGCACAACATGGACTCTCTTCTGGGTTGCACAAGAGAGCAAGTTTTATTATTCTAGATCTTTTATAGACAGGTCCAAGAGGTAAAACCCTCATTGGTCATTAAACCAACATGTGGACCTGATTTTCTGAGTCTGAGAGAGTTTTCAGTGAAAATTCCTTTTCCCAAGGGAAAGTCTCTTGAGAACATTTCTCTCCCAAGGACCATTTTTGTAAATAGTTTATGGTTCTCAGAACAATACTGTACAGCTGTGTTGTGTTTTCTCTTGTTCCACCAATGGGACTACAGAGGTGTTGTTCCCTTTACCAATCATGTTAAATCTGTATTGGAACACCTTGTAAAAGGGGCTGAAAGTTCCAAAAATAAAGCCCTTCTGATGATCCTTTCTGCTGTAGAACTGAACTCATGCTCCTTATTTTGTGTCCAGCAGCGACACCAACACATCACTATTATTGGACAATTAGGAACTACACCCCTTGACTGTTTCTTACAAGTAAACAACAAGGATCCAAAGAACACCTGCAAAGGTTGTTTTCCATCTCCAAAGAATGTTTGGATTCCTCTTTATGATTTCTCATGCCAGAGTGAGAACATTGTGTGACTTAGTTTTCACACAGGTTCTGTGCTCCTTGCCTGCTTTCAGCGTCCATACATGTCCTCAATTACTATGTTTATTTCATGGAGCTCCCGAAGGAGGTACCACTTAACCTTCTCTGGCTTCTTTATTACAAAGACCAGGGAATTCCAAGGGCTGGTTGTCTCCTCTATGAGGCCTTTGGCCAATTATTCCTCCACGAGGTCCTTGAGCACCTTCAGCTTATCCTTACTGAGTGGCCACTGATTTACCCAGACTGGATTATCATCCAGCCACATTAACTTTTGGGTAGGACGCTCCACAGTGGCCACTTCTAAAAATCCTGGTGAGTCTCAGGGATAATTAATTTGACTCCCCACTGGGACATGGTGTCTCTCCCCCACAGGGGACACTGTAGTCAGTGACAAACAGACAGACACTGGCCAGTTTACTGTCTGGCCCCTCAATTTGAACAATGCTCTTAGAGACTTTTGCCAATTTTACTCCTGTTTTGTGAGGTGCCTCAGGGAGGCAAAGATTTTGTTTCCGGTAACACTGTTAAAGTGAGACACATGGCTGTAAGCCAAGCTAGTGAATTTTGACCTCCTGCTTTGGGGGATGGGCCGTGTGAGCCCTGGATGAAGTTGTCCCACCCCAAACCCCTTGTGAAGGGTGGCCCAGGAGTTCTAATTGGGTTTGAGTCCCTGAGGGTTTCTACCTTGCTGTGTTCCTAATGGTCCCTGACCCTGAACTCCACTGTAGTCTGTTCCTCAAAACCGATCACCCTGCCTTTTTTGAGTGTTCTCTGTCTCTGTAAGAGTTTGTTCCCATGCTGAATAAATGATTTCATGAACAGAGGCCCACCTCATTCTTGTCCCATGCTGGTTCTCAGTAACTGTAGCTTCCCTGGACATGATCCTGCAGTGGCTGACTACAACATATGGTGGAAGAATGCAGACATCCAGTGAGGCACCAGAAGAACATCAAGACTGGCTCCATGGACACTCCGTAAGTCTCTGGCTGATGGCTTGAGAGCTGTCGAGACCCCCACCCTAGAAAGGAGGACTCGAGAGTACCTGGCAGGAGAGCCAAGCTGAGAGTGCCTCGGGCATGGGGGAAAAGGGCTTACGGAGGTAGGGGGGCCAAGAGACCAGACGCTGGGACAAACATCTAATATCACCCAACGAGATGTATTATGGACGGTTTTATTTTTTTTTTTATATACATGGGAAGGACCTTTATGGACGATACTAACATTATGGACGATTATGGACAGTATGGGTCTTCCTGTGGACTGTTTTTTTGGCTTCTGTGAAGTCCCTCTTTTTTTTTTTGGTGTATACCTCCCCATATCTTCTTCTCTTCTCTGTTCCTAAGGGCAGGACAAAGGGTGAAAAATGCCAAGATGGCTCGGGGCTGTTGCCGACTCCCTGTCACCCCTATGTCTCTGGTATCCCATCCCCTGTTTTCTTGAAGGGAGGCAAGGGACAGAGAACATCCAGAGTGATGTGGGTCTGCTGCCATCTGCCCACCGTTCTGTGTCCTCCTTCACCCCCTGTCTTTCCATATTCCCTGTTCCCTGACTGGGAAAGTCCGTCCCAGACCCTCCCCCCTTCCCAAGATGGCGCTGGCCACCTGGCTTGGGATCCCTTGTTTCCCGCCTTGCTCTTTCTTTTCCGGCTCCGAACCTTCCCGTCCCCCAGTAACTCCTGCTTTGGTCCCAGCCCTTTGTTTGGCTGCTCCACCTCTGGGGGCTGTGCCTTTTCCATTGTGGGCAACACCCCCTCTGGGGTAATCAAAACTGTAACCTGAGCTCCAAAGGCGGGTGTTTCACCAAGAACAGCTAAAGTGGCGACGCCCACACCCTCGGAACCAGAGCCGAAGCTGGAGATCTAAGAACTCTGCCCCTTGTGAGAGGAGATCTAAGAACTGCACCCTTCCTAAAAGAAAATCCAGAACTGGAAGAGACTGAACCAAAAAAACATTATGTTTTTATTAAGTACCATCACTGTATAATTTGCCCAGATGTTGTCTGAGATTTAAGTGTTTGTTTTTGACGTTGTTTTTGTTTGTTTGTTTAATGTGTTTTGTTGTTGGGTTTTTAGTGTCCCACAAAGCAAAGCGCGTGCTTTGTGGAGGAGTTGAGATTTTATAGTGTAAGTTTTAGGAACATTTTAATCTCCTAATTAAAACTTAAAAAAAAAACCAAAAGGAGCAATTGTTGTGAGGTGCCTCAGGGAGGCAAAGATTTCGTTTCAGATAAGCATTGTTATAGTGAAAGGCATGGCTGTAGGCCAAGCTAGTGAATTTTGACCTCCTGCTTTAGGGTCACTATACATTTTTCACGTAACTTGTATGCAATTTTTGTACCTGTCAATAATTTAGAAAAGGCAGGATGGTTTCAGTGCCAGCAGGGTCTAGCAATATTAAACAGAACATAAAAGACATGGTGAGAAGATGCTAAGCAGGGGACAAAAGAAGAATTCAAAAGCATAAACAAAGCAATAAAGCAAAGATTGGAGTTTTTCCCCCCAGGTCAAACAGTTACATTTCACTAAGATATTTGATTGACACTGCAAGTGAAGTGAGATGCAGGGTTGTGAATGTTTGATGTTTCCAGTGAGGAAAAGAAATACATGAAATGCATGATGTAAACAGTCTGAAACCAACATTTTCCTAACATTTTATAAAAAATCTTGCAGATTATAAAGACAACAGTAAGAAAAAAATAGCAAATTGTTAATAAAAGCATCTTAATAGATTGTAAGGAATGTCTGGTTTACAGCTTCATATTTTTGCAATAAAATCATACCAAAAACATGCAGGGGAACAAAACTGTTCATACTTTCAGGGACATCTCTGTGGTCCTCTTAGAAGAATGGGGCCTTGGCTCTTGGTTTTGAGAAGTTCAGGAGAAAATACCAGATACTGAAAGAGCCTCCACAAACCCACCACTTACCATGGAAATGCCAGTCTTGCTGCACAATCCACTCAACAGCCACATAATTGCTTCCAATTTACTTTTGTCTAAGTAAAGAGCATTTACACATCCCTTGGGTGTGCCCATGAAGGCAAATTTGGAATAAAGGGCACTTTGCATGTACTCCTGCATTTTGAGAGACAAGAGGGGCCACAGTTGTCTTGCTGCTACTGCACATGGAGCCTTCAGAACAGATTGCAGAAGCTTAATGACAGTGTAAGAAGATCTTTTATACCTGATGGAGTAGAGGGGTACTGATGGAAAGCCAAAACAGGTATTTATGCAGATAAAATAATGCAAAAATTGCCAGGCTACCTTGGCTCCTCATAAATCTTCTATTCTTCAAATCACGAGGAACTGTTCCAAGGAATGGAAGGGGACAGTTTCAAATTATGAAAAGTTCAAGACAGGCAGTTTCCCGGCACAAATGCTCTTTCCCTCCCACAGAAAAGCAATGGCATTTTGAGGACATGGATAAGGAAGGGATGGTATTTTTTAGGGGTGGTGGTTTTTGGTAGAGCATTATCTGTGCAAAGATTGCCCTTCCTGCAACAAGCTCCCTTTTCCCATCCAAAGGGGTGAATATGAGGATATTGCTGTCATCACTTCACTATCATCCCCACCTTCCCCGTAGGCATCCAAAACCAGAGACCCTGCAAGTGCTGCAGCCCACTGGTGCTTCTGGCAGACAGGGTTAATCAGAGCTGTTACTCATTACATACAGTCATTAACAAACATTTTTTTCTAGGAAATCTGAAATGCCAGGTGCACAACACACTAGAGGTTCCTATATTGCTGTATCAGCATGTTGTATTGCATTATGTTACTAGAAATGGTTTCTCCTTGTTGCTCCCCCTCTGGATCTGTGATGTGTTGGTTCCTTCCCCCTCACTCCTCCCCTTCGGTTTCTCCCCATTGGCTGTAACCTGCCTTCCCCCACCCCCTTTCCCTCTGTTCAAAATCCAGCGCCAGCCTGGACTCTTTCCTCCCTGGAACCTTTCTGGAATTAAGCTGGGATACTGTCCCGGAAGAGAGCCGTCTTGGTCTTTTATCTTTTGTTCTTGCTAAATTCTCTCTCCCCCCTGGTGGGCGGCAGCTAGCGGGCCGCCTTCCCAGGGCAGGGAGCAGAGGGCTATATTAGCATCAGCAGTCTGCTTGGCTACTTTTACTACAATTTGTCGGCATTACCATATTATTTTGTATGCTAATAGATTTAAATCACAAGGTGCTCTGGGGTCGAGGTGGGGTTCTGAGACCTCTCTTTCCCAGTTTTGCTGGGTAGAGTGTGGCAGAATAAATCAAGATGGGAGTGCCCAAAGATAGCTTTTAATGTTCACAGAGACCACGTGGTCTGAGGGGCTACTTCGAAAGACGCAGGGGCGTGGTGAGCTTCACAGTACCTAGGGTTACCTGGTTGGGGGGAGCAACCAATTGTGAGCGTGGACAGGGGTTTTTACCTTTTACACCTAAGGTCCTGCCTATTCTGGGATGACTCCATTACCATCCCCCCTGCAACTGCATCCCAGGGCCTTAGGTTTATTCCCTCTGTGCCAGGAACCCTGTCCAGGGTATGATCTATCCCAGGTAATTCAGCTCCCACACTCTGGGACACTGAATCAGGATAACTTTGGGATCAGGAGGGCTTATGGGTGGGGAAGAGAAGCCTTATTTTATTTAATCCCCAAAAATAGTATTTGAGAAAAACAGCAAATGCTTCTTCATTTAGCTTGCCTCTGAGCACCCATCCAAATCCCCGTATTGGCTCTTTGTAGCCTGAAAGAGCAAAGGATTTTTTTGTTGTTGTTGTACATACTGTTGGTTTCTGGGCTAGGACAGACAGCTCACTGCCAAGTTGGTTCTTTCCCAGCCTAACTCCAAAAGGAGTCACAGACTTTTCCTACTCACCTTTTTTTTTCCTTTTTTGAGATCCACATCTCCATTAACAGCTAATCAGCCTGGAAAAAAATAGGGGGAATTAAGGGAATTGGCTGAGGGATCCTTTATTACAAAGCTAGTGGGCCATCAAAAGAGGACACAGAACCCTACAAGGAAACACTAGCATTCATTTACAAACAATTCAGCATTTTTATTCTTTTGAATTGAAGGACTGACTTCCTTCTAGTTTTAATGTTTGCTACTGTAACCAGAGAAGAGCGTAAAAATGCAGTACAACATTGTTAACCAGTTAGGAGGCTGGAAGGAAAAGCAAATCCCAGTACAATTGCAAATAACTTGGTGGAGTTTATAATTGAGATTTTTTTGAACGGATCACCAATGAAGCAATAAATAAGCTGCTGCATTGAACCAACAACAGGATTTAATCACTAACTTCGTGGTTTATTGCATTAGTTTAAAACGAAATGTTATCCATCATCATACATTCAACGACCAGGTAAATGACACTTTTTCATAAGTTTTATGCTAAATGGCTAAAACTATGCAGTAGCCAAACTAGAGTAGGACTAGTAGAGGTAGATACTGAATGGGCAGTGCCAGGCAGAAATATTTTGTGAAAATACTTCCTTGTCTTCCATTATGAAAAGTTAGCAGATTTAACACTCTTAATTAAAGCAAGCCTCTTAGTGAAGATATTCTAAGATGCTTTGGATTTTGTAGCAATATTTCTCTTGCAATATCACAAACTCTTTGATATTATCTCTCGTGGACAATTTTTGTCCTCCGACTTTTCTGCCACAATTCACATGAAGACTAACATACAAAGCTAGAGTCTTTGTGAACATACTACTGGTTTTGCTTGTACCACTCCAGAAGTAATACACATTTACAGCTTCCTTGGCATAGGAAGACTGCATTTATAGTATTTACAGCTTCAGTCATCTTTCTAGTAATAAAAAAGCTATTTTATATTTAATTTAAAATGGAATTTTTATTATGCCACCTCCTTATAACTCACTTCAGTCTTCTTTTGGCAAGCTGCTTTATCAGTTGTTCCTTGCCATTCCCACTGCTGGCTATATGCTCCTGGAAAGCATCTCTGCCCAATACAACCATTAAAATTAGTGTTTGTAGATTCCAGCTTTAATTACCAGAAAATATAATCATGACAGAATGGCCAGAGGTTTTGTAAAAGCATACGCCCTTTGTGCCTCACCTCATCCCAGGACAATTGATAACTGGAAGGCTACTGGAAGCAAGAGCCTTTCCCCAAGCTCATCAACCACTTTTCTCCAACTGGAACTTAACCTTTCATTAATGTGCTTATAGACGGCTCAAATCAATTACTGATACAACCATCTAATTACACTACATTTGCACCGTTTTCCTTCACAGGACCCCAAAGCATGTGTGTTATCACAGGAATATAACTGACTTCCACATAGTTCAAGTTATTTTACATTACACTTAGGTAAAAATGGCATTTATAAAGCAAAATTCCTTAGTGGAAAATACTTCAAAGCTAGTTAGATGTTCTGTCCAGAAGCACTCATACAGGAGTACGAGTACTTGTACTCTGTACAGAAGGTGACTCATGCACCTCTGGCTCCTCAGGCCTAATCTCCCCCTACCCTCATGGGTTGTTTTCTTACAGGGAAAACAATTCAATCTGTGTGTTGCTACACTAACTTCCAGGGTCTACTGTTACAGCTGCAGTACCTCCAGACCTGGCAAATCCAAATGCTATGGGGAAGATTTAACAGTTTGATCATAAACACCTCATTTAGCCCTACAGAGCTCCCTAGGAAATGTAATTTACTCCCCATGCTAGGGAAAAACCTAGGTGACAAACCTTTCTGTGTTCTGGCTGAAGCAGCACACATCCGGACAAGCTTTCCCCCTATGAACATGCAAATATCAAGACCACGACAAAAAAAAAAACAAAAAGCAAAAAGAAAAAATGTCGACTATAGATTTTAAGATGTTTAATATGCAAAGAAATTTGTTACTGAATAGGTAAGTTTGAGGCTAATTTACCTGCTTATTCACACATGTGCCTGCATGCTTTGGTCTCTACATGGAAGAAGCAAGTACTTCACCCACCATCACAGGGAAAACCACAACTTCCAGTTCCCTACAATTTAAGCCCTCATCTGACATTGCTTCATGCAACGTGCACCATCTTCTCTCATCTAGGCAAAATTTATTGTCTCAACTTCTTTTGTCTCCAGGAAAGATACCCATATCATGCGACATCACCAGTGGCTCCACTGATGGTGAAATCCTCCTCCAGTGAAAATCATGAAGAATCGAACCAAATTATGTCATGCCAATGCTCCAGGCCATTGACCACACATTCCCTTCTCATCTGCTTTGGCAGCCAAGCACTGGTGATCACAATTTTGGATGTCAGCACACAAAGGAAAGCTTCCATTGCAACACAGCATGCTGTGCTACCAAATAAGACTTATTGCACTGGATTTCAACTTCATTTCCAGCTCTTAAAATGTCTTCTTCAGAAGTCAGCCTTGCATCTAACAGGACAGATGTGAAAATGAAGGAACAATTTTTTTTGTCAATTAAAGAACCTCCATCTTCAAGAAAACTCTTGGCTTAGTTTCCTGTCCTGGGCTTGCAGACTTCTAGAAGGGGATGAGCAACCACTTTAATCCAAAAGCACCATCTCTGAAGCAGTATAGAAGCCTTTCAGCAAAGTTATGAAGTGTCTTTAGAGAAATCAAAATAGAGGTGTAAATGGAGACTTCTGGAAGGCCCACTGAATCATCCCTTTCCCCATTTGCACAATTAAAGATAACAAGTAACTTCCAGGTTTTAGTTCAGCCATTTCACTGCAGAATCAGGCAGTGATAAAGTAAAGGAAATAATCCCATTTATAGGAAGCACGCAAAAACCAATATTTGGAAAAAACTGAATTTGCTAGATGCAATTCACGATCTGTTACAAGTGACCACTCCTCTGCCTCCAGCTTAAGCATCAGCAGCCAAAAAATAGGCAGCAGTACTAAAGAGGCAAGGCCAAAAGGTCACAGCTTGTGTAGGCAAGACTTAACCATCTCCAGGAGTTGCAGAAGACATGCAGTCCAAGTATCTCAGTCTGCAGAAACAAATGAGATCAAGACATCAATACCAGAGTCAGTTAAAGGCTCTGTACGTATTCTAGCCCCTAAAAGCCCAGCACGTAAAATATACAAATATAGCAACCCACACTTCTGACAGGAACTATACTGCAAATGTACACAAGGATAGGTTAGCCATTAAAAGAAAGTGGAGCTGAGGACATAAACAAAAGCCTGTTGGTTCTGACACTTAGAAAACTACAAACCCTAGTAAGTCTTCCAGAATCTCGTAACTGGACATGCCAATCACTGAATTCCATTATGTGGAAGAGGAAGGCTGTGTATCCACAGAATAGATACTCTGTAACTGAACTCCTGCTGCAAAAAAGGCACTCACTTTGAAAGCTGTAGTTTATTTCTGATCTGTTTTATATGATGAACCTACGAAAGAAAACATTTGAGCACCTATCTATATTATTAACAGAGTAGACTTGTAGACTGAATCTTGACTTGGAAAACAAAATTCATCCCAATACTGGTGGAACTTAAAAGCCAAGTAGCAAAGCACTGTGTTATAGGACTTCCCAGACATTCAGTATTTACATAGAATGCATTTGCACTTTACACTTAATGACCACCCATCAGCAGTGACATTGTTAGCATGACTGGACAGCACAGTAAGCCAACCCTGAGCTGCACTCTAGCAAACCTATTCAGGGTCAATGTACACCACCACAGATTGGTTTAAATATTCACACAGTTGTTTTTCAAAACATTTTATTGCATTATATTTGGTACCTTATGTTTGACAAAGGAAATTACATCTGTAACTGCAGGAATAAGAAGCTGGTCTGTTATTGAAAAAAAAAAAAAAGTCTTGGGCCCCTTGAAAGTTACAAAGTCTTGGGCTTGCCTGAAACAACTGAGCAAGAAATATATTCTTAGAAATGTAGGGCTTCAAGTATTACAAACCTGTGACACTGTGGAAAAGTTCCAGAGGTATCTAAACTGCAGCACTTCTTTTTTTTTTTTTATTTTTTTTTTTTCCTGCATAACGTGAACAAGGCCTGCTGAGGTTTTAATCTATTAGTCTCTTGATCAGTCAAAATGGTAGCCAGGCGTTTTCCTCTCTGCAACTTCAAGCCATAGTATGTTCTCATTTTGTTTTCACTCTACGTGAAAAATGCATGCGATCTTTCTAACTGGTGCCACATCACAGTGCATAATTTTATTTGATTCTTGCATTACAGTTTCAAAAAGTTTGGCCAACCTATGCCAATAGGTTCATCTCAAGAACATCAATGTTGACTCTCCCCTCCCTACCCCAAGTTTAATTCCAAGAGAGGCCATTTTTAAGTTGCTCCTTCAGGTAAAAACTGTGGTGCGAGAACACCAAACTGATCGTGTACAGTGAGTTTCAGAGACACAACAAGCTTATTGAACACACTATGTTTCTTAATTCTGCTTGATATCCATATGTCCAAGCACCCCAACATAAGTATGTTGCAGGTTTCTCTGTATATTCTGATTCGCACTGCATACTTCCTATGGACACAATCATCCCCTGTATCAAAATCAGTCAGATGCTAAAGCCCCATCAACTCTTTGTGCTCAGTGAATCCAGAAGAATCCAGTGCTAAAACAGCAGTTTTGCTGTCTGAGATAACAGTAATCTCACAAGACAAATTTAAAGTTAATATTTCTGCCACACACCTGCTCTGAGGGCTACACACCTCCAGGTCTCATATAAATTAGTTTAAAAACATGGATGGGTAGGTGAGGAAGAGGGTTGTTTATCTTTTCCTTTTTTTCAATTTTAGCAGCTTTTCATTTTTAAGAAACCAAACAACCTATAACCAGTAATATGTTAGATATTTTATATATATACTTTGTCAGCAGGATAAAAAAAAGTAAAACTTTGAAGGCAACAGTTTTTTTCCTCCTGTTCTTTGTGTAAATTAGAACAATACAGCAGGTGCGTGACAAAAATATTAATACACCAGATATGGTCCAACATCATTTTTTTCCAATAAAGTTGTTCATATTTCATTGGCCAGTTCTTCAGGTTCTGCAGAACTATCTCCATTAACTGTGATCTTCATATCCTCTTCATATCCAGGGGGCATGAAAGCCAAAGCATAAGGGAAAAGCTTATGACAATTTGCTCTGTAAGTTTCAGATGCTTCTTTACAGTCTCCAAGGCTACCGTCACATAAAGCTTCTAATACCTCCATACAAGTCTGTAATTAAAGAGAAAAATAAAGAAGTGTTAATAAAGTGAATAAAGGTTTCTTAAACGTTCAGCTGAATGCTTACAAACCAATGCCACAAAGAGAAACTTCTATTGTTTACAGGTTTCAAACAGCAGTTTTGCTGAGATAAGAATAATCTCACAAGACAAATCTAAAATAGTATTTCTGCCTATTTCAAAGGCCACACATCTTTCAGTATCAAATGACATTTTAACTAAGCACAGCATGAAATACCAGTGTAGTCTGATTTGAAATAATGCAGTTTAAAAGGGGATCTAAAACACAGGTAGAAACCTTGACTGTAAAATGAAATACTAATTTGTCACTTGTTTCTTATTTTCCTAAAGAAAAAACATTATTCTTGCTAACTGGCAAGCAAGAACCCCACCATTCTTGGGACACACTGACCATTTTAGCAACACGTAACATACCTTTGAATCAGATCAAATTACTCTGATATTACCACATTTTTCAGATATGCGCACTGTCCTGTCCATTTTTGTTCATGATTTAGAAAAGGAGATTGCTTATGGAATTTTTTTCAGCCAGCATTCCAAACATGAGAAGCCAACCTACTGAGCTCCACTAAAGCCTGGAAGCATTTAACAACTGCTCATGTCTGTGTGCAGGCACACAGCCAGGCAGTCTTTTCCTGCTCATCTGACATTTAGTAGAGTTTTTATTTCTTCTGTGTACTGGGATTAACTGCTCTGTGCTCCTCATGTAGGGTTACACAGCTTTCCGTAATGACCTGTTTTCCTCATATTTGCTCTTTGTAACACTGCCATCCACCAGGTCAAACATATCTGGTCTTATACCTACCTACAGCATGCTCCAAGACAGCTGGTCTTTTCTACAATGAAATGTAATGAATTTGATCTCTTTGCACACAAAAATGCCTTTCAACAAACACCTAGACTTCCTCAGATTCTCCATTTTTAGGGTGCTTTCAATTTCTCATCTAGAAGTTCAGTAGAAGTCCAATTCTTCCTTCATGTTGATACCAAACATGTTTAAATTCAACATTTTCAGTTTTATCACAATGCACTGTACAGGACATTTATGCAATGCTGAGCTGGTAAAAGCTTCTTCTAGTCTTTACCAAGTTTGCACCTCCAAAACAACCAAGCATTTTTGGTTACACTTAATCTTTCCCCAGTCTAATTCCAAGAATCCCACTCACAGGCAAAAACTAGCAAATAGAAGGCAAATTAATTTTTGTTTTCTAAATGTATTGATAATATAGATTAAGGTCTTTGAGACCACACAGACAGTGAGAAAACCCGAACCCAAAAACCAATACCCAAACAAGACAACTTTATGAAGAATGTTACATATGTAGCTAGAATATAAAAGACATGAGTTTGTGTCCCATAACACAACAGCTAGAACAGAGAAAAGATCTGAATCTTTAACATCCTAAACAAGTCTACAAATCAAGGCAAGTTGTCCTTCATTGTCTCTTTTCTCCCCCCTTTTTCTGGTCTAAAAATTCTGCTATAAACTTAAAATCCTTCACAATTAAAACTTCTATTGAACCCACTATATTTCCTAAGAGATGTTTTTTTTGTCCACAAAAGAATAATTTTTAAAGTAATATTTACCAAATTTACTTGCAATAGATCTAAAAAATTGAGTGCACAGACTACGGCAAATTGCGAGTCAGAACTGACAAGTCTTCCCAGATGAAGGTGGGGGAATGGGGAAAGGGGCATGGAGGAAGTGTCACAGGGAGATTATTCCATGACCACTAGAATGGAACAAAGACTCAAAATTTGGTGAGCTTTTCACTTAATTACACACTAATGCAAACCTGTGCATACGCAGCTTTTATTAAACCTATGGCAATTCCCACAGCTTGCAGAAAGTTGACTATGGAAATCCTTCCCAGAGTCTGTGCCACTCCTTTTCTTGTGAACAGTTGCCTGTGTGGCAGCCAAAGCGCAGACAAACTACTACCTTTTCTTTTGCCTTGTGAATTCTGTCAAGTTTAGTATGTTTTCCCATTACCTGTAGCAACAATATGGTTTCTGCTGCTGCTATTTTTCTATTATTACAAAATGAAATTAATTTAAATGTGCAAAAAGGATATTTTAAATGTGCAAAAGCATATTCAGTTCAGATGAAACTGACACTCCTTTCTCTCACAATTCAACCTCTTTACTATAAGACATAGCAATGATTTCAGCTTCCTCTTACCTCCAAAAATTTGCTTAAAGCTTCCACAGATAAAAAAGAAGTTGTCTACAATTTATAATTATGTTACCTGAAGATTTCTGTTAATAAGGGATTCATCCAGGGTCATTGCCAGTTCAACTGCCCTTTTCTGACTGGAAGGATCTAAATAGTACATCATTTTGGCAGCTACAGGAGGAAAAATGAGACTCATCAGCCACTGGATGACCAAAACCATCTTATATACAAACATAAACCAGAAATAATATGAGGAGAGGGGAATTGAACTCTACAGCAGTAGTTCAAAATGGAACCAACTTGGAGCCTAAAGCTTGACACTTAAGTAGCTGTAATGGAAGCTCCAAACAAAGCATTAAAACAAACATTCTGCACACATTAGAAACAATACAGCAGAGGTCCCAACATTTGCATTTCAGTAGCACAAAGAGAAAAAGAAAATCACAGACAACCCAGCAATCATGTTGTCAGAAAAACAGAAATGGAGAAGAAAAGTACTCCAGAGTGAAGGAGTGATTGTTAAATCACTGGGGCTGATACTGAGATACCACTGCCAGAGAAGCAGATAAAATGCAGAGGTAGAACAGAACAAGAGAAAGGCAAAATACCTGATAACCTATGTGGCAGTGAGTCGTAGTTCCTTTTAAGGAAAGCTTCATTGAAGTTCTTTGGATTAGTTGCTCCAAAAAGCCGATTCATTTCTTGGTTTAACACTGTTCTAACAGCTTCAGGCAGATCCTTACTTTCAGATACTGTTGGGAAAAAGAAGTTGAGGTCAGCACAGGTAATCACAAAAAAATATGCTTTATGAATTTATTTTAGTATTTTTCACGCTTACGTTATTAATATAACTGGAAAGTATCTCAAAGGATGAAATTTGCATGAAATTTTAACAGGTAAATACTGGATGTGGTTAGATAGAAGAAGCTTAACTGGGGCAGTTTTCTGATGCTTAGAAAAAGCCAAAGCTTTTTTACATTAATATACTCTCCCCCTTACTAATTGAAACCTATTAGGCTCAAAGGTCAATGTCGTACAAATCTGTTCTTAAATGTGTCTACTCTGTAGCCCCCATCAGAAAGGGTGACCTTTGGGGCAGGAGAAGGGAGAGGACTCTTCCAACTTTTACCAATAAGGACAGAATTCTAAGCCCTCTCCTTGCATGCTGACAAAGGCTGTCAGCAGAAAAACCACACTCCTCACTCTGCAGTTTCCATTTCTTCCCTGCCTCTCTCTCTCAGGCTTCATATACTGCTCACAGTCTTAAAAATTCTTAGCAGTACTGGAATGACTCCCAAATCCAGATGCAGTAATAATAACCATGCTAAATTTTAGCATGAACCAGTTGTTTATAAACAGCTTTCTAATACATGCTTTAAATATTTTGAATTAATTGTGCTAAAAATCAGTGACTGCATGTTTGGCATCACCTGGCAGTGTGCACAGATGGAGTTCTACTGAACTGATACATACCACTGCTGAAGAGATGAATCATACACTCATGAAGCCAAGGATGACTAGAATCAATAGCAAAGGCTCTCTTCACAGACTGAAGCATCAGAAGGAACTTCTCTGGAAAAAAAAAAAAGTCTTGACAAATGTTCAAAAACCTGTGGTAGGAACTCACTGCATTGTGTTAAAGGAGTATTTAGTGTTTGAAATTAGAATGATCAGAACAATTTACAGCTGAGTGTGCTGCACAAGCTATTTTTAATATTATGCATCTATTTAACTAGTGAATTAAGTGGATAATCACCAAATGTTCAAACTTTGGTTTTCAGAGACTGCTCACTGCTGGGGTGTTGGTCCAGTGAAAAGTTCTGTGTCATGACAGGGATAGGCTCCTCACCTCTCATAAATAATTGCTACTTAAGTTCTAATATACACCTTTATGATTCACAAATTGTTTGCTTTCATTAAGTGTTCTTACCTACCTTTTCGAAAATAAATCTCAAAGGCAAAAAGATGAGTCTCTATTTTGTTCTTCACTAAATTCTTCAGGGGTATTAAAAATTTAATGGCTTCTTCCAAAGGTGCTTCAACCTACAGATTCAAGGAAGTGACACACAACTAAGGTCAAACATAGTAACTGCAACAACAAACAACAGCTATTGGTGAGTCACGTCAGAGTTACTCTCCTAAGGCAGTGCATAAGATGCTTAGAACATCTTCTGTTACTGTTAATTTTAAATTAGCAGTATTTATTAATTAATTCTGTTAATTTTAAAATTTTCACTCAATGCTTAAATACAGACTAAGAAGTCCAAAATATTTGCTTTCTGATGGCTACAAACCACATTTTGTTATAGAGACAAAAATCTTTTCCTTATTATACATCAGTAGTGAACACAACTGGAGCTGAACCTGCTCTGAAAAGGGCAATGAGGCTGCCCAGACCAACCTGTGTACATGGGCCTGAGATGATGGCAAATGATTTACAAACACCCATGACATTCTGCTCATGAGCTTCATACATGCTCCTGAAAGCTGGCAGGTCATGGTGACAGTCCTAGCAAAAATACCAACCGCAAGCTGGAAGTAATTAAGATATTGAAAAAGGTCTCCTAATCTTAGTAAGCGCAATCCAGTAAATGGACAGTTTTCACATAAATTAATTCTGTGCAAGGGATTTTACAGACAGACAGGTATCTAGATACCTCTACAGAGGTTTGGGATTATTTAAACAAGAACCGTCTGTTGCCCTTAATTTTTTTTAACAGAAACTACTCTCTGAATAGGAAATACAAATTTTGTTGTGTGCCAATACCAATGCAACAATATTGAAGTGATACACTTGGTTGCAAATAACTTTAGTTAAAGATTGCAATGGACACCTTCCTGCTCAATATAACTACAGCACCTGTCATAAAAACGCTCACATCACTTCCATGTGCTACTGATTTTACATACACACTGTGCACATAAACTATCTGGAACCTATAAAACCCCATTTCAAAGCCATACCTTTAGTGCCAAAGATACATATCTGAAAAGGTCTAGGGGCAGCTGTTTCAGGAAAACTATTTGGAAGTGACCAGCTGTGTCAAAAATGGTCTTTTAGCACCAACTGCATTTGGAAGTGTCTATATCATGACTGTGATATTGAATTTGGAATTATATTATACTGCCAACTGTGTATTAAAGAGATAACTCTATTTGCCAAAGGAATGCATTGTATTGTAAGGTTATATTCCTTATAACCTTGGGGACTGGGTAGATTATTCACTGCTATCCCATGACATCCCTCTACTACAGAACTCAGTTTCAGTACATGTTGTTACATTTCCATTTTGGCTAGCACTGCAATTAGTTCTGCTTCTTGAAACCAGTGAACTAAACAATGGAAATACCAACAATATTCTTAATAACTAGTCACGTTTAAGTCACTTGTTTCCTAGCTACAGAGTGAAGTTCACTGACTCAACTTTCAAATATCCTCTCAAGAGCAAATACGACTCACTACAGTGTGAACAGTATGAATACAGATGCAGAATACTGGATCTATCAAGACTTGAAATCTATACTACTATTGCTATAAATTAATTTTTCCAGTCTCTGTAATTTTCTTGTCTTTCCCTCACATTTTCTGAGTGTTTTCCTGCTCTTTACAGGCATAACTTCTGCTAAAAAAAGGGCATTCTGGGTCACTTCCCTTTTATATCTCTATATATCCAGATCTCTAAATCCAGCTCAGCCTAGTCTACTATTACTACAGTTTCTTTATTGCTTTCCCCACCCCCATTCAAAACAGAAGCAAACAAATCCTATTAAAGCATTCACTACTTCAGTGTCTCCTCTTTCACAGGCTGACAATGCAAACAAAAGAATATCAGGAGGCATAAAAGAGTGAATGATAATCACCTTACAACATACAGGACAGAAAGGACTTCCACATAACCAACTAGAAATAGGGTATAATCAACAACTTAGTGCAGTAGACACATGGAGGTAATTCCACACCTAGCAAATGTTTATAACTTCAATTACTGCCTTTGAGAGCTAGGCACAAAAGCTGTGATTTCCACACTATTGACAGTGTATCTGACAAACTAGCCCTAGAAAGTAATTATTTTTAAAATGCTGCTTGTGAAGAGATGCCATAGCAAAAAAATGAACTAGTTACTTGAATGGCTTTCAAGTTTTATGTGTGCTCACTGCAACTTTTCTATAAGTATTTAAGACTTTATTATTACATTGGTAAGCACCTTTGCCAGTTTCTCAGGGATAAGTTCCTCTTTCGGTCCTCCAATTTCTTCATCATCATCATCCTTTTTCTTTTTCTGATTCCTCTGTTGCTTCTCCTTCTCAGCATTTTTCTTCTCCTCCTCCAGCTGTGCTTTCTTCTGGGCTCTTCTCTGCTTATTTCGTAGCTTTTTTAGCTCCTTATCAGACATATTTGCTGTACACACAAAGGACAAAACCACACAACACTGATGTCTAGTAATAACAGCATAAATCAGTTGTCGGACAACATCTTTTTTAAACCATATCTACTAATGAGCAATGCTGTCATAACCTTTGTAAAGGCTTATTTACTATGGATAGATTATTTTATAGTCTATGCTGATGCTTCATAATTCACAAATTAGTGGAATCGGGATAGAAATTAAAATAATAGTATAATGAGATGAAAAACACTAAAACTTGACAAATTCCTCTAAACGGATTCTCTCTTGAAGGATCCTTTACTCATATTATTTGAGGTGCCCCAAGCCGTAACTGCTTATCTATGAAGCTATATCAAATCAGATATGGGAGGAAAAAAACAATAAAATAATGATTTAAAAGTTATTTTTACATCAGAAGCTAGAGATGATAAAATTTAAGTTGCTACCTAGTGAAATTTCTACACACTGATAAAGTGCTTAGAAAGTGCTACTACCAAGCACATTTGCTTCATTCTCCTGTTCCATGGACCAACCACCATGAGAATCCATGTTTTTGCAGTCATTCCATAATACAAATGTTTGTACTTATGACTTACAACTGTCACTATCAACTCATCATTGTTTTATAATAACCACAATAAAAGCATACATTATTTTACTTTCCAGCAAAACATCTACTTTACCATGCAGTTGAAGCTGCAATTTGCCTACTTTGGGTTATGGTTTTGGCTACCACAGTTGACAACCATAATGAATGCTAGACCTTCCTAAAATACCCACTAATTAGTGAAACTGCACGATGAATAAATTCTGAGGGTTGAATACCTGTATCAGCCTCATGTTCTTTATTTTCATCTGTTAAAGGATTATCATGAAGTTTCAAATAGATCTCTATGGCAATCCGTGCTGCTCTGAAGTAGAAGGGATGTTGTCGAAGAACATCTTCTAGTTTTAACAAGTCCACATACGACCTAAGGGTGATCTTCCTCATACAGTAAGTATGGAAGTCAAACTGGTCATCCGTGATTTCTACAAAATGCTATCACAATGTACCAAAACATTATTAAGCAAGTATTAACAATGGGATACTAACCTGGACTTCAAAACACACCAGTTTCACAGTCTCTTAAAAGTAACTACCTCTGAGAGTTTCTAGTTTAATAGACAAAGGTTTTATTTTCATAATTATATACAACATTCATTGTACAATTATACAATGTACAATTGTACAAATACAATATGCATTGTATTTAAACATCATTAGAGTTTTTTTCCTATGAACCGCTATAGGTTTTTTTAATTCAAAACTATAATTTTAATTTCTACTAAATACTATGGCAATGAATTCCACATTTAAATCAGATGATGATGTGAGAATATACTTTCTTTTGTTCAAGCTCTGCTTTCCACACCATCTAATGTCCCTTTGTTTTTGTTTGAAAAGTAGTGAAAATTCATTCCCCTCTTAAACTTCTTCAAGTACTTATGATATAATTTTATCCTAAACTCAGCTTTGTCTAAGCTCAGGATAGAAAAGTACAACAAGTTAATTGCAGTCTCTTCCTTTGGAAGTTACCCCGTAGCAGGTGTTTTACTAGCACATTTTTAAGAATGTGTGACACTCAGATGTAACCAGTGTGATAGATTTACATAATGGAAGTAAAGTACTACTTCTTGAGTTTTAGCTCCTCACGTGTCCTTTTGACTGCTGGTCCACACCACCACAGAAGTTTGTGCTGCATTATCTGTAATGGTTTCATGATTTCTGAGCAGCAATAATTATTGTTAAGACCTTTTATACTTATGCACAGGCAGAGAATTTGTCACTGACTACACTGTTGAACATTACATTTCATGGGCTGCTTAATCATTTAGTACTAAGACAGAGCAGGTGTTGTTGAGCAGCATTCAGTCCACTTCTGTGATCATTTATTGATGAAATAATGAAGACTCTACAGAGATGCTTTAGTAATATTCATGATAAACTCCTTTTCTTGCAGAAGCTGGTTTTTGCTCCTACTCTGTTTTCCCAGCCATGAATTTGCTATTAAATCCATGAGACCAACTTCCCTACTTTTTCTGAAACAGTTTAGATCCTTTATGGTGTGAAGTATGAGATAAAAAGTGCTTCTGAAAACCAGAACACATTTTATCAACTAGACTGCCCTCTTCGCATAACTGGCCCCTCTAAAAGATTTAGAAGGCACTACTCTTTCTTACAAAAGTTTTGTTGATGGTTTCTGAATTCAACATATTTGCTTATCTTACTGTTGAACTTTACTACATCTTCAATCAATTAATACAATAAATAAATTAAACATAGTGACTTAAATCCTTGGAAGTATTTTTTTGGGTGGTCTAGTTATCACTTCATTTGATGACCTCTTCTGATACCCAAAACAATTCACAAGACTAATAGTTTCTTACACAAAAGAATCTTCTACTTATTAATTTAAAGGATTTGTGGAAACAAAACATGGTCACAGCAAAACTGGTGTAGGTTGGAAGGGACCTTAAAGGTCATCAACTTCCAACCCTCTGCCATTGATGGGGAAACCTTTCACTAGGCCAGGTTACTTTGATAATTTTACATAACCTTTTTCAATTCAGAGAATATTCCAGAAGCTGAGTCCTCCTTGCATAAGAGCAGCAGTGCTGAAACCTCCTAACAACTCTCTATTTGCAGAGGCACAGCTTCCTACCAAGTTCTGCTCTTTCAGCACTTCTTTTACACACTCAGCTGTCTGGTCTTTTTTCTAGACTTTAATGTGCTTTAAAAAGACCAAACCCATACCTGCTTCTTTTTAAAGTTACGCATCCAAATTTGGTTGTTTACCTCACTATGGATATCTACATTTATTGTGCAAGTATTCCCCCTCTTTTATAAAATTTCTATTTTAAAAAGTCTTTATTTTTGCAATAGCTTCTTTTAAACCGTAGCTTTTTTTTTTTTAAGGAGAAGGTAGTTAAACATTTTAGGTAATTTTTTAACATTTATTATGCACCTCTAAAATGGTGCCTTAATAGTAACTGACATCTATCCTTTACTTCAAGGATGGGCTTGTCAGCTCCACCACTCATTTTGGGACTTAAAGTACACATATTCTTAGTTTGTACCTAAATACCCATTTCCTATGTACACTGCCAGAATCAAGATTATTTTTGAAATTTTCTGCTCTCATCTAGATCTTCAAGTAACTTTATAAAATCTTTTCATAATACACAGTTTAAAATGGCACTTTTAGGAGGAAATGTAACTATATAAAATTGCCAGTAATCAACATGAAATCTCTCCTGAAGCTACATGAAATGCACCCTTACTGCTCAGAAAAGTAACATATCAGCATGGTAAACTTAAACCACTGTTTTCCAACCTAAGTAGTTAAGCTGAATACATACTCTCTCAATTTCATGGCATTTCTTAAGTGCTTCTCCAAATTTGTTCATTGCCTTGTAGGCTTGTGCGCATTCTGTCTGAAACCACATACACTGCATTTCATTCAGGTTCTCTACTGCCGAGGTTCCTTCCTAAAAGCAAAAACAGCATTATACAAAAATAAATCTCATTGGATTCATCAGCTGCTATTTCTTTTATCTTGTCCTAATTAAAAGCACAAGTAAAGAAAATTAATCTTAAATCTTAGAACTGGAATTCCACTTAGAAGTGGAGTGTTTTTAATGTGGAAATGCCACAGTTAAAATTGCCTTGCTTTGCTGATTAATTAAATCAAATACAAAAATCTTTGTTACACCTATTAGAAGAGTCAGAAAGACACAATGAAGAGCCTTGGAGTGACCATTTCACTGTGACAGTTCCACATCTCCAGGTTAGGAGAGACCTTCACTCAGTGATTTTAATACTAAGTGCACACAAGTAACACATTGCAGCATGGCAAAAGTGGCAGAAAGTTCTAACCCACAGCAAGACAATGACACCTGCAGGAAATCCTGCAGGTTTTTTTTTTCCCCCCTCAACTAAAACTGCCATCTGCATCTTCCAGAGAACTGCTGATTGAGCTAAGCATCCTTACAGTAGTAAATATGTAATAGATGTAATAGTAGTAAGAAACAGATGATTATTTCTAATGCAATCAGTACTAGAGAGGAGTAGCAAGGCAAAAGGAATTCTGTTAACTTTGACAACTTAAGGGTTCAAAAAAGGGGATTACAGTTGTCTTTCAAATCTGATATTTATATATATTTGCACAGATCCACAGAACTTAGCAATGAAACAGAAAGGCACTGTTCAAAACAGCCTGATTTAGGCAACTAAAAATGAAGAGAAAGTGTCAGTTCTATTTCTATTATGCTTAATCTAGGACTCCTCCAATTATTGTTTTTTAATTAAGAAGCCTGTATTTGAGCACTAGACATAAGTTCAATGGAGATAAATAAGATTTTAAAGAGCAACATCATCAAATTGTATTTTTCAAGTTCAGTTCTGGGTCACTGGTATGCTTCCTTTTTAACATCATCTTAGAGCTGCTTAAGGCATTGAGGGAGGTCAAATTAAAACTCAATTCATAGTGGGGTTTGCATCAAAACTCCCACATAAAGCTACTGAGCGTATATAAAACACAGCTTCCCCTCCCCTCATGTCTGTCTGCACAGTCTTCATTTCACAAAATCCTTCAGATTTCCTTTATAAACACCACTCCCTCTTCTCTCCATTCAACCTACCTTACATTCCAGGTTTCTCCTGCTCTTTTAAGAGAGGAGAAAATGGGACAAACAAACAGAAAAGGCTTTACTTTTGCAGGTAGATCCCTTGTTGGCTGTCTCCCATAGACAATATACAAATGACACTGCCAGTATTCTGAAACTCTTTTAACAAATAGTCTGGAGAGACTTTACTGAGCTGTTTTGACTTTCCGTTATGAAAGAATAATATCAAAGAACTACATTTTAAAAGGTAACTAACCTGTGTGACCATCAAACCCCCTAAAATGGGGTTACTGAAATTATGCAATTTCCATAAAACAATACTTTTCTTCCAGATAACTGGTCATGTGTAAGAACATGCTAAAATAAAAGAGGTTATAACATTCCTTCATTGCTGATAAACAAGGATTTGGAGATGAAACATTGTTCACACAAGGAAGGCACCTCACAAAGGCTCTCAGTGGTTAACCACACAAAAATTGTGTTCCAAGAGACATCTGAATTCTCTAACCTAATTATCATCAGAAAGAAGAGACATAGACAACTTTGCCAGCTCTTTCAGGTATCCTATAGAATCAACATTAAACCCAAAAATTATTGTGCAAAAATTATTTTCTCAGAAGTCCTCTCTAAAACAGGCATGCTGTATTTTTCCTAACTGGCAAATATAACCAAATGCAAGCTTTATAGTTTTCACTTATTACTATGGAATCATGCTTATCCAAGGTGAATTCAATCCCTGCTATGAACAACCATAACTGAAACAACCAACCATAGTTGCTCTGAAACAGAACTTAAATGTGACCGTGAAGCTGAGCGCAAAGTTAAAAGCAAAAAATTGTTCCACAAGGGATTAGGCCCACATTATTCAAAGACCTCTAGTAAAGTGCAACAAACCCGCGTAAACTTAGAACACATTTCTTCTGCTTCTTTAATGGAGTTTGCTTTCAACATATATTTTGCACATTTGGAGTTGATAAATCTGTCTGCTGTGTCCAAAGCCTGAGCCTCATCCATCCACCTTGCAGCTTCTTTAATATTTCCAGCATGCTATAAAAATAGAAATTTTAGTCAGATTCAGTAATTATAAAACACACACATTTTATCTACTCATTGCTTGATATAAGTAGGTTTTTTTAGACTTTTTAAAAATAAATAGCTTTCTTCAAAAGCAACAGATATTTAAAGAAAAAAAACACATTAAATACCTTTCCTCATTATGGAATTACTGGTGCTTTACCACTGAATGTTATTCCTGAAAATACTTGAAGAACCAGTTTGGGTAATCCCATTCTGATACAATATCATAATGCACTTGAAAAGTTGTTTTAAGCAGCTAAAAAAATGGTATAAAACCAGATGAAAGACTCAATCTAATTAATCAGTGTGATTTTTAAACAGAGAAGTCACATTTTGCTGCACATTTCTCCTTTATTAAGTTAAAAACCTTCATAACAGCTTTTTTATATGCAGCAGAAAACCCCACCCTCAAGCACCTAAACAATATCCTTACCTAGAAACTCACTAAAATTCCTAACAAATGAATTTGGTCACCAGTCTTTAGTCGCTAAGAATAAAGACAAACTTACCTTATAGATTTTTGCCTTCACAAGGAAGAGTTCTATCAAAGTGGGAGTACTTTCTATAGCAGCATTTATATATTCTAGAGCAAGGGATGGCAGTCCAATCTTATCATAATGTTGAGCCAAATAATACTGGACCCAGAGTAAAGTGGTTGGAGGTTCTTCTTTACCATCATCTGGCAGGAATAAAATGGAGAGAGGTTGTTTGTTCAGTTTATTACTAAAACATACCAGAAACAGAATGCTATAAACACAGCCACTGAAGTTAATTCTGCCTCTCTAATACACCTAGGAGAGCTTCCAAACAACTGGCTCCAGGTACATATATGAGCTTTTAAGTCTATCCAAGACCTAAGTGTATACTCCTCCCTTCTCCTGTGGTTTTAAGTAAAAGGGAGTTGGTGGGTCAAAGAGAGTTGCACTCTGTTCCAAGTATTTGCTTAGGGCAGTCAGATATGCAAAACCTCCAAGAACACAAAACCTAGTCCCCATCAAAAGCTCTGAAACTATGCCTCTCCTTCAAGATTGTACTATGAGTATATATTGCCTTTTGTTTGGCATTTCTGTAGTTACAGATTTGACAGAATTTTCAAACTTCAGTTTCCTAAACAGTGATAAACTCAAGTCTTGAAAAGAGCATACAGCATAACAGCAAAGCATATGCAAAACAGCAAAGAGATGACTAAATTCATGGATCTAGGAAAAAATTTAGAACAAGTGACTATATTTTGAATACAGAATTAATATTTGACGGCTATGGTTCAGTTCTGTGTTAGAGGAAAAACATCACCTCTGTTTCTTCACTCCCTATTTCCCCACCTCTGAAAGGACACACAATGCTTACAACCAGACACTACTTCCATGAAATACAACAGTCTCAGCACTCACCATTTGGGTTAAATAACCTGCAGCTTCTTAGAGAGGTTTCATAACCTATCACGAGCTCTTCTATGATTGCAACCTACACACGCAAGACGAGACACAGAAAAAATAATCTGTGGGCCAGATAGTATTTTATTTCAACTTGAGCTACTTGGTGTTACCCAAACTAGTTATTTTGGTAAGAGAACTCTGCAATATCCTGAATTACTTTCCATTTGAGAATGGAATTAAATTATTTTTAACAAATTAAGACCAGGCGTCTCTTGGTGAATACTTACACAGCTTAGAATTAGAACTAAATCTTAAGTTTTCTACATTTACCAACTTGGCACATATATGCTCCATGTATGTACTCAATTTTTCTCCCAGCCATATCAGGTCATCTAAACCAGGGCTGATGCAATGAACACTGAAGAAAATGGATTCCTTCATCTCTTCAATACATCAGTTATGAGGCAGAGCATGTAAAAACTGGTTAAACACTTACCTTCTCCTTGTCTTTATACAATGACCTCAAAGTATTGAAGACTGGTGGGCAACCTTTGCTGAAATTCATCCTTAAAAACTTGTCCAGACATTCCTTAAACTTTTCACCTTGAGAGGAAAAAGACCTGTTGATTTTGTTTTACCAGACATTACTCATCAATTGCAGATTGTTTATACTGTTAAATCAGAATTTAAGAAACACAAGTGTTGATCACTACCTGCTCAGCAAAAATGCACTTACCAGACAAAAAGTTTAATGGTAATCTTCTTGGAACTAGTCCCCTTGGGTATTTAGTCCAGGCCTCTTCATAGATCTTTAGTCTCTCCATCATATTAGCTGAAAGAGAATTTTATAGTTTACTTTCTCCTTCCTTTCTGGCAAGAAGGAAAAGAGGGGCAGGGAAAGTGACTTCTACCTGACTAAAAAAAGAATCAGAATACATAGCAACTATAATATATAATGACTATATCCTTCTTAAAGAATGGAATTTCCTCCTTATTCTTATTATATTCATATATAATTATATACATTCATTAATTAATGGAATGACTCCAAGGTATCCGTTAATTCCTCTTCCAGCACTAGAATACTAATTGCTTATCTCTAATCTTAAAAAGAGCTCCTGACTTATTGCTGTCTAAAACTTTCAAAGACCATTTAGTTGTATTAGCTACAACAAAATATTAAGATAACAGAGACAATGAAAAATTCAAAATTTAAACTGTCATCTAAAAAATAATTCTATTCTTTCAACCACAAGCAGACTATTGCATTCTTATGATTCTATGAAAAGGTAACAATGCAAACAGTATTTCCAGTCTGTCTTAAGAAACCCCAACATTATGACCATATGTACACACTATGACTAAAAAGTAAAATATAAATGAGGACTTTTTAAATAATAGTTTTAGTATTTAAAGCAATACAAGCTTTTCATACATACATAATAATTTCAAATATGCAGAAAAAGCTTATTTACTACAAGACACCAAATTATTACCTGGCTTAAGTGCCTTTTCTAAGCCTTTGTAGTAAGACCAGTTTTCAGGATTTCTTTCTTGCAGTCCCTTGTAGACTTCAACTGCTTCTTCAAGTCTGCCAAGCTGAAGCAGGAGTTCTCCTGTGTGAAAAGCAAGTTTTAAATTAAGATAGCAAGCTAGTAAAGCAATGTAAAATTTATCACTCTACAGTAAAAGGCTGGATAATCCTTAACTTCATGCAAAGTCTAATTTCTTAATAAAAATAAGCACTACATATAGCATTACAAACTAGTTGACAGATTTGCTTTTACTTTGACAATAGCTGCAATTATAGTGAGATTTTACAACTCGGCCCATATTACCTGAAACTTATTTGAAAATTTAATGCAAAATGCATGTGGGTTTGTTTTTTTTTTCTCACTTACTGAAGTGACTGGTTACTTTAAGCACAGGTTTTACTGCAGAAGGCAACTTAAAAAAGTACATGGTATTTGATGTATACACGATCTTGAAAACCAAACTGAACATGCAGAGCTGCAAGTAAGAGAGTGGTTCGTCAGTCTGGTATTTCATGAAACTAACTCCACTGTTTTTAATCAAGCCATTGATTTGATGACTGAATTTTTAAGATTCTACAAACAAGTTTCCTTTTAATGATACTTCAATACAAATTAAAACTGATAAAGTAAAGATTGGGTCTAACAATTATATAAGCATCTTTGCTACTGCTGGAGCTGCAACAGCAGTCAAATTCCCATTTCGCAATGGAGAGCTATTTGACAAAGCTTTGCTATTGGCAAATATTAGGCAAGAACAGATTACACACCAGAGGTGAACAGTGTCACTCTAGACTAAGGAAAGATTTTCTTACCCAGTTTCAAGAGGAAAATGCAAATTTACCATTCTTCATCCCTATGCCACACAATTAACATGCAATTTTGTCAAGAGATGCTGCTTTCCACAGTTAGAATAACTTGAGGACTACAAACGAATCTAGTGCCCGGGAAAAGATCAATAGTTCACTCATTGAGAATGACAGAATTCAGAAAATAAACCTTAAATTCTTTCTCTGAGTTGGAAGTTAATTTTTTTTTCTATCTAACAGCAGTAAATGCCAATACAATTTTCAGTGTTTGTCAGTTGTACTTTATCCACAGTGGCTTCTGCATATGTGCTTAAAATTTTACACACTCATATATTACCAGGCTCTTCTGGAGAATACACAGCAGCCAAGCCAGACCAAACAACATAATGGGAGCTATGCCCAAAAAAATTAATCACTTGTATCTTGTTGAAAGTATGCAGACTGCAAAGAATATTTTGTCTGGTAACTTCCTAGGAGGTTTTGTGTTCTGGTCTCTGGCTTATTTTTAGTAAGTCCTATTTGAAAACCTATTTCACTCCTAACTTTGGACCTTCAAACACTAAGTATGTCACATAGTATGGCTACACAGAGCATAAAGTACGTCAAAAGATCCTTCAGATAAAAAATAAAGTTACAAAAAAAAACACTCCCACCCCCCAAAAGTCCCACTGCTGTGTTTCAAAAACTATCTGTGATACTGTAGTCCCTGTATCTATTTTCTTTTATATGCAAATGAAACAAGATATTCAGCTACTGTGGAAAGTCATCTGAAATCAATTTCCTTGGGGAAACACCACACCTCCCATAATACTATCACTACTCAATTCTTAGGTTTGTTTTGCAAGACAGGGAGATTACTGCTAGCAGAAGCAGGGAACTAGATACAACATCTACATGAACAAACTAGAGTAAAATGATTTCTTCTCTTTACTTAAAGCAATCATTTATATAGATTCCATTGTGGGCCAAGAACAAGCAGTACCTTCAATAGATCGGCAGTTTCACAGAAAGACTGTACAAGCATCAAGCACAAGAGGAACAAAGCATGCTTTAAGAAAGTACACCTGTTAATAGAGCTGTTAGAATGAACTTGTATCACTCTGCAATTCCATCTATGGAATATAAGCTACACTGTGGTATTGGTCTATTATAGTATTATACATCAGGTTTATAATAATACAACAGAAGCCTATGCTGGGTTGCCTCACTAAAGAGCCTTCCAATACACTGCAAAGGTGACTGAGTACATTTAAAAGCCTTCTGCTGTGCCAAAGATGATTCTTCCCTTTCAGCATGTGGTATCTTTGTCAGGGCCACTATCAAAGCTGTAACAGCACGGGTCTGGGGACACTACTCAGACAGAACTTCAGGGCTTCAATTTAGGATCTCCTGTCTAAAACGCCTGTTAGCTTAAAAGTTTCAGAACAGCATGTCCGTACTTCACTGATGTCTTCCCTATCTGGGACAAGCACATGACAAGGACTGAATAAGCTGTGAGACAAGTAGTTCTTTATAACAGCAAAATAAATTAAGCAAAAAACAAATCAAAGTCATAAACAAATATAGGAAAAGCTGACAGTATGGACATCCCATTGTATGCTAAGTGTTCCAATGCCTCTTCAGAAAGTGAGTGATTACCTTTAGTTTCTTCAACAGCCAGTTTATCACAGATCTGCTTTTCATAGGTACAAAGATGCTCCAAGGCTTCTTTATATAGCCCTGCTTCCCGGAGGACTTGATTTTGATAGAGCAGCAGCTCACTGTACTCGTAGTCCACTTTGTCAGGTGATGTCTACATAGGAAAGCCAGACACAGGACATAGTTCAGCCTTGTAATCCTAAAATTTGGGACCAAATTCATTTGACTAAAAACACTGCATAAAGTTTTCTCATCATGACAGGATTTTTTTTTGTCTTAAGCAGCAGTTCATATACCAATTTCACGTTCTCTTACCTGCTGTGTCTTCCTAAATTCCTCTAAAATTTTTGCTGCCATTTCATAGTCTTCCAGCAGATGGTAAGCAATGGCATAACCAATCCATGATGCTCGTTGTGCAGGTCGGAGCTGAAGCAACTGGTATCTTGTTTCCTGCAAAAAAAGTAGCTGCTAATTTTCCTGACTTTTGTCTGATACTCTTTAGAATCCATTAGGCAATATTCTGTCTTCAATATTCTAGCATTTAAGGAATTCACTGCAAAATAGTTCTCTATATGCATTTTATTAACTAGAGAAAGAATAAACTTTAAACTATAATGGTGTTCACTGAATGAAAAAAAAAAGCCTTCACAAAATAACACGTCCAACCAAATCCTGATGAGTCAGACCAATTTTGTTAATGTATGACACAAATGCTTTTCTTGTCTAACCACTTATGAACAGAATATAATTAAAGATACTTAATTTGAATTGCAGGAACATTTACAGGTGCTTCAAATTAACCTTGAAAGTACATATCTATTTAAATATTTGGAAGCGTTCTTAGGCAACACGGGTCACACAAACACATCCTTATTCTTTGGCAAGAGGATAAGTACAGCTGGAAAATACAACAGATTTGCTTGGTATCATGCAATTTTAATCTGAGGAAAATGCTTTAACTTGTTTTGTTATAGACTCTTGAAAGGCATTTTCAAGTAACTTAAGGGAAAAAAGTTACTTTCTATCGAAAAAGCCTAAACTGTCAGAAGAAGGATCAACAAAGAACTAAAACCAGTTACAGCTGTTTTAACAGAATGATGATCACTCAAAATATTTAGGAAAGGCTGGAGTTTAAAACAAAGAAAAAAACCAACCAAAACACAATCTTATTCCCAGTTTTAAGAGCAAATTCACATTCTTCAGAACCCAGCAAATGATTACCATGAACTACTGACTTCTAAGCATCCTAATGTTTAATTCTTAATGCACTTGGTAACCATGAGTTACTTGTATGTTTAGAGATTACGAAATTTGTATTCATATTTATCCAGATACCAAGAAAACAGAAATTTGCAAACACATTTTGCAAATGTGCATTTTTGGCACCTACACTAAATTTTAATTAGCATGTCTCAGCAAGAGCAGAACCAAATTTCTAAATTACTAATATGAAAAAATCCATAATTAAGAATTGTCCTGACTCAGGACTAAGTTCTCTGAGGACCTGTGCTAGCTCATGGTTCCACACAACCTGAGTTCTGAGCACAGAACTTACTCCTGCGTACACTAATATTACCCTAATGTGAAAAGGAAATAATACATGAAGAGACCAACTAATGCATTTTAAACAATGCAACTTCAGACGTTCAAGGGAAACCTAGAAAAATGAAAACCTGACCAAAAAAATGGAACTGTCACTCACTAATGCCTAAGTTGGTCAGGAACCAAAATACGATATTTCATGCAGCACACTGCTTGTTCTATTATTACCTACTGCTAAGAGAATTCAGGGGTCCACTAATGTAAAGGTGGAGGGATATACAGGACAAAATTACTAAAAAATACAAACTCCTTTGCCTGAATAAAAGTCACGTTCTGAACACATAGCCTCTTACCTACAGGAATCCTTTCAAGAAAAGAACAAGACTGGAGATTGTCTAGTTGGGTTATACAACATCAAAAAAACCCCACACCTATAAAGCAAACAATTCTGCACTAAGCTGAAATTGCATCATTTAATTTGCCATTAAATCTTTGTATTTTATAAAAATTGCTCAGTAGTACATCTGCTTTTACTTTCATGAAGTGAAACAGTGGCATGTAGTTCTAAACCTCTGGACCTAACTTTTTTAAAGTGTCATTATTCAGTCTGCCCCCTTTCCTGAAGTTCCCTAGAGGATGATTAAATGCAGTATGCATACTTACCCTGTAACCTTCAAGATCCCTCATTTGAATCTGTAGTAGAGAAAGGTCTCTCAAGATTTGAAGATTGTCTTTGTCCCATTTCAGTGCATTTCTATAGCATTTGATAGCTTCATCATACTTCTTGTCTGACCTCTGAAGAAGGCCATAGACATGCCAACCTGGAAAACTCTATTAAGGCTTCCACTGAATTTAAGCAGGGACAAATGAGCTCCAACATGACAGTGATAGAACAGCTGGCAACAAGCTCTCAAGCTGTTTTGTAGATGGACAGGAACATTACAATTATTTTTGTAGGAACTTTGCCAGTTATACGTATACAATCTATGTAATATGTTGTAAGTGTTACTTTTCACATACTGGGGGAGAAAATAAAGTAACATGAGCTCTGAAAACACTATCAGGCCTACTTAAACACAATTTTAGACAACAGAAGTGCTCATACTTACTACACTCCAAGTGTATGACCAGTCTTTAACAATGTAATGGCAACTACTCATGCTTCCAAAGCAAATCCTATGCTTAAATGCTCACTATCAGTTCATAGATGCAGATTAATCATAAAAAATACATAATGTATACCAGAATAATATGTGAGCTAACTGTGACTGCAAGGACTGTAAAGCATCTCCTCTGTAGATACCTTACACAAAATATTTATTGGAAAACGAAAATTCTGAACTTCCAGTTTGAAGTTTAAACTGGCTTTTATTGCTACTCCATAAATCAAGTAGTTGCAGAAATCACCTTTTAAATTCATCAGTAAAAGCCCTATTCCAAAAAGGATACAGACATGACTCTTCAAGTCATTCCTTAGGCCTCTGCGCACAAGTTCATAAGCTTCCTCTTTCTTCCCTAGACAGTTCAGTGTTAGTCCTTTCATTGCCAAGGTTTCTAAAAAAGAAAAAAAAAAATAATTAAGTATCAGTTATTCAGTTCCATGGATTTCAAGCTCCATATAACCCTAAACATAGTATAAATGCAAATTTAGATTCAAGATCAAGATTTCACATTCTCTTCTCACATGGAAAACTCTACTGTCAGATTATTCACTTAAGTATAACATACATTGCAATAAACCTTTTCTATTAATTCCATCAAAATATGAAGTAATGTTTTATTTTAAACCTGCCTGCTCTACAAGCATTTGGAGATATTTTTCAGCTACTCAACTACTTATTCACAACTCTGATATTTCTACATATCTACCCATACCAAAGTAGTTGTAAAAAACCCACAAAGCATTTCTGAACAGTGCAAAGAGACTTTCAACTCAGAACTAAAGAGATGAAATAAGAACTAAGAGCTTAAAATACAGCAAAGGAATAAATACCTCTTTCTTTAAAAATAAGACTATTCCTTCAGAAAAGTAGCAGCCCACAGAGCTGAGAGAGTACTGAACAATACTCAGCCTCTTCCTTTTGTTTTTCACTTTCATGTGAGTGAATATCAATTTCCCCGGAAAAGTGATTTAACTAATGCGTACTTGTATTAGAAAACTTGCACCATGAATCTTAGACTAGAATGATAAAGAATGGGAAGCTACAACTACTGGCAAGATTAGTCCTTAAAATGACAAATCTTACCAACAGTAAGTGCTTAATACGCATGTTTCTGGATGCTCTTATTACTTTATTGGCAAAAATTAGTGGTGAAGGGGTACAAAACATTAAAATAATTACTCTACTGTAAAGTACAGTGAGAAAGAGAGCACATGGCATTTGAAAACTTACCTCCATGTTCTGCAAACTTGGGATTGGAAAGGATCTGTTTACAGAACTTCAGCCCATTTCTGTACTGCTTATGTTCATAACACCTCTGTTGAAGAACAAAGTAAGTTTATTCAAAAAATTTTGAGTGGAAGTATTTATGTATGCTTGAAATTAAGCATCAGTACAGCTACAGTTTTTAGAAAATGTACTAATATTTTAATGAACTCTGTTTATTGAGCTTCCTCTGTTTAAAAAGTCTTTCTATTGGCAGAGAAAAAAAGAAAAAAAATTAGCAACACCATGATTTTGAATGTGTAAGTGAAGACAAATTATTGTACAGCAGATTCTAAGGTAAGACACCACAGGAAGCTTAAGTGCCTAAAGAGATTCAACTCTTCCCTAATATAAAAGCAAACCTTATGTTGTAACTGGTGGTAAGCACTGAACCCACTTTGGCCAATTATCCTGGATAGCAAGCCCATGAGACCACCTCCAATAAACATACAAGCTGGAAAGACATAAATCATTGGAACTTGGCTTAAACTACCTCTGAAAGCAACCTCTTAAAATCATTTGCTTACAACATGTATCTCATACAAACAAACTTTCAAAACTAGTATACAGTAACATTATCTTGCCATACTGTAAATTTAAACATTCCCCTCCTGTTTTCTTGGTCCAACTCTTTTGTCTGAGCCTCATTCATTATGCAAGATGACTGCAATGCACAACAGCACACAGTATGAACTTTCAAAGCCAGGTTTATTATTTTATTTACGTAAAAATACTTCTTGTGCTCATATTTAAATATAAGCAAAAAAAAGTAACAGTATAAACACCAATTCATACATTTCAGGTCACTTCAGCAAATGCTTGGAACATCTTACGTTTAATTTTATCGTAATGAAATAAACATTTATGAGCCCAGGAGTACAGAAGCACACACTGAGCACCAAGCCAAATCCTACAAATCCTGTTATTAATTACAATGTCATTCATAACAGGACCTCACTGACTCTGGTCGATCCATTACGGTGGCAGGACAGCAGACATGGGTGTAAAAATTGGGTACAGTTGAGATCTTTTAAGTCCTTCTAAGTAAGTTGTTGCTCAGGATTCCACCTTTCCTCATGCTGCTCCAAAGTAATTATCCAAGAGCATTCATAAGTACATATGGACACCACGTGCCCTCAAACCACTCTCAACAAAAATATTTAGGAAAGGCAGACCCAAGAAGGTTTAGAATGTTCAAGCAGAAGGCTCTAAAAATAAAACTTTAAAAAGTTAGATGAATGTTAGGGGAAATGCTTAAAAAAGAAAATGGCATATTTACAACTGTGTTTTATGCTGTTCTTCATAAAGAAAGATGCTGTTTAGTGTCTGGTTTTCTCTTGGAAATACCAACAATAAACTTCAAAGGTGTAAAAAAGTGGTAAAACACTAAATGCATGTATTATTTCCTAGTATTGAAGTCTTACAGTTGAAAAAATATGACTGAAGACCAAGATGCACCACAAAGCACCTATGTCGCCCCCACACACACACATTGTCACCACCCTTAGGAGAAAGGGAACTGCTTGCTGTCTTCGGTTGCAATCCAAAATGTAACCAAAAGTATGCATTCTATTACCATCTGTTAAAACCAAGTAGGGCAGTGTTCTTTATCTCTTCCATGACCCATCCTCCCTTCAGAGGGATATCTTCTGTTAATGGGCCATTGAGTCTCACGGCATGACTGATAAAATTACATCATCCCATTGTGAGATGCTCCACCCAGGGGGAGGGGCCAAGCCTTCCTACCTCAGTACAATCTGAGACATAGACTGAATGTGGTGTTCTTTCTCCACTAGATCCCCAGAAGACCAGACTGTTCTGCATCACCACTAAACCTTCAGAAAAAAACTACACCCTTTCTACAAAATCACTGCTTCAGCAGAACCAGGTCAGACACTCCGAGAAGACTACAGCCACCACTTAACTAGCAACCTGACCAACAGGTTGTAGTCTGACCGTCAGTGTTTTTTGTACTACATTTTATTTTCATTTTTCTGTTAAGGTGTAGTTTAGTTTTTTGGACTTTTTATACATATTGGTAAAGAACTATTATTCCTACTCCTATATCCTTGCCTAAGAGCCTCTTAATTTCAAAATTATAATAATTCAGAGACAAGTTTACATTTTCAATTTCAAAAGAAACTCCTACCTTCCTTAGCAAATACCTGTCTTTTCAAACCAAAACACTCACATGGAAAAGGAGGGAGGAGGAAGATGCCCAGAGAGCAAGACGTACTCGAAGAGGAACAAAATAATTAGAATGGTTTCAACTTGAACAGACCTTCAAAGACCATCTAGTTCCATCCACCCCACCGCCAAGCACCTTTCACTGTACCACGTTGTTCAAAGCCCCACCCAACACTGACTTTGAACACTTCCAAAAGACAACTCCCTCTGTTCACCAAGGACAGGAAAAGTCAGCACTGTAATCACGTTGCAAAAGGAAGTTTTAATGGTTAGGTAAGAGGAAACCTGTACAGGCAACTATTTTTTTTTTTTTTTCTATTAAACTTGACTGGGTTATTACTTACACCTTCCAGTCATTATCAGCTTTCAAGTAGCTGGCTGAAGCACTATAATCAGCCACTAGTCAGAGCTTACAGATTTTTTTTTTTTTTTTTTTTTTTTTTTTTTTAATTGAAACTATCAGTCATAAAGGTTACTAGCCAGGCCTCCTCCCAGAAAAGTAGAGCCACCATTTGCCCCCACCCAGGTAGTTTTGAAAGCAGCAGAACCTGAAACAGAAGTGGTGCAGCCACAGGAACTGAAGAATGTGTCTGCAGTGTAACTAAGGCACTGTCACAAGCAGATGGAGCACTCTGGGGTTTTGCAGACTGGCTTTGAGTACAGCTCGCTCAGATGCTGGCTGAATGTGAAATATTATTAAATGGAACCATTTAGTGGTAGACTGTAATAACCAGGCTCTCACCTTGAAGTTTAGGGAAAGTCGTATATGCCAAGATGGGATATATGCTAGAGACAGGAAATATTTGCACATAAAACTTTCTAGCGTGATACAGAGCTTATAATGCAAGGTAGTTTGGAACAGAGAAAATTCACTAAGAACTACAACAAATTCTTCCTTTAGGCTTCATGGAGGAAAGATTTACAAGTCAATATCCACTTACATCTACAGAAAGGTTCTCATAACCCAGAAACTACTTGGATAGGGCCAACAAATTATCAGGAAACAATCTGGATATACTTTTATCTCCAGAATATAGCTTTGTATATAGACATGGCTATTTATACCCCTCAGTGAAGCATCAAAGGTTTCCTTTGACAGGTTATTTCTAGATCAAGACAAATTGGAATGATTTCCTGTATACAATTTCTTCAAGTTTCCTAGCTAATACTTTCAGGCTTATTTCATTCTGTTAATGAAAACATTTCAAATTGTGTTATTTTATGAGTTTCCTTACTCTGTGTACGTGTTCTATGTACACACTATGTTTTGACAATGGAAGGAAGGGAATGAATGAAACTGAGGTCATATTTAGTTCTTCAGAAAAGAAGAGGTTGTTGCCTCAAAGTGGGCCCAACACCATTGAGATTCTCCTGCCTAAAGCTTTGCACATACTTAACTCATTCTCCAGAGATATTATGGGCTAACAAGCTTAAATTAAGGTATGACTGAGACAGAAGGAAGTCAGGATAGAAGCATTTGCAACCATAGCTGGTACAAACCTCAGTCAGCCTATAGTTTCAAGGAACAGACAAATCAAACCGAAGTCTTTTAATAAAAAGGAGACAGAAAATATATATACAGCCTGGGAAAAAAGATCCCTAAGCAAGTAAGTAATTTCTGAGTATGAGAAGACAAAAACCCCAGCAATTTAAATTAAAAAAAAAAATTAAAAAAAAAATCACAGAAGCAGGAATGGTGACATATCAAGTATTCTCCGGACATAAAGACACAGGCTTTTTGGAAACAGGAATTTTATTCATCTGGGTAGCTTGTTTCCTTCCAGATGAATAGGTTGTAGCAGTCATTCCCAGAACTCCAACCTTTGCTTTAGGACAGATGTTCGGCAGAAGTAATATCATTCTCTGTTCCAGAGATGGCTGGAAGAGCACAGTTGCCTGCACTAAGCTAAATTCCTGCACATATAAACTTCAAAGCCAGCAGTGAGAGGAGACTTGTAATGCTTGACAGACAAGTGCTACAGCTACAATTTGTGACATCGTGCAATGAGAAAACATAAAAAGCTGAACTTTAGAAGAGTGAGGTTAAGAAGAGTAATGCTTCAGAAGAACAGAATCTGACTCTACATCAGTACTGAATCTATTACACATTTCCTGCCCTTAGAAGTTTTTCACTTAATAAGTTAGCAAATATTTAAGATATCTAACAAGTTTTTCTATACATGATATGGCCAGAATTGCAACCTATTCCAAACACACCAAGATTCTTTTTATACCCTTAACTAATTTTCTATCTTTATAGCAAGGAAATAACATCTGCTTTAATACAATTCTATAAAGAATTAGTAAGATGAGGCAGGCAAAGTATGAGTCCTTCAAAATTGTGCAAGACAATAGGAGGTAAGTGACAATTTGCATTTGCATTGCTTCTCCCACCACTAAGTATTTATTCAGTGGATCAGAATGCATGGCAATTACTAGACAGACACAGAAATTTTAAGGCACAGAGATTGCTCATATTCTCTAGAATTCCACATCTGAGGTGGAAGGAGGGCTTGTATTCTGATGTTCTCTGAAGTGTATAAAGGCATTTGTGCTGACTCAGTCTCTGGCCAGCAGATTCCTTACATAGGCACATGGCTCATTGTGTCACATGTGAATAAATTCCTCCACATTTCTTCTTTGGTAGCTGCCATGAGGAAAGGTGAAAATACTCCCGCTATTTAAGCTTACCTACATCTAGCCACAGCTCATGGCTACATGGAGCTTGTTCCACCCTTGCCCCAGCTTTCCATTTTTCAATCTGCACCATCTACTCCCTAAACCTCGCTGCCAAACCTACACATAGTGTACATTGACATGGATACTTGAACAAGGTAACCACAGGGTGGTTATTTTAAGGGCCATGCTACTGATTACAGTAGCACTAAGAGCTTCTTACAATAGCAGAATTTACTTTTATCCAAGCAATTCAGCACTGTTTTATTTATATATTGTACAAACAAATACCTTATCACAAGAGCATTTTAGAGATTTTGTATTTTTGAAATGTACACAACTAGGCTCTCCAATTGTTTGCTGCTGCATTAGGTTAACACAATCTGGCTTTTTAGTAGTGACAGAGGAAGACACAGAGACTGCTTCTGGGGGGGGAAAAAAAAAAGCAAGCTACCCCAAATTTCTACTGTGTCCAGCAGAACCTATCCCGGCTCTGACGACTGACATATTGTCTGGATAAATTAGAGAAGTTAGCAACGCTTCTGTGATTACATATGTAAGAAGGAAAAAAAGCAGGCCATTCCTCTTTCTTCTTCTCCTTGGAGGGGGCCACAGGAGCTCTTCCCAGCCCTGGTACCTCTACTAGCATGGCTGCTGGGCTTCTGGCACCGGGGGCCGTCCCGGCGCCGTGAGCAGCCACGTGGCCGAGGCTAGTACCGAGAGCGCTCAATGCGGCTGGGAGTGGCTGCGCATCCGACATTAGCATGGGGCGGCCGCTGCTATTCCGGTGGCTTGCAATGGACTTTATTTGTTTAGCCGCTTTTAGCAGAAGTGGCAGCTTTTCCTTTCATTGTCTCGCATGAGGAGAGGTGCTGAGTGGAGGCAGCAGCCAGCGCAGCTTGCGCGGTGCTGGTGGATACCATTTGACCAGCAGTGAGGCGCATGGCGAGCAATTCCCTGATGCAGAGACCAGACAAGATCAGCCTTTCAGTACTGCAGAACTGTATATATATAAACATTTCAATTGACAGAATTTGAGAATAAACAAATCTACGAACACCATTCCTCCCAAGTCGCAGAAAAGAAAAACGCGAAAACACACGAGAACAACATGGCAACAATGAGGTTGGTGCAAAACAGGGAGGGGGAGGAGGAGGAGGTGCTACACGTCAGAGCTGAGTCTTCTACAAGCCATGATGAGGACTGTTAATACAGCAAACTGTTTCCTTATAATTCCTGAAGTGCATGGGGGGGATGCAGAATTCACTCACAGCCTGTGTATGAAAGGTGCTCACACTGGAGCATGTGGATGCTGAGAAGCTGTGAACTGATGAGAGGCTTGAACAGAGAAAGAGAACCCTTGCTTCTAAAGATATAGGACGAAGACCTTTGCTTTTATACTAGAACAGCTCATCCTTAGAAGAGTGTACCCCATTGATCAAAAGGCCCACAAAAAACAGTTGTGGGAGTACTGCTTTGCCATGTGGGAGGAACTCATGCTGCAGCAGGTTCAAGCAAGACTGCTGCCTGTGAAAATTAGAAGCACATTGGTAAAGTTCACAGAACACTGCCTCCTGTCGGAAGGGTCCCGTGACATAGCAAAAGAGACTCCTTTCCCTAAGCAAACTGAAGAAAGATTGTTTAGAAGTGACAAACTGACTAAAAACCCCATGTTTTGTCTCCCTGCACTGTTGGTAGGAAGGAAAGAAGGGCTGGGAGAGGGAAAAGGTGTTGTAAAGGTTTCTTCATCCTCTTCTAAGTCTGTTGTTAATTTTTTTCTTTATACTTTAAGTTTTAAGCCTGTTTTGCCCTTAAAATGTTTCTTCCCAATTCTTACATCAACTCATGAAGTCCTTTTCAATTGCTCTTGTCCCCTCCTCTGCTAATCTATAGAAGAGGAGAATGAGTGAATGATTTTTCGTGGATGCACTGGTGTTCAGCCAGCTCCAAACCCACAACAGCTACCTATAAGCAGGCAGCATATTTTACTCCCAAGTAATTCTTCCCTCTGAAACTAGACATTTTATGGTCAAATACATGTATTTCCAACTAAAACTACAGGATAAGAGTAAAGTGCAGCATTTTGACATGCAGGTATGTCCCTCAGGATCAAATACACAGCACACAGCAGACTGGACTCTGCCATTTATACATTAAATATTTTGCACTTATTCACACCCAGGAGTACAAATCCTCTTATCACAAAGCAGTCTTCACGTCTTGCAAGCATTTAATAACTAAGCTAAATAATTTAATAGCCATCCAGACTTAAATGTGCTATTTGTAAGATTTTTTATAATAACTACCCTGCAGACTGAAGTGTGTTGTATGTTCAGTAACATCAGTTAACATCAGCTCAGCAGGCCAGCTCAGCATAAACACCAAGAGTTACCATGAGACTGACCAGAAGCTTCACAGTGAATCTACACTGCCACCAAGTACCACTCAACCTACACAAAGAATCACCTCAACCACCACATAACACAGAAAACTCCCTTTCAAGCAGGAACGCTTGAGAAAGTACATAGGTAAAACCTAGCTGATTCAAGAGTATTTTAAAACTAATTTTCAGCAGTGAAACAAAACAGAAAGTCTCATAGGAATCTATCCAACCTGAATTTTGCAGTTGATTGAACAGGTGAGAAGCAGACTCAAAAGTGTTTTATGAGCAAGATGAAGACAATCACAGAAGACCAACATAAAGGAGAAACCACCTTTGTCGTCTCACCTGGAAGCATGCAAGACTAGAGGTTTTTCCTCAAGCGTAATTATCAAAGAGGTGCATCTACTCCCCAAACTCACAAGTGGGAGCACTGGGGCATTATTGAATGCTTTCTTTTTATTCTTACTTGAATCAGCAAGTTATAAGAAAGAGCAGTGTGAGAATAAAACCAATACAGCAGAACTAGGTGAGTGGGATGGAATCACATTACCAATTATTATGCCCTTTGAAAATTAACAGGAACCAAAAATAGTGTGTGCAATTTCCATTGAAGAGACAGAATTTTACAAAAAACTGTATGAAGAACTTTTAACTGTTTATTTTCTCTTCTAAGACTCTGTGTTTTACCAGGTCAACACTTTTTACTCCAACCTAAAACCCCACATCTGCAATTTAACTGAAGTAAAATGAATCTAAGCTACCTAATGCCCCAATACTTTAAAAACAACTGACCCAAACCAACCAACCAAAAAGCCCCACAAAATCCCCACAGGAAATCACTTCTCACCCACAAATAATGCTGTAAAAGCAAGCATCCTGATTTAGTCAATGCTGTGACAGACCAGCTGAAGTATATTATTTTCTTCACTAAATGAGTGAAAAGGAATTGGCATTAAACTTCAAAAGACAACAGAGCTGCAAACTGAATTTTTCTGTAGTTCACTATACTCAGCCCCTCTTCCCTCATCAAGTGACATAGCCAGTGTCATTGTCACAGGAAATGTATTGCAGAATACTCCCTATCATATTGAACAGTTACCAGGACAGCTGATCTACACATGGTCACCGGTGAATGTTCTACTTGCATCTGCAAGTCCCCAAGAAGAAGTACAATGAAGGGACTGCTCAAAGAAAACAATTCACAGATTTGAAACTGATGTCCTATTCCCTAAGGTTTTGAGGCTTGTGCCCATCCATGGTAGACAAGGAGTTGGATGGCCTTCAAAGGTCCCTTCCAACCCAAATTATTTTGATTCTACAACAAACCCTTTCAACTACAGCAGTGTGCTCTTAGGGGATCCCACAGTTTCTCCTGGTGGCAGTCATGGATGTACACTTGGGGCACCCCATGGCAATGCTGGCAACTACGATGCTGTGAGACCACTGGCAGTGGGAAGCACTGGAATCCTTGGCCTTTGCCTTACCTAAGGTGTGCATTTACAGTGCAGAATATGCGTATCTGCCACTCTGATTCTATTTCTTCCAGCACAGTTCAGCTACAGCACTTACCAGATAGTAAATTCAGGTGCTGGGCAGCTCAAGGCTGTTTTCCAGCACAGTTCCTCTCTCTACAGGTAGACGAGATCAAGTCAAATTACTAAGATGCACTAATTCAAGATCAATGTAGTAAAGAAGATTCTGGAAACTGGAAGCATTAGGAGCTACTACTCACTAAGAATTAGTGGGCCCTTCGAGCATTAACCACATCGAACAGCTCAGCAGCTCCAGATAAAAGATACTCCACCATACTGATTCAATTTCATGACAAAGACAAGATGTATGAACCCAAGGACTGAAGAAACCACACAAATCTTGCAGCTATGTTAATGCTGAAAAACTCTGGAGCAAACTGGCAGTTTTCTGCTGTCCAACTGAAACCAACTATTCTTTTTCACTGCTCTGAAGTGCTAATTAATTAAACTGATCAGTGTAACACACAGCTTCAGCAATTGCCTGGTTCAAGGGGTTAAGAAATCTTCCTCTGTACAGCACGTCTTTCCTTTTGGAAAAGTCACTGATTGCTTCTTAACTAGCAGTGCTTGGTAGCATACAAACAGAGAAAAAGCTGAACTTCAAATTAGGAAGAATATATGAAATATGTGTACCTTTTCATTTAATACTAAGGCAGAAGAAAAAAAAATATCTATGCCATGTCTATGCTTTTAAATTGGTCTCATTATTCTTTATTTATTATTTATTACATTATTTAACAAAATTTATCTGGAAATGGGGGCTGAAAAATAGTTAACTACAGCTCTTCTAGAAGACTAGAAATCCTCACTAACTGAAGACAGATGTGCTGAAAAAACCACCCCACATTATTCAACATCAGATCTGTTGGCCTGTATTTGCTTGTGTTAATCTCTTCTTGGGGAGAATTACCATGAATTTGGCCCTGCCAACTAAAAAATGCTGACTTCTGTTCATGACCCTGGAATCCCTACATTCAAGATTCACCCCTGGACTCATCAAGAAACTGACTGTACCTCACAAGAGATCCGGTACGCACAGGATATGTTTGGTTTTCAACAATTATCTGAAACAACCAAGTGTATCAATTCAAATTCCAAGATCTGGGTTAAAAATGTCTAAAGGAGCCTTGGTTGTTCTGGACTCAGACCTGAGCTGAAGTGTCCACATATCTCACAAAATAGTCTAAGATGCACAGTGAAACTACTGGCTTTCTACCCATGTATTACACCTCCTCACCCTTAGCACTGAGGTATGCAAGATGAGGTCTGGTAGCACTGAGCATTAAAAAATAGATAAATGGGTCTATTAAGATAAGAAAGTATATTCTTCAACATTACAAGGTTCGTTAACTTGATTCTGTGGTATCACACAAGCAAACAGAAATCCCTGTAACAAGTCTCACTAACCACATTTTAAGGATGGCAATGAATAACTGTTAATTTTCTCTAATTCCACAATTCCCTATCAGCAAAATCACAGATTGTGTAATTCCTTATGCCCACGCCCTTTGCATTAACACAGTGCTGATGCAGACTAGAGATTTAAATCTGAGACATCCAGAAAAAGTGCAATCAACAAAATCTCATTAAGAAAACCTTTCAAAAACAGAAATAAACACAGTGTCATCAAATTCTAACCAAAATAAAGAGTAGAAGCACATAAATGGAATTAACTCCCTTGCCCCAGTTAAAACCAATTTGGGTTCAATCAGGAATATCTATAGCCATAACAATGTAAGATGGGCTATAGTCCTACAAATGAGGATGCTTCTGTTAATGAGTCTTTTGTAGAATCACGTTTCTACAATTTCTGACAGCACCAGTGACAAAAATGGCCTAATTTCATGAACAGGCTTTAGTAACATATGTATTGCTCAAGGGAATTCTCAATGGCATCCTAAACTCACAAACAGCAATTAAATTCTTAAGCAGCTTTGAGAAACAGTTCTGAAAAATAAGATCAGTGATTCTGCATAAAGCAGGAAGTCTATCCTGTACTTCCATGCCAATGTTTCTGCCAATGTATTATTTTTCTTCCTACTACTACTGACAAAGCAGGGTATTCCTCTTGGCAAAGAAAAACCAAGTGACTGACATTTCAACAGACAAGTTATTAGAACAACCTTGTTAGCAATTCTGTATTTCAATCGGAAGACAGTACACAGTAAAATTCCAGTGGTGTGCATACTTGATTACTGTACAGCCATGCAAATGCAACAGTGATTGAAAACAAACTAATTTACTTGGTTACTGGTAAAAGTGAAATTCTGGAAATCAAGTCTTTAATCTTGAATTAAGATGACTTAAGAGGAGATCTCCAAGTCTGTCACCTCAGCAATCTTAAAGTCAGCACCTAAATTTCTGTGGCCACAACATTGTTTTAAAAGAATTCATGCTGATCAAAGTTTAGTAAAGGAGAAGCACTGGTCCGTCTAGTTTCAAAGTGGAGGGACAGGGAGCAGATTCTGGAATGAAGAAACAGGAAGATATCCCAGTACAAGGAACTCAGCATATTTACAGCAGAGGCATTGAAGAGAGGTTGTTCAGCAGGCATTTTATCACCAGGAATTCCTATATCATTAGTAGAACACTTGTCAAAACCAGCATGGAAAGGAAGACCACCAGCTCAAAGACAATGCCTTCAAGCTCTGCAATGTTAAAGTAAAAATGGCCATGTGAAGCTGAAATGCCCCTGTTCTGCAGGACACACCCTGGTTACTGCAATACCCCACTGGAGCACACAGGTTCTGGCCATGCCCAGTCAAGCCTGCACAGCACCTAAGGAAACTGCTAGACATAAAAGATGAAAAACCTTCATATGTGAAAATGGCCATGGCTAATCCCCAGTCCTGAACAGGGAAACTGACCTTCACACAATGCAATAAACACCAGCTCAAACTAATAAGGCGTCTTCTTCCTCAGTACACTACTTCTACAGCACAAAATAGAGTTGTGAGTCAGTGAAACTGTTTAAACAAGGACTGAAAACACACAACCACATTGCTTGTTTCCAACAAAAAATACAATGATGTTTCACTTCTTAAAGACTTGGACTTTCTTCCTCTTTGCTCATTAAAGGCTAAGCTCACTACACATGGAGAAAAATATTTGCACCACCTTAATCTGCCAGAACTCCAAGAAGTTCATCCTGATGTTTCAAGGGACTGAGAAAACTCTTCCACAAAATATATGGCACCTCTAACAGCTTTGCATTTAATGCTTCTTCAATACCTTTTCAATAAATATATTTAACTTCTACATCCAAAGAAAACTTGATTGAATATCATCTTTGGGATTTGTGAAATAAAACTGAATGTCACTGATGAACTGTACCTAACCAGACACAGCAATGAATAATTTGGCAAAATGCCAGGAATCGTCAAAGACTGTTCATCAGTTATATTTAATTAAAAATCAGTCAATCTTGCTTCCTACAGCTTCTAGCTCCATAGTTGATAGTTACGGTGGGGGCAAGTGGAAGGAAATGGAGTAAAGTACTTTTTCCATTGTCTCATAATGCATCCAGCCTTTTGTGTACCAAAATGCCAACTTACCCATTACTGTCCTGTGGTTACTATTCTATGCTTCCCCCTGCCCTCACCTGAATTATTCTCTAGCAATTTCTTGACTACCTAGAAATTAAGTATGTTCAAAAGAATCATAAGGACTCAATTATTTTAGATATGCCAATGTTGAGATCCATTTTTAGTCTAAACTCAGAATCTCTGAGCAGTAGAACATCTACTTGTAGACCTAGTAGCAAATAGTTAAAACTATAAAAACTGTATGAGCTAGACACTTTTTTTTAATGGAAGTGCAAATCTAAGGAGAATGGTGATTGCTAATCCTGTGGGTGTATTTTTGTTCAAGCTAATCATGCAGATCCCTTTCCTGCTGTACTACAGGAACTCTGAATTGTGAAGTACCTTTCAAATGGAAAAATGTTTCTATCGGAACCTCCACATGCCTGTAAACTGACTAGAAGAGGTCAGTCTAGTTACAGTGTGTTGGAACACACAAAGTGTACATGCTTCTGAACTCAGAATTTGTCAGGTAAGTGGAAATGCTGGATTATGAGCAGATACATTAACATGAGAAATGCACTGACCATGCAGGATGCTTATTACTAAACAAACAAACAAAAAAAACAAACTCTGAAAGCTAATTATTGCCATTTACTACGCAAAGCTGAGCAGGTTGGTAACATTTGTGTTTCAGGTATATATCTGAAAAAAAAAAAAAAAAAAAAGAGGCCTCAGGAATTGAAAACACACAAAAAACAGATTGAAAAATCCACCAATTATGCTTCACCTGCATAAATACAAGGCAGTTATCCACTTAGCTCCTGTGTTTATTATCTCCATGCAAATCAGAATGGGAATGGGTTTAAATTTCTGTTAACAGCCTATGTACCAGTAATTATGTATCTGTAGGGTATTGCATCCTTTCAATAACACTTGGACCAGTTCCCAAAGCATCTGTTGAAAAAATCACATCCAGGCATGCTGAACAGGACACGAGGCCTGGCTGGGCCAGGAGGCAGCATGAGTTTACCCAGGACCATCTCATTTCTGGCCGGGGGCTCAGAGCTGCACAGACAGACCTCAGCTCCTCCTACTGCTGTTCAGTCTCCTACAGGACACTACAAGAGGTGGCAGAGGATGAAGTGCTACAGTCTCCAGAAAACACAGTGTAGAATGAAGAGACATTGCAGGATGAGAGTGGTGTGAAGACAGGAGTTGAAGGCATAGAAGGGAAGTAATTTTTCTTAGGGCCTGCACTTAGGACGTCCTTAAAAGATATCTCAGTAAGTCAAGTCAAACTTGTAACCAAAACGAAGTAGAGTCATTATGCATAACAAGGCAGACAAGTAGTTCATTAGCAAAATTTTCAGTGTGATAAAAACCAGTTTCAAACCTTTTCTATTCACCATGTGTCATAAAGATACCTCGTCATGGGGCTGTCATAAACACCAGACTACACATGTCTCACAGGCTCATCCCTGTGACACACAGAAAAAGATCACAATGACAACAGCTTTTAGCCTATACACCAGATACCTCAAACTCCTCGATTTTTATTAAAGATTCTCAGAAAAAAAAAAAGCAGGAAACAGAAATCTGCTTGCACTGGGGCACACCTTTCCTAATCTGATTCAAGTTATGAATACAAGGGTGCTGAGCCAGCAGTTTCCCAAAGACATTCTTACTCCTTGTTTGTTCCTGCCCTCCACACAAATACTCAGACACATCCAAGCAATGGGAAAAAAAAAATTAAAAAAAATAGGAAAGAAACAAAAACCAACCAAACCCGCTCAGATTTAAACACAGACAAGCTCCTTAATTCAGTGTGCCCTGTAATCACACAAACCATCCTGCAAAGGAGGATGGATCACTGAGCAGCAAGGCTAGATCTTTCCCAGCCTGTAACATACTAAAACTACATACTTACTACAAGGTCATACCAACTCAGAAGCATGACTGATGCTTTCAAAGCAGAAATCAGATTTATAGTTCATCATATTTACTTTTTAACCCTAATGGAAATTGCATGTCTTATGGTCACATGCCTGTTAATACAGCTTTCTAGCTCTAAGTGTTCCATTTCCATAAAACATTTTGGAAACAGAAGTGATTGTACACATTGCTCCCACTTAAGTTTCAGAAGTTTACAGAACCTTAAGAATGCTGTTGCTCCAAAAGAACAATACTCATCTTACTTCTGATCTTTGGAATGACTCAAAATAGTAGTGTCTCTTCGAAAGATAACAGATTTTCATACAAAATGGACTTCTGAGAGAAAACAGCTTGATCTAGATACAGAGTATTCTAAATAAATCCACTAAGTTGCTCACCAACAAACATAAGATATTTCCAATTCAAACCATGACCTTAGAAACATAATGTTCCTGCAACACCACATGAAAGCTGAAACAAGATCCTCAATATATACTGATTTGGCACGCTAAAAATGTATGAATTGGGCATACTTTGCTGGTATTTGGAATGTAGACCATCTTAACCTCATTCTGAAAACCAGGCTTATTGCCTAAATTCCACTGAATGTTCTCTCTGATCAATATGCCAGCCGCCACCCAGTAAAAACGACTGACAAATTTCCACAGAAGTTGGCTGCAAATTAAACTTCAGGAAGACTTCAAAACATTCATCCTTCTCCACTTCCTCCTTCGAAAGCCATCTTCCCATCGACCAACAAACATGGTTATTGTCTACAGCAAAACAACGAGTTATAAAAGAAAAAAAAAAATAAAGCGAATCCAGGGTGGGTGGTTCGGCAGGACGGCAGCTGCAACGGCGAGCGATGAATGAAGCGGCCACGGGGTATTTCCCGGAGCCCGGGGTGCCTCAACGCGGCCAGCGCCGCGACCTGGTGGGCGAGCGGGGAGACGCGGCGGCCCCCGGTCAGGTGGGCGAGTGACAGGCGGCGCTGGGGCCGGCCTGCCCCAGCCGTAAGGAGCCGCGACCGGGACGGTGGCGCCAGGGCTCCGCTCACCTCCGGTTCGGGGTACGAGCTGGGGCCTCCTCAACCCGCTCCCCACAGTCGAGCCCGGGCCTCCCGCCCCGCCACTCACCAGGATGCGCTTGAAGAGCGCGTTCTCCTTGGGCGGCAGGCTCACAGACGGCATCCTCCCCGCCGCCGGCTCCGCCGAGGGGTTCCGAGGAGGCGAGTGAGTGGGTGGGCCGGCTACGTCCCGTCCCCGCCGCTCGACCGCCGCCGCCGTGAGTCTCCCCGCAGGAGTATAGCCGCTCCCGCCGCCTGCCGCCCACGCCGCCGCGGGCCCGGCCCTTCCCGGCCACTCCCAGCCCTTCCAGGCTCCTCCGGTCGCCGCGCGCGCCGGGCTCCCCGCGCCAGCCCCGGGCGCGCTCACGTGGTCCCGAGCGGCCGCCGAGCCGCCGCCAAAATGGCACCGCGGCGCTTCCCCAGCCGGGTCACGGCGTCCTCGCGCATGCGCCGCGGCCCCGCGCCGGCCCCGCCCCGCCAATTGTGTGGGCTCCGCCGCGGAGCCGAGGCCGGCCCGGGGTGGTTCCGGCTCGGCGGCGGCACTGCTTGGTGCCGGCAGCAGGCAGGGAAGAGCGGAGGGCCATCAGGTTGCGTAGGGTCCGCCGTGCCTTACGCGGCGGAGCCCGCCCGCCGGGGCACGGGCGGGGCGGTCCCACCCCCGAGGGCGGAGCCGGGTCTGGTCAACAAGATGGCGGCGGGCCTGAGGGCGGTGAGGCGCTGGGGGCTGGTGGTATCGGCAGCACCAGCACCACCACCACCACCCGGCCTTGGTGAGCGGCGGTAGGGCGAGAGCCCCTTTGGGGTAGGCTGGTGGGCTGCCCTGCTGCGCGGCCCGGTCCGGCCCGGCCCGGCCCGGTCCCGTCCGGCCCGGCCCGGCCCATTGACCTAGGGCCGCGGGAGCCCTACTGCCTGCAGGCGGCAGCGTCCCCGCGAGCCAGTCCGCGTCTGGGGTTAGTGGAAGATTCGGTCGCAGCTTCTCTCCTTTTAGTATTTTTAATCGAAGCCCATTAATTATTTTTAAATTTTTTGTTTATCTGTTTTAAGTCGGTGTTGCTTCCAGCAACAGGGGGGAAGGCTCACCATGTCTCGCCGCGATGGTGGTGCCGGCCCTTCCCAGGAAGGATGTTCGCGGAGCGCACTTCATGGGTGGGGGATGGGAGGTGAGGAGGGCCCGGGGGTGGGGGGCTTTAGGCAGGAGACAGCGAGAGGTGTCCTTTTAGAGCACAAGATGCTGAGGGAAATAGTTTTTGTGGCTGGGGAATACTGCTTTTTAGTTGTTGGCAGTCCCCCTCCCCTCTCGGGTCAGGGAGCGTATGCTGTGGGGATGCTATGAATGGATTGTCTATAACAATGTTATAGAGACTACTTCATCATTGCATTCATTTGGGGTTTGCGTCGTGGTTTGTATTTTTTCCCTGATTGTATGAATGTCACTAAGTACTTTGTAGTCGAACCCTGAGGAATGTTAATGCATTTGTAATCTTGTGCCTTTTCAGCTTTTACTCGTTCTGCATTTGTTGTGAAAAAAATGAATAATGCCCAGCCAAACTGGCTGAGAGTTGGCTTGGCATTTAGCACCAGTGCTGCCTTGTGGGCTTTTGTAAGTGTTTTTATTTGGTTTTGTTGAACTTAACTATTCCTTAAAAATCATAATAGTGATATGAATGCAGTGACTTCAACCTACTGAGTTTATTGGAGTAATGGGTGATCATAGTAGGTGTCAAGATTGAAGCATGATTCATTATTAATGTTTTCACATACTTACGTTTTTATGTTGTGCTCTTATTTTAAGAAATGAACAACTTTTTCAGCTTCTTAAAACAGCCACAACAGAATTAATTCTTCAAGCCTGTTGGATTAATGCTTTGGCATTATTCTCCCCATGGTCTTTCCAAAAAGAAAGAAAACCTAGGGATGTACCCAGATAATGTTGTGTTTATCAGACTACCAATTCTCTTCTCACTTTTCAGCTGGTTAAGGTGGCTGATTTCAGTAGATTAGGATTCCTTTTTCCTGAGCAGAGTGCAGATGGAAGATGTTCTCTGTTTCAGAGAACTCACAGACTTTATGGTATTAAAGCAAGCAGGATGTAGTAGCTCTCAGGACGAATCATGCAGGATAAGCAGCACTCCCATGGTGACATGTTTTCAGGGTGGGATGGATTCCCTTTGGGGTTTTCCCCTTTTTTGGCGCTGGTGAATTAATCAGCAGTGGAAGCCCTCCCCATCTGGTCAGGAGAAAATGTTTGTCCTATGAAGCATTGTTTCCACACCTTTTTCAGTTGATAATTAACATATGTTGTGTTCTGGATGGTCCCAGTTACATAGTGGTTTGCATTTTGATAACAGGTATTTTATATTCTGTAGAACTCTTTTTGTTGTCTGGATTCAGCTGTGAATTGTATAGGTGTTTATAATATACTTCTATTTTATAGCTTATCAAGCAGCATAATGAAGATGTAATGGAATACAAAAGAAGAAACAAGAGAGGACATAAGTGTGCAGGATGTTCATAGTAAGTATGCACATACGAATGCTTTTGACTTAGCTGAACACAAGTTCTGAAGATCTTTGATGTCTTTTAGGAGTCAAGATTTATGAACTGAACTGATTTATGTCCTTCTTTTTTCCTCAGTACTTTGCATTTTGGCTTTTGCTATTCTTTTAACTCACTCCCAGCTTTAAAATTATAAGGTGGCTGATCTGTATTTTTATATATTCTCTTGTATGAATATTCCCTCTCAGCTTTCTATCTTTAACATGCAAATTCTTAGAAAATAATACATCTCTTACAGTGTCTAAAATAAATAATGGTTGTAAACTGAATACCTTAAAAATGGCTCAGTGACAAGGAAACAAAAGTGACTAATGATAGCTTATCTTTTCATCTTGCTTTTTATTTTAACATGTATACAGTGGGGTATATTTTTTCTCAGTTTCACTTCCATGCTGTACATAAAATGATGCAAAGTCAATACCTGTAGATGTGCACTATAGGGCAAAGTGTATGTGTTTGTTGTCCCTTTAAAGTATAAAAAACATAATTTATGTTTCTGACAGCTAAGAAGTCTTTGGGGATTATGGCCTCAGAGCAATTAATATGCCACATGAAAAAATTCCTTATACTATAGAAAACCTTGTGGTGCTGTGGTTATTTTTCCCTGTAAACCTTTCTCTCCAGATAAAAATGCAGGATGTTATATTTCTGACCACTTTTATCACATCTATTTTTTTTATTGCTAATAATTTTTTCTCTTCTTAGGCTGATGACACGGTCACAAAGAGATGTGCACTACAGAGCGAAGTGTATGTGATTGTTGTCCTACAAATAAATGAGCACAGAAGAAGTGTGAAAAAGTTACCTAATTACTTGTATGTTCATACATTTCATGTGCATAATTAAAAATAAATTATAAAGTCTAGAGGAAACCTGAGACTACTTTCTTTGCCATTAATATTTCATTCTGCCAGTCTTGAAGTTGTTTTAAGTGGCATTTCTATTTCATGGTTTATCAGTCATTTTTTCAAATCTGTCTTTGCTATTCTGGAAGCTGTATTGCAAAATTAGACATTAGTTCAGTAAATACTCCAGAAGTGTATTCTTGCTCTGCCGTCACTTTCACTGCTAAATTTATAAAATAAGCAAATATAAGAATAGGATCTGTACAAATGCTAAAATATGCATTTCCTGTGAGCATTTTGGGAGCTGGCCATGCCTGAAAGTTGCCCACAGTCATGAGACTACACAGCCCATGTCAGTCTTGGGTGTGAGCACTGCCTTTTGAACACGTCTGCCCTCTCTTCGTACATCAAGATCAGTCAAGGACAAAGGCTGAAAAATTGGCATCATGGCAGTTGGCAGAATATGGCATTAGATGATCATTGAGGGAACAAAGAAGCTCTGTATAGAGTAAGGAGGAGAAACAGGGCTACTGCCTAACAATGTAGGTAGGACAAGGACAGCTGTACAGGTTTGACCCAGAGATGCCCTTGACTGTGACAGTCGACATGATCCCAGAGCAGCGATTCGAGTATTTCACTGCCAACACTGAAAGCCTTTGACACGGCGCTTAACCTCAATGCCCTTCGCCGTGAATTTAGTTGATTTCTCCATTTTTTCTATGTCATGGAGAAATTTCTTTTTAAGTAAAACAGCATTTTCTCCGTATCTGCCCTCTCCTTGGTCAATGCCGTCCCTGATATTCCGGCTCTGTTGTTGCAGGCAGTACCGAACGCCAGTAACCGTTTACTTGCCCTGGGGCAGGTCGGTGTTGGCAGCGCCCGGCACTGCGCAATGTGCGCTGCGCTCCAGAAAGCTGCTTCATCCTCCCCCTGCACCTGGGGTTTTGCTCCTTCCCCGCCGCCACCCCACGCTCCCAGGTCACCCCCGGGCGGGAGCGGTGTCCAGGTGCGCGGGGCGGAGCTTCGGCTTGACCCGCCCCCGCGGCACCCGAGGCGGGACTGGTGTCTGCTGCCGCAGCCCCGCGACGACGAGCAGCCCAGAGTCGGTTCCTTTCTACTCCGCGCCGCCGCCCATCTCCTCTGCCACCATGTCTCTCTGCCGGGCCGCCTCGCTGGCGCTGGCCTCCCGCCTGAGCAGGGCTCCCGCCGCCGCCAGCCGCCTCAAGCAGCGTGGTATGCGGGGCCGCCGAGGAGCTGGCCCGGGGCCGGGCAGAGGTCACCAGGATGGCGTGAGGGGGCGCGGGCCGGGCCGGGCCGGGTGGCGGCGGCGGAGGGGACGCGCGAAGGTCGCGGGCGGCAGCGACATGGGGCCGGGACAGGTGCGGCAGGGTGGGCGAGAGGTGGGCATGGCTGCTCGGTCATCCTGGGTTGTGGCACTGGCTGCTTCAGATCTCCGCCGCTACCTGCTGGGCAGCCGAACCGGCCCCGGACCCCCTACCCCCGCTACAGTGGCCGCTGCTGCCTTCCCTTCCATGTAAAATAGCGGAGTACATATCCCTCGGTAGAGCAGCCGGAGTGGCGGTGCCTCCTCAAGGTTGCCGGCTCCGGGAGGGAGCGAGAGCAGACCCGGTGCGCCACAGCCGTGGCTTTGGGCGCATCAGGGGTTGTGTAACCAGCGGCAAAAAAAATCTAGCAGCCGTGTAGGGCGATGGCAGCTTGCTGACCATTGTCCTGCTATAGCTAGCAGCCCGGGGAAGCAGGTTAAGGACACACTGCTGCTGAACGAAAATATAAATGTATGCAAATCCATTAGGATGCTTGGCTATTGGAGAAGAGTCTGAGAAGTGTGTCATGAGACAGATGATGCTGAACATAATCTGGCACAGGATGGCAATGTTTTGAAATTGCGATTATTTTTGTAGCTGTCAACTGCAATGCTCAGAGCCATTTTATTTTTCATGAGTGCTTTTTCAATGTGACATTTCTCATCTGGGATCAAGTCACAAAATTCAGCAGAAAGCTTTGTTGACCAAGAGAATTACGAGTGTTTTTCATGGGTCTCTTTTTGAGATGTTCAGATGAATCCAAAACCGTAGTAAAAATCAGTTTATAACAAAAAATTGGGTAGCACTGATGTTAGAGTTAATATGTACCCAGTCAGGTAAAAATTTGTGTAATCCTACCTCTCTGCCCTGTTGGCTAATTTATGAGGTGAAGGGTGTGTATCCAAGTGTCAGTAGTCTGGGAGTGAAAATAAATTAATTCAAACAAAAAAGCATCTTTAAAAATTCCCTGTTATTAAACTGAAGAGAGAGTTAATTACTTCTGCTGATCATAAACAGTAAGGACAGATAAATTATTTTATCTATCTTAGGAACTCTTTTACATTCCTTTTTTTTATTATTAACATTCCTTAGTCTATGTAGACTGTGCCCAGTACTTGGAAGCTGATGGCAGATAATGTAGTTCAAAGAAAAACACCTCTTAGGAAGAGTTCAGCCATTGACCTTGTTCTTTTGAGCACCACATCCTGTGTAAGTCAGTCACAGGATACCTCAATAAGCTATACCTCTCTGTTTTATAACCTTTTTGAATAATTCTTTCCTATACAGAATTCAGATTCCATCATTCTTTTTTTGTGATCATATTTTAGCAGCACTTTACATCAATTTATCTGATGGTTTTTATAGCACCTCCTCGCCAGATGTCATCTGGGAGTGTTCCTGGCTCTTCTGGAGACAGGATGACGATCTATCTCCTTGCTGGTGTTGCAGCTTTTGGTGGTTTATTTTATGTAAGTGTTTGGGGATGGAGCTGTTTGTGCTTTCTGAGCTGGCACAGTATAAGGTGTGTTCTGGGTTAAAGAGTATGGTCAAGATGCAAAGCGTCAATTAATGTAGATATAAGTGCAGCCTATCCTAGAAATCAGATTAAGAGAATTTAGAAAAGCTGAAAACCTATTGATTGCCTGTTTTACCGTTACTTTGATAAGTAGTGCTGGGTCATTCGTAGGGGAAAGCATATTTAAAACTGTGTGGAATGAATGTGTCCAAAGATGGAGTAAGGCACCTGTCTCTAACCCCTTGCCTTGTATTGTCAACCAGAAACATTAGCAATATCTCAAAGTGGGCAAGGCAGATGTGAAATAAGTGGTCTGAAGCTGCAAGGGGAAAATATGAACCTTGTTAATTTGGGCACAAAAAAAGAAGATAAGAACATTAGTTACTTCAAGAAAGCATGTTAAAGTTTCGTAAGCATCTGTTTTTGTCAAGCTTTTCAGTAACCATTCTCTTTCCTGCTTCTAAATATATCTGATTCTGTGCTTCACCTCCCTAAATCCTCCATTTTATAGCTTACTTCTACCCCTCTCCCCCAAGATCTGAGATAATGACTAACATACCCCAGAGAGGTACATATTTCCTTGTCCCACAGAGTAATCCCCTTGAATGGTAAGTAGCTATTAGTTCAAAATATCAAACATTTATGATTGCATTTCTGGATGACTGACATATTCTCTTGTTATATTTTTACCACATTACAAAAAGAGTAATCTTAATGTAATTATCTTTTAAAACACTGTTTTCAATTCCTGAAACACTGAAGCACTTCAAAAGCTGCATGGTATATTGTATTTGCTTTCTAACAATGGAGAAATATTAAATACATAAATATATTAGTATAGCAGGTTGATAATTTTTTTAAACCTTGCTTAGGATAAATTTTATATGCATTTTAAGATGGGCAGTAGCACTTTCTTAAAATCCTTTCTCTCCCTGTCCCCTCTTTGTGTTTCATAAATTTATAGGGATGTAGCTGTAAATTCAGGTATAATTCCCTTTCAGGCCTACAGAGTAGTCAATTCATCCCACAGCAAGTTTATCAAACATACAAATATTCTTCATGAGAGAGCAGAGGGGCAGAAGAACAATCCTTGGTCAAGGAAGGGTGAGTTGAGCTCTTCTCTCTTGTTCCCTGGGTACATGAGGATTTGGAACAGATTTCTGGATTGTCTAATCAGGCTTTAGCACTGTCCAAGTTCTTGTCTGAACTGTGTGAGTGAAGGCAAAGGTGACTGTGGAGTGTTCTGTTACAAAGCTGCTGCTGCACAAGTTTTGGTAGTGGCCTTCATGTTCAGACAGTGAATCTGGTCTTTGATCCACCTGTAGAGTCTCTTCGTATGGAAAGAGTTGATGTGTGAATACTATTAATTGTATAATGGGTATTTGATTTACTGGAAGCTTAATGAAACTTGACTGAGTATATAATGCTGTCAAAAACAGTTTTGTTCATTTGTTTTCAGTGGTGGGGGAGAAGATAATATCTTTTTCTCAGTCAACAGGTTGGCTTCAGGCCACATACCATCAGGAAATACAGTTCAATAGGGAAAAAAATCCTACATTTATAAAAAATGTTTTAACTTGGATCAATTTTTTGTCCTACAACTTTGATTTTGTCTTTTCTAATTTGGAGTTAAATGAATTGCAGGCATTACCTAAATGTATAGCAAATCTTTACTTAGCTCTTCATGCTTGAATAATTAGACCATCTTAGTTCAGTTACTTGTAATGGAATGTTGTCCCTGTTTACATCAATTAGTGTTATAGCACTAATATAAAAGGTAGAACTTTGGCAAGCGTGGACTTGTCAAGAAAAGCAATTAGGAATTTTTTTTTAAGGATCTTTATATATTTTTATTTGATTGTTATTTAAAAGAAAAAATAAAGTATTGAAGCTAGCCAGAGCACTTGAAACTCTTCATTTTCTTTTAAATGTTGATATCTAGGGAATTAATTTAATATATTTGCATGCACACAAAGAATATATTTTAATAAAGTATCTTGAGTTTAAATTTTGTTTTCAGTGTGAGAACATGGTTTAAATTCTCTGCCACTATAATTATTTCTTTAGAATTCATTAGCCTTGAACTTCTACAACATATGCTTTAGTTTCAGAACTTTAAAATTACAGATCTTAAGATTTAAAGTAGTCAAATACCATAATTTCCAAAAAAACAAAAAAGAAAAAGCTGAACACAGTATAGTTTTAAAACTCAATTGTTTAAGTAAATGCTGAGAATTCAGCCACAATTTGCAATCCTTCATTGTCCTTAAAATAAAAAATGTAACCAGGACCAAAGCAGATCTTTTCTAGGGACCAGGTCTCCTGCTGTTCAGGGCAGAAGTGAGGATTACCCTCATTACTTTCTGAATGCCATATTTGGGAGAACAGGGAAGCATTAAGCAAACCTTACAACATATTCCCAGTGATGTCAGTGTATTCCCTCTTTTTCTTTTAAGGTGCACTTCTGCAAGGTATAGAGTTTTGGCCCTAGCCTACCCACAGGCTGGAGTGAAATACTTGTAGTACTGAGTGTTCAGTAGTTGATTTTTGGTACTCTCCAGACATTCCATCATCTGCTGCTTTGTGCTGATTAATAAGTCACATAAATGTCACAACCAGTGGCAGATGATTGCTGCCTCACTTTTTATTGATAATAAGAACTCAAAAATGTTTCTAAGGCCATTTAGTGAATACAGTTGAAACTCGTTTTCTATATTATTTTCAATATTTGACTTCTGAATAAATGCTTAGCCCAGATTTTTAGTTGTACTTCTGAGTAGCTAATTCCAATTCACAATACAAAACCACCATTGAATCAGCTCCTTTCAGAATCCTTCTTCATTCCCAGCTGTGTACACCCACAAGAGCAGAACATTAAGAATGTTGCATTAATTTTCTTGTTCAGTCCAAATTCAATAATCAGTTGTGTTCTTATTTTTCCTACAGAATCCTCTGTGTGCATTCTCAAAAGAGTTAACACCGCTCTTCCTCCCCTTTTTCTCCCATTCCCTGCATAGTCATACTTCTGTGTTTATCTTGTCACAGAGTGTTAGCATAGTACTGCTTTTTCCAGAAGTGCCATTGCAGTTTATTTCCCTGTGCATTCTTTAGAGTCAGTCCTTAGACTTTTTCACATTGCTGATAAGAGCAGTTAAAAATTCTGTTCTCAAAGTGTTCAGATTTTTTAGGGGCACATTAAATCAAGCTTAAAATAAGTTCTAAAACCGAGGTTGTAACCATATGAAGTGGTAGATAGAACAGCAGTATGCCAAGCAGCATGTTCATGGCATATTTGCTGTCTATGGTAGAAGAACTTTCTAGGTGGAAGAACATAATACTGGAGAGCAGCTGATCAGAGATTCTTTTGATAGGATTTTTATAGTTTCTCTTGTGGGGGAAAATTCTCCCCTTATGCCTGAACCCAAAATGTCTAAAGTAGAGAACTGTACAAGTTCTGCAAACAAGTCTGTCAAAACAAGAGAAACAATCATTCTAGGGTTCTTTGTTTATTAGAGGATTGAAATTATATTTAATATTAATTAATTAATAATTAATAACCATTAATAATAATTAATAACATTAATTAATCAATGATAACAGACATTTAGAAAGAGATCTGATAGCAAATTTTCTGTGGCTCCTGTTAACTGAAAGCTACTCTCAAATTACGGAGGTATTTAAAAAGCCCGTGGAAGAAGCCTGACTCAAAGTAGCAGTAGAAAATCTGGGACATAATTTGAAATGTAAAATGATGTTTGGCTTGCAGGATGTTCTGTTTGCTTATTTAGTGAATACTGAGTTTTGCCTTCCATTTGTTGTTTGTGTCCTTTAAGCTTGTTCCTGATTTCCCTCTTTTTTAGCTATGACCTTACTTTTTAACTCGTTGCAAGCTGATTCAATCTTTCTAATCTATACTCTTCCTTTACACTTTCTGGACTTTCTAATATACACTCTGCTTTTACACTTTCCAGACACAAGGGAAAACTCTTTCCAAACCTGTGGAAGTTAAATACAAACAAAGGACAGTCGTTCACCATTGAGTACATTGCAGCCTACCTTGGGATGACTTTATACCTTCTATTGTAAAACTCCATTTGTGTAAGACTTTAAAAGAACTACCTATGTTTGCAAGGCCAAACCATACTGAGCTTATTACTGAATCTGCTTTGTAGAAGGCAGTTCTGAGATGGAGAAGCTGGCTGTTCTGAAGTAATGCACTCTATATTTGACTGTCTATAATGAAGTGTACTGAATGCTGAGCTTGGCTGTTAGTCTGTTCTTTGTGTAATGAATTTAGGGGTTTTTTAACAGTGTTTTCTTAAAGGGACATGATCAGGTTGCATAATGCAAAGTTTTGATTTTTACTGGGCAATGAATGGACTTGTCTTAAAGCCTGAACACAAAATGATAGGCTTTCACTGGCATAAGAGGCCCAAGAAATAAAACTGATCTGTTTAGCTTTTAAACAGATACAAAAGAATAGAACAAACTCTGACTATGTCTCTTTAAGCTCTTTTGTTTCAATTCTCACATAGTTTACACTGTATTACAAACTCTGTTTTCAGTTCCATTATTTCATATGGTGAGTTGGTTCTAGCAGTGAGCTTGTGATGAACAGTTGATGTATAACTTTTCCTTTGTGAACTTGATGTTAGTACGTATTTGCATGGCAGTTGAGCATCTTTGTTGCTTTGTGCTGTTAGTTTTTCATAACTCGTCTCAGCTGAATTTGAAGTGATGCATGACTGGGAAACACTGTTGTTCAAGGTTCTAAGGAGTCGGACTCACAGTGGTGTACACAAGTCTTTAAAAGAGAGTTGTGAGTTGTAAAAAGAAAATAGTCATAAGTGGTAATGTCTCTAAGAAAGTGAGCTCTGACTAAAAATTAGGAAGTTCTTTTCTTACTCTATATAAGACCAAATGTCTTATTCCCCATATGGTAATTCCACAGAGTCATGGTCCCTCTGGCACCTGTGTGTATACCATCACTGGCCCTTTCAGCAGAGTGGTTTGAAGCAACACTTGGCAAGGTCCTTTGTTATTCTTCCCTGCACCCCCAACACTTGCTTTAAGCCACAGTTTCTTTTCTTAGCACACTGAAACATGTTATGAAACTCAGTAATTAAGAATATGGTTTCCTCATCTTGTAAACATAGTTTTTTGATGCCACATTAGACAATATGAGGGATTAATTATTGATCCTTTTTTATTGTTTATTCTGATCCCTGTTAATTCTGAGTCTTAGCTTCCCACTTTAAATTTAAATGAGGATTATAATAAAAAGTAGTTGGTGAAATTTTTGTTGTATCCATGCATTTTACTTTCTTTATTGTATTGAATAAATCCTTAGAAGGTGATGGAGAAGAGACAGATGAAGTCACTGAAGCAGAGGCTGAGGAAGAGGCTGATACAGCAGCTGCTGTTGAACCTTCAGCACAGGATGAGAGTGCTGGACCCACAGCACAGGATGAGACTTCCAGGGTATCCGCAGAAGCTAAAGGGGAAAATGACTTACTGGCTCCAGAGGTATCCCATGCTATGGAGGAAGCACAGCAGGAAGCTGCTGCTAATTCGGAAGCTGCTGCTAATTTGGAACTTGCTGCTAATTCAGAAGCTGCTGCAGTTGAAGGTTAATTTATGAATGTGGTTTTTGAGTGTGTGTGTTGTGGGTTCTAAAGCTTTTCCTCTTACAGAGCATTAAGAATGAGCAGCAGTGTTCCTAATGGAGTTTGTCCTGCAGTGAAAACTAATCCAGGCATTAATTTGACATATCATGAGCATAAGGTAATTAAGTTTGTTGAATCAGTGTCTCTGAAAGCATTCTGCCTCTGGCACCAGAGTTACTGTCTAAAACGATTCAAATGCTTATATTACTACCCCATCCTATTTCTTAATATATTAAGTTGAGCATATAGTGTGGTCAGTTAAACAGGTATTTCAGTAATCTAGTTCTCAAGGAATCTAAGGAATCTAAACACTTTAGTTCACTAACCATTCCAAGGATATTCACACTGAATAGTTATATCTGTTCTATCAGTGTAACTTAAACGGGATGTTGAGTGGCAAAGAAAATGCTGTCATCGTCTCAATTTTAAGCATATATTAGGCTAAATTTTCACAACACAATACAACATCAAATTGTTGTTAAACACTGAAGTTGATAAGTGGCAAAACATTGAGTATATTGAGCTGCCAGGGTGTTTGAAATAGTTTTGTTTATTGTGCTTTTTAAAAAATTGCAATAAGACAAATGCAAAACCATCCACAAAATGCGCAAGATACAGGATTATAACTTAATTTGGCAGATTTTTAAGTTTTTCCTTAATTTTTTTTTACCATTATTCTTGAAGGGATATGTCCAAAACACAGATCAAACTGAGATTAAAAGTATTTTGACTGCTAATCTATGGGCATTTATCATAGTACTGTCAAAGGTGTTACCAGATTCTGAATTATTTTCACTTTTTTCCTTGGTGATTCCAATGAGAAATGGATGCATCTTGATTGCCTTTTTAACAAATAAACTTGAGAAATAGTGCAGCACTTCTAATTGCTGAGTTTTATGAAAGTTCTAGGTATGAATGTAATTTTAATTTGAATGTGAATAGTTCCTGTGTTTGTCTCTGAAATAAACTACTACAAAAAATATTTTAAAGCAATACTTAGTTTGATCTGCTGTAATACAGTTTATATAAAGTAGAAGTAAATACCTTGGTAGTGATTATTACTGCTTATATATAGAAATATTTATAAGGTAGTAGTTAAAATACCTAGAGCCCTAAAAATTTCCATTTCTGTGGAATATTTAGACCACTTCATTTAGAAAGGAAGTAATCTGTTGTATGTTAAACAACTTTAATTTAAATTTGCTGAATTAGAGTCATTAAGAGATATGTTTAAAAATGTCTTGCAGCATCTCTTGCTCAACGAAGCAATTGCAAAATTTCCCTTTAATTTCATAACCACTTGTTTGTGTCTGGAAGTGGTTGTGTATTCCTTTAACAATGCTTATCTACAAATAACTGTTAATTGCTGGGTAAGGTAGTATCTTCTGTATGGTAAATATTTCTGCCATTTTATTGAAGAGGCTCTTTCCTGCGAAAAGGAAGCTAGGATCTTCCCTGAGAAACATGGTACATAAATTGATTAGGTATCAGGAAGAAATTCTTTTCTGTGAGGGTGGTAAGCCATTGGAACAGTTTCCCACAGCAGCTGTGGATGCCCCATTCCTGGAAGTGTTCAAGGCCAGGTTGCATGGGGCTGTAAACATCCTGGTCTAGTGGAAGGAAGGTGTCTCTGCCCATGGCAGGGGGCTGGAATGAGAAGGTCTTTAAGGTCCCTTCCAATGCAAATCTTTCTGTGATGATTCTGTGATTAAGTCTGAGGATTTCATTCTGGACATATTTAAGTATGTAAGTCATGTACTTAGTGATCACTATTTGATAAGAAGAAATATGGCTTGTGACTTTTAGTTCCTGCTGGTGTTATCTGGAAGTGGAGGAGCTCTTTAGAAATTACTGATTTCTAAGATCTAGTATTTCTGTTTTCTCTGAGGAAAACAGCACTAGAACCAGACTTCTGTTACACTGAAAGATGTAAGGGAGTCTGAGGGTCTTCCCAGGTGCCCTCTACCAAATCTTGCTGCAGTGGTTATTCTTGTCTGGGAGGTAAAGCTAGCAGAAACAAACCTTTGGGATGTAAAATTGTGAAGAAATTGAAGCAAGGGATGTTCTCCTTGCCTCATCTCTTGGGTGTTCTTGGATGTTCTCACTTGCTTCTGAGCATAAGTGTCCTGTGCCACTGGTCCCCAGTGCAGATTGCTGTGAACAACTGCTGGTGACAGGTGTGCCTAGGGTAATGAACTCTGGGGTCATGGCCATGGTTCACATGGGGTTATACCCAATGTAACCAAAAGTCCTGGCCTGCGAGGCTCCTGCGCCAGGTCTCCTTAGCACTCCCTTCTCCCTCAACCAGCTCTCCTTATCCTGGTCCTTCCTGCAGAAGAACAGCGTGGCCCCCTGAGCAATTCTTCCCTTGAGCTCCTGACCACGGGAAGGAAGGGCACCAGCAGCACATGGTCTGACACACGGGGTAAACCAGCATCCCTTCCCTCTAGGCCATGTAAAAACTAGTTTCCATTGGCATCATGCTCACAAGAAGATGGAGGTTTGTTTCAAAAGTTCTCTGTACCATTTTGTTCAGTGTCTACTTGCAGCCAACAGCTATTGTGTTTAAAAAAAAAATTCTAATTAAAATCCTTCTGGATATAAATCAGTTTTGGATTTAACCATCTTTATTATTCATGTTATCCCCATTTAGAGGGAAAAATAGCATAGCTCCACTTTTTCTGAGGTAGAGAAGGATTTTTCTATCAGAACTTTGGATAAAAGTATGTATTTGAATAGCTTTTACTAGTTTTGTTGGAAACTTGGTGTTACTTCTGCAGATGAAGGTGTAAGTATTTGTATTGTTATTGGTGAACTTCTGCTTTTTCAAATGCTGTTATTTCTTTTAATCTATAAGGCTTTCCCTGATGTTTAGAAGTGCAAGCTATGAAGGGATGCTTGTCTCCAACTCTTGTATACAAATAATGGAAATGTATGATTATACATGGATGTGCAAAAACCTCCCCACCCAAACCAAAACAGATATCAAACAAACAAACAAACAAACAAAAACCCAAACCCAGCCCATTTCAGAAAGTTAACAATTGTACTTGACTGGAATGTTCTCCTTACCTCAAGCAATTTACAATCTACTGCTGGTATCCAGAATTCTGTGAAATACTGTTGCCAAAATAAGTACTGAACTCTGTTACTCTGTTCCCAAGGTTTTAACTTTATCTAACTTCTAATTTTCTCTACCTTTTTATTGCTTGAGCTGTCACCCTTGATTGCTGCCTGATGCTGGTTAAATTCCTGTTGTTCTTCTAGTGTACTCTGTGTCTGGGGCCATAAATTAAGCCTTCTGACAAACCAAATATGCTGTAAAATTCACAGATTGGCAAACTGCTATTTGGAGTAGGCAAAGTTGTTGTATCTGTGAGTTCTGGTGTTTGGGTTGCCACCATAAACTCTTCTCCAACTCTGGTATTGAGGCTTGAGGTTTTGGCATTATCAACTGAAATAACAGAAGCAATTAAACCCAAACTGCTTTTCCAGACTTCTTCCTGACTTCTCTAGCATAGGGTTTTTTCTAATTTTGAAAGTATTGAAGGGCATGGTCTCTTCTCTGTTATTTCCAAGGCTATTTGAGTGAGTGACTGGGTTTGGGGAGGATTAGTGTGTGAATGTGGCAGTGTTTTCCATGCTAAGCTTCAAACGCACTACAATGCCAGTTGCCTGCAGCCTAGAAAAACAAATTCCTCTGGACAGGAATTGCTGCTTTTGGGACAGGACTTTTGCTGATCCCATCATCCAGTGATGCCAAGCAGACAAAAGCACCTGATATAATCAGTGCACGCTGGCTTGGCTTGGTAAGTTACCAAATTCTGGGTGTGCTGACACTGTTAGTACTTAGAAATTACTGAAGAGTCCTCAGAGTGATTTGCAATTGCTCATACTTATTCAGAGGCTTTCAGAATGATGTTGCTCAGTAGAACAAGCACATCCTTCTAGGCATCTATTTGTGTGAGATGGAAGAATGAGGACTTTTTTCTCTTTATTGATTATGATAGACAGATCTAGCTAAATTAGGCCCTAAGAAGTTGTATTATGTAAATATTATCCTATTGGGGGAGTATCTGTATCTGGAACTTCTGTTTGGTATTTCTGTTTCATGTTTATCACTTTCTTTTATCTGTCTCTTGGACAGCTGCACTTATCTTATATCTCTCCGATTGCCATACACTGGCCACTAATCTCTTCTTCATCCTCCTGGTTTTCCTTCATAAAGCTGTTTAGGTTTAGATGAGTCATCATAGCATAACTGGAAAATCTCTTTTGGAAGAAAATGAACAATATTTAGAAAAAAAATTCTGTAAAAATTCTGAGCATCCGAAGACCCCAGTTAGTACATGGAGAGACTGTTCAGTTTTAATCAGCTTAGCCAAAAAGAGAATTTTACAGCATGCACTGGGCTGAGGAGGAAGATTTTGGTAAAATGGAAAAAAACTCTAGAAGTTCCCAGCTAAGAGTGCAGACAAATAAGTGGGGGAGAACTGCCTAAAATAACCATCTTCCTATTTGTCTATTCTAGAACATGGGGACAAGTAGCTTCTCAAAATATACTAAAGCTGGTAGAAGGACATACAGTGAATAATAATGCCTAAATGAATGTCACTATTAAGGAGAAGATAGATGTACTCCTTTTACTAGTATTAATGGCTCATTGTCAAGACTTAAAAAGAATCTTAAAGTACCTGCATGTATTGGAGAGCAACAACTCACTTTGGACAACAAAATCTGTTAGCATTTAATTTACTGTACATAGTATTACTTGTGTTTGAAATTTTCCTATAAATACAACAACCACAGGAATACTGTTAGTCTCCTACTTTAGAGAAAAGACGGCAATGGACACCCCTTGCTCTTTTCCTGTGGTGGCAGTTCAAACCAGAATGGGAACAATGGGGATTTTGATGTTAATTTTTGGGCAGTGTTTCTTATAGCAGAGAAAAATATCCTTTTCAACAACAACTTTGCTCCTTTAAAAACCATGTTAGTGGATAAAACTTGGTGCATTACTTTGTATGAGGAATGTTAAAGAAATTAGAATTAATTAGAAGTTTTTTTAGAACTCCTGAAGGATTTAATACAGGATAATCGTGAAGGATTTAATACATCAAATTATTAGGGTGTTTGCATATGCGCAGTTTATATAAACTTGTGCTAGTTTTCCTTGTGATCCATTCCCATCAGTAACTAAAGACTGTTCTATGTTTAAAACAAACAAATAAGGTGAGTTACTTCTCATTGCTACAATTCTGTGCCACAGAATATAAAACAGTATTCTTGAAATTTTATGAGATATTATAAACTATTCTGGATTAATGTGACATGCACTGTTATGCTTTTATTGTGAACATTATAGGCATTTCTGAATCTTTTTTTAATCATTAATTGTAGAATAAACTCTCTTCAAGGGAGTCTTCTGGTCATCAGTATGAACTAATGAGGCTTTTCTTGGGAACTAGTGACCTACATCAGGCACAAACAACCTGTGATGTGCTTGGCTGATTGAATGTTTCTCTTTCTGTATGGAGTGATGAAAACTTTTAATCTTAATAATGTGCTTCATAATGCCATGGCCTAGGCTTTCAGTTGCACCTCATGGATTTTTATCTGGATTGCTTGTGGATGGCTTGCAAAAAGGAAAAGAAGTAGAAGATTTATTAGAAGTCCCAGCTTTCCTTTTTTCATCAAAGACTTTGAGCTCTGAGCCTTTGGTTCATGTTCATCCTGTGGAATAGCTGCAATGCCAGAGGGACTAAACTTCTGATGCCCATTGTCTCTAGTGAGGGAGGGCTGAGGTTGAGGCCACCTTCATGTCGCATCCAAGTAACAGCACAATCAGGCCAGGGCAGTTCCACAAACAATTCATCAGTTGCCAGACACTAGTTTCTAGCCTGTGTGTTCAAGGATAGGAATGATCAGAGTGAAAAATATTAAAAACGAGATTCACTTAATAAATTATAAAAAGTTTAATATAAACAAAAAGACAATTAGAGACAAAAGAAATAAAGCAAAGGGTTAAAACGGTTAGGGTTAGGTGCCTTGGTGCGCTGCCAAGAGCACACCTGGTATCTCAGGAACACTCTTTTTATCCCCTCCTGCTTTGAGGGTTTAATGCATATTCAAACTTTTTCAACAAGTATTTAGCATGTCCCCTCCCTGGTTCTACCTATTTAGAACATGATTTGTATAGTTTTTATTTTTGCTGACAATCACTATTTCTGCTGGTCATCATTATTTTTGCTGACCACCATTATTTTGAGTCTGGTTTCCTTTCTTCTGCAAATGGTCAGTGTTGATAACAGTCCGGGCCCCTCATCCTTCGAGGGCAGCTGGACTTCATATCTTCTGCTGATAACAGTTTGGGCTCTATTGTTCTCCTGATAACAGCTTGGGCCCCACTGTCTTTGCCCTCTGGGGTTTCCTTGCTTTGTACCTAGGAGATTCCTTTAAGCTTAAAACTTGTTAGCAAGAAAAAAGTACATACATAGCCAAAAAGTATTTAACATATAATATTCATCTTAATACTTGCGAAAGCCAATATCACAATATAGATTTATAACAAAAATAATCAGTATTTTTCTAAGTAATTGTTGTTTCCTTGACTGTGTTTAGAACTAAAAAGTTTTGTTTATTCCTGTGTGGAGCTCAAGTGCTGATTTCACAGTATTGCAGAGAGGCATTAGTCTGTGGTCAATTGCCCTGTACCCTTTTTCCTTTTTAAGCCAAATGTTTAGGGCTTTAAGCCCAAAATGTTTTTCCTTTCCAAGCAGTAAGCTGAGTAACTTGCTCTAGCTGGTTGGAATCCTAAATGTTCACTGAATAAAATGCCAGAGAAGTGAGAGAGAGGATTTCAGATGGTCCTGAGTGACATTCCTGGTGATGGGAATCTGCAAGCCTGGTGGGTATCTGCAAGCCCTCCATCCTGAGCTCCCTGGATCTTCCTGACCACTTGCACCTGAAGCACTTGGTCATGTTACAGGGACAGCTACACAGCTTTGCCTGATTTGTCCCAAACTACCTCAGTGATTACTATTCCCCCTGTTTCTACTGATGTGGTTTGAGCCCTCATGAACAGAGGGAGGAGGTGTGGAACCCAAGCCATCCATGCCTGGGGTCACAGGTGGCTTCTGGTGAAAACATGGAAGGGAACCTTAGCTGTCATCACCATCTCAGGATTTGGAATTTCCCTTTCCAGTTCCCTAAGGCTGATGGAACCAAAATATGTGAAGTTGCTCTTAAAGGGAATCAGTTTCTTGCTGCTACTGCTGTCTTCTCCCCTAGGTTAGATCTCAGTTACCCAAGTACCCCTACTTCTTGTGCTCTATTTTGCATGTTTTCTCAAATAAATTCTAGAATTACTTTTCTAACATGACAGAAATTGACCTTTTTAAAGGTCAGTTCTACTCCACTGCTAGTTTTCCATTAGCAGGTCTTTAAACTATGAAAAGGATCTGGGAATATTTTGCTCTGCTTATCTTAACATTTCAGGGGACATCCTGAGACTTTCAATGGACCTGACTGAGGAAGCTTTCTGTAAGAAAAGCATCATATCATAAGATGGTCTCTAAAAGACTGTAAATAAAACACTGTTTCTAATTTCACAATTAAATTTGACTTCCCTCCCTTTGGAATTAGTGTGTGACATTGGTTATATTATAGGCAGCTTGAAATAGCAAAGCCTTGTTTTGTACTCCAGCTTTGGTTTGTGTGCTCCAGGTGGATTCCATTTGTATGAAGCTGTATTCCATTTGTATGAAGCTGGCTAACTTGTATTATTTTAGCTTTACAAAACCAGATTCTTCTGCAAAGAATATTTTTAAAGTAATTGAACCTGTTGTTTGGCATTAGAGATACCAGCCTCATCTTGACTCCCTAGAGAAAAAAAAAATCATCATACAAAGGATACTAGTAAAGGAATCACTCAGAAAAGCGTATTTTTAAATAGAATTAAAAAATTCTTTTAGAATTACAGGATACCAATTGCAGGAGCTTATAACTTCTGATCAATGAACCAATATGATTTCACAGAAGCCCCTTATTGTTTACATTATACACTTGTTTATAGATTCTAAAACTACTGTTCACGTGATCACACGCTACTTGATTGGTGCCTCTATACTGTCCATGTGCTGAGCACACACTCCTCAGGTTTTGTGATTTGGTTACAGTCCAGGTGTTCAATAGCCTTCTGTTATCTGGTTCCTGTGGTCCTGTTTCCCTGCTTCTCAGCTGCTTCTTTCTTATTTTAGAACAATTTAGGTTTCAGCAACCTTGAGGAATTTCAGAGGGTCTGATAAGAAATTAGGGCTGGGGCACACCATGACCTAAGTTGTTCAGATACATAGCTACATTTCCACCTTTTTCTTCTTGCACCAGCCAAACTCTCTTTACTGCATTTTCAACCAAGCAGGCCACCAATTTTATGATGCATGGAATAGGACAAAGCAATATAATAGTGACTACTAGTAATAACAGAGCTCCCTAGAGAGATTCATACAACACATTCCTTCAAAATCTCTACATCCATGTCTATGTGCTAACAGCAAAACATCCATAGCAATTCTCTTTTGCAGTGTGTCGTGTCTTATACCATCTACATCAGTAAGCATTTGATTTAAAACATCTGAAGTTATGTTTAAGTGCTTGACTGTCTAGCATCTTAACTTACTAAGCGTAAAGCTTGAGCAGCATTAACACTTGGAGTAAGGAATTATGCTATTATTCATGCTGGAGTGTCTCAAACTATGTTATTGTTACAGTTAGATCTTAAGCTTGTGATTGCTTTCATAGCTTTCTTGCTATGTCTCACTCTCTAAACCGTTTGATTTGGTATCTTGCACATGCTAGGGGCAAACATGGTCAGTTTCCCTAAATAACAAGATCTACCAAGTGAATTACTCGGAATTGAGGACCATGCCCTATTCCCACAGATTAGAAAGATATTTGGTGGAAGCTTGCATTTGTAGCAGGACTCAGGGTAAGTCCAATTGTGGCAACATTTAGTCACGTTCTTATACCATGGAGAATTGGGATTAAGAATGACACTATTATTTTTGGGCTGTGAGACTATAATGTTGCTCATGTTAGTTGATTTTGGATTCAGAAAGTACTTAACAAACAGTAATTTCCAGGCATCAATCCTAACAGATCTAGTTCTTGAGATTCTAATCCACTTTCATTCAGTGATTGTGCTATCATACCTGCTTGAAATTCCTTGCCATTTGACCTAATCCTCAACTTCTTGCACATGTCAAATTTTGTACCATCTCTAGTTATGTTACACCAGTGATTCTCCGCACTTGATTTATTTGCTCCCATATTTGGCTTTCCTCTAACTCCTATCCATTTTGCAAAACCAGTAAAGTTACTTACTGGTGTGGGAAATGGAAAAATAGAAACCTCCACAGATGCTGAAGTGTTCAATCTGCAGCCTTGGAAAGAGCTTGGGTTAATGTAATGATAAAGGTACACAAACATAAGGTGGAAAAATTATAAACTTGTTTTCCTATGATTGTAAGTAGGAATATGCCTTGAGTGAGTGAGAAATTATATTAGGTAAAATTGTGAGAGGTTTGAGCTGTAATAATGTGCCTTATAGAGTAGGCTAGGGGTGTGGAAGCTACAATAGAGGTCATGGGTACATGACCTATCCGTTCATTGGCTAAAAGATAGATGCAGTGCAGCAGAACTAGCCAAAGATGATAGGTGAATGAGTAGAAATAAGTTTTGTGTTAACAGTCTATTGGACCAAAATGTTACATATTGCTGTTTGAAGAAGAAACCCGTGACTATCTTGAGCTGTGGCTGACTTTTTGCTTCTATCCAAATCTCACGTCTTCGAGACAAATACCTTATCTGGTTTACTTGAGCAATAAATCACCTTAAATAGCACAGTGGTCCCATTCCTCGTTTTTCATCTCGACAATTGCAATACCAATTAAACATGTGAAAAAAGGATCTCCTGGCATGGCTAAAGATAAACAAAAGGAATCCACTCCAGTAGCATTAGCCCAAGTAAGCCACATCAGAGTAAAACAATACATGTAGTGAAAAAGAAATTGACAGCAATTAAGAATTAATCGAATAATAATACACACAATCAATAACACATGCGGAATTATATAATTAGTAAGCACTATAATACTAAACTGTTGTCCCAGAGTCTGCAACAACTGATAAACCTAAGATCAGTAGAGAATTGGAAAATTATGTCCAGATAACAATTATCCAAGCTCACTTTAAAAGTAGGTTCAGCTGTCATATTAATACAGTCAAATTCCTAAGCCAAAATTACTTGAATCTACTTTTGATTCAGAAATGTCTGGGTTTGTTGGCAATTTTCCCATCCATGTAGAGCTAGGGCCTGGCCACAGCCCAAACCCTAATTGGTGAACGTCACTTAACACATTTTAAAACAAAGCTCATAAAACTAGCAGTTATGAATAAAACCTTAGGGTTAAAGATTAATTAAACCATCTAGTATTTGCATCCCTCTGAAGTTTCCTTCAAGATACAGATGCTTCAAACACAGCAAACCTCTTCTTCAAAAATCCAGCATAAAACTTAGGAAAATAAGTTAATATTGCAGCTGGACTCTGCTGGAGTGCTTTTATAATAATAACTGAAGGAAGCCACAAAACTACCAGTCTGGAAGAGGTTTTTGATGAAGCTCTTGATATCTTTTCTGGGAACTCCATTAAAACAATAGGCTAGAGAAGTAGTCTGGATAAAAAAAGAACATGTAAGCAACTAGAGGACAAAAAGGAAAGGATCCTGAAGAGACACGTGTCTGGTACACGATCACACAAAGAAATGGTAAAGCATATAAAACCTGGTTGTAAATACTATAACAATATAAATAATTCTTATTACAAAAATCTGTGAATTCACATTAAACAATCAATATTTCAACAGCAAGTGTTTGAGGAAGTTAAAACATTTTTAAAATATTCATGTCATATTAATAACAGTCATCATTTATCAGTGTTACTTATAGAAAACAAAAATAACAGAGGTTATAAGCTCACTATTAGTAACCCCTAAAACTGAATCGTTAGGGAAAAGGGAAACAGCTGATGATTTTATGACTAGGATCTGGTCAAAATTCCCCAAGTGTTATGTCTTTGGAGAAATTTTAGATTGTTTCCAGTACTATTAGTTGTATCTCACGCAGTGGTTTTACTCTGTGGGAAACACTTTTCCCAGTAAAAGATTTCCATCTATGTCATAATTAGATTGGAACTCATTTGTATATTGTCTTCCCTTTTTTCATATAAGATAACGATTAGGTTGCTTTATATTTTTTTGTGGGCTCTGAGCAATATTTGTTTATATGTCCAGGCTTCCCACATTTGAAGCATGTTTTGGTGGCTTCTGTTTGCACTTCAGCAATGGCTTGTGTGAGGCAATGTATGGATAAAATGAATGGCTCAAATATCCCTTGTCTTATTTCTGTATATGTGCCCTCTGGGCTTCCTGCTGGTTGGACTTGCAAGATTGCTTTTTCTGAATGAGCACTTGATTTACAGTTCAAAAAGTCTCTTGTATCTGAAGGAAATAAATTTGGCTTTTTCTTTGGATATGGTTGAGCTGCATTCTGTAGATTTGTTTCTTCTGCTTGTGTTAGGGCGCAGAACTTTTTATCTTACTTTTTCCTTGCAATAATAGAAGTGGCCAAAGGTGGCGCTGTAGTGGGAGGTCGGTAGTCTCGATGGTTACAAAATGGCGTCTGCAGCACTGCGCATGCTCGGCACTGGGGAACGCCATCTTGTTGAATGACAACCTCCTGTAGGACCTCGCCATTTTGTTGTACGGCACCTTCCTGTCGGGTGCCGCCATTTTGTTCTATGAGAGCATGCTCAGTAGTAGTGCAAGAGCGCTTGACACGGACACCCCTCTCAGTGCAGGGTTCCGGCCCCTTCCGATGTAATATTACAAGCGGCTGAGGGTGAGCTCGGCAGTGGGGGTCAAGTGGGAGTCACTTGCTGTTGCGCAGGAGAAATTCTAAAGATAAAACTGCTAGCAATGCAGTTTGACAAGATCTCGTTAATTTCACGGCACATTCAAAGGACAACAGCCGCAACCCCATCTTTCCCAACAGTAAGATCAAAAAGCCGAACATCAACAGAGATCCAAATTTCAGAGTTCTCAATCACTTAGAGCAGTAAATCTTCCAATCGCGAATTTAATCTTACTAGCGTCATTGGTTTAGTAAAAACCATCCCTTTGTTCTAACACATCTCTCCTTCTTGCTTCTGCTGTCAACAGCGATTTGGCTTTTTCTCTTTCCCTTACTTGTTGATTTATCAAAGTTCTGTGTTCAACTAAGTGTATCTTCTCCTGCCACCTGCATTCCTCTTTCTTAAAGCAGCACAAACTTTGCACTTGAATAGTTGCGCTCTGCATTTGTATGCCTGCCACAGTCATGCAGAGGCGAAGAAGGGAAGACTCGCCCCACTGTGATTTACCAAAATACGGATATGATCTAGTATCAGTATCCAACTGAGACGGACAAAGACTCTTTAACCGTTTTAGGGTTAAAAAGTATATGTTTTTTAACAGCTCTGGGCTAGTGCTTGGCCAGTGCTGGGTCTCCCCTTAATACACACAGCCCCGAATACAGGTGAATGCAGGCTTTTTATTTACAGAAATATTGAATACAAATGCATATTCATAACTCAGTTGCCACCCATTCTCTGCTTCTCATGCTAATTAGGAAAAAAGCAATTAAGGATGCATAGTTCATTATGTGAAATGGGTTGGTGGTCTTATTTTGAGGAGTGGTCACAAAAGGGAGGAAGGAATATATCTCTTCCTCGTCCTGACCTTTCTACCTTTTCAATGCAAAGTGACAAATGAACCCTTGGCTGGGCTTCATGAAACATGAAGTTTCATGTCTTCAATGAGTTTCTGATTTGCAGTTGTCTTATGTTCTTGAAATTCCTTACCAGATTCTTTGTTCCTCATTATAAACCCAGCTGAACAAGAATAAAGTTGACAGTTATTAGCCAATGATTAACCTCTGATTTTAGCAAAACCTTTCTGTCTACCTTTAATTTTAACAAGGCCCATCTATTTATTTTAATTAGATTTAACAAGGCTTATTTTTAATTAAGGCCTCAACTTCTCTAAAATCTTAAATTTTTCTAAGCTTGTCTCACCTGCTACTATTAACTCTTCAGAGGATACTATGGGGTATCCCATGGGTAATCCCAGTGCTTCTCTCTCTGCTTTTAACTGCCTTAGCACGGTAAGCATCAACTTCACACCGTGCTAAGTCCCTTGGTTTCTTTTAACCAATCGTTCACGGCATCCCAGAGGAACCCTCCCAGCCTCTCCCACTTGAGAATGTTGAAATCATTCTTGGGGGATGACCAAAAAACCTCTCTCCTGACCCAATGTTAACAGTCCTTTTAAGATTTCTGGGTCATATGTAATTGCTCTCTTAGAGAGTATATGCTGAAGGATGTTTAGCGTAGCCTGCTCTTATTTTGACAGCCTTCCCCATTCTCTCCAGCCCTGGCCTCTCACCTTTTCCGGTGTATCGCTGCAGCGTCTATTTATCCGGAGTTTTTTCTCCCTGGAGCCACTCTCTCTCCCGCACTGCATGTGGAGCCGTGCTTTGCCTCCCACTGACATGGTCCAGCTGTGGCAGTCTCTGGCCAGGCCCCCCACCTTTTCACTCCACAGGACCCCCCTTCAGAGTTCGAAGAGTCTGGGTCTGCTTCATATCATGGCACTTTTATCGCATCACTAGGGTCACCAACATGCAGGAGGAGCTTGTAACTTCTGATCAATGAACCAATATGATTTCACAGAAGCCCCTTATTGTTTACATTATACACTTGTTTATAGATTCTAAAACTACTGTTCACGTGATCACACGCTACTTGATTGGTGCCTCTATACTGTCCATGTGCTGAGCACACACTCCTCAGGTTTTGTGATTTGGTTACAGTCCAGGTGTTCAATAGCCTTCTGTTATCTAGTTCCTGTGGTCCTGTTTCCCTGCTTCTCAGCTGCTTCTTTCTTATTTTAGAACAATTTAGGTTTCAGCAACCTTGAGGAATTTCAGAGGGTCTGATAAGAAATTGTACAGACTGTTTGGGTGGGGCACACCATGACCTAAGTTGTTCAGATACATTGGTACAACCGATGCCTGTTTAAAATTTTTTGTTGTTGTTTCTAACTGGAAAGATCACTTTTAAATTAACCAAAAGAATTAGGATTAGAATCAAAATATGTTAGTTTTAAATGTGTTGGTAAGGAAGTGCAAAACTGAGGGAAGAAATACAAGCTGTACTCCTGAGAAGGCTGGGGTAATCTTGTATGGTCTTGGTGTAAAACTTCTGTCCTGCTGGAAGGAATCCCCACCTCTCCCCAAGCAAGGAAGAGACTGAATATAGCTTTAATTTTAAAATCTGGAACAGCTGTCTTCTTTATCTCTACTGTAATAAGGAAAACATACTTAGGAAACCACTTAAAAATACAAGGTAGAAGCTTAAAATCCAGTAAGATTAAAAAAATATAATATACAAATTCGTTTCTATCTCTTCCACTTCCTTGCTTCAAGGTCATCCTATAGCATGTTTTCTACTAGGTGTGAGCTGGCCAAATTTTGCACTAGATCTTTACATCCCAGACAAATTCCAGCCTGATTCTGCATAAAAAACTGCCCCAGGAAAGTTGGAAATCTTGTTTTAAAGGCTTGAAGGCTTTGGGGAAAGAGGCTATGCAAGCAGTAAGATCTGAGTTCTGGAAGTCAATGCACATGCATGGGGTTTCCTTTATTATTAGCAGGAGAAAGTAAATCTGGGCATGTTATTTTTTACTATCAGTTGCAGCAAAGATGAGTCAGTCACACAGGGCACACAAGTCCCTCCTTATCTTGCCACTCTGTTCTGCTGGGGGAATGCTGAGCTCATGAATATTTGCACAATTGAAACTGACCATCATGCGCATGCAGAATCACCCTGTATTTGGACTGTTTTCTACTGTAAGTGCACAGAAGTGTATATTCTGCACTCACTCTCAGGGATGCAAGTTCAGCACTTGTAAAAATTGTCTTTAAAAACTGCAGAATTACTGTTCTACATAGGAAGCAGTTTTTGATGGATATTTTTTCACTGAAATTATATGGATAGTTTCATAAAAAAATTATTTCTAGGTGGAATGTTGAGTATTGTGCTAATAAGCTACTGGAACTAAACACAAGCTTTCAAAACAAATCCACAATTTTATTTTGTCTGTAAAATCCATTTTCTTTATTCATTCAGCTCAAGCCAGATGTGTTTCCACAACAGAAATGGTTTGGTATTGTGTTAGGTGCATGTGTAATGTTGCCCAGTCATGTTCTGTTCCTGCAAGCGCAGTTTGGGAGGATGCATTTCTTCTCCAAATGGTGATCTCCTAAAGCAGAGGAGCTAAGGGCAGTCTGGGAGTGCTTGTAGCTATCCTGGGAAGGAACAGGAAGCATTTTGGTTGGGATTCCCTGTTATATGTCCGCAATGGATATTGCACAGATGTTACACACTGACTGTGTGGTGGATATACGTTGTGGCTCTGACTAACCTTGGGGATGGCTTGCCCTCAAAATCCCTGTTATTTCCAAATTCTTCTGAGTGCTTTGGCAACAGCTGTTGATGGAATATGCAAAGCCCTTTGACAACAGTTAGTAAATGTGGTTAGTTTGATTCCTCTGAGGCTCGAAGCTCTTTTATATTGTCTTTTGTTGAAATCAAAGGAAAGCTAAGCTCCTAATTCAGACCTGTAAGTGCAATGATACATATCAATTTCTGGCCAAATTGAAGAAAGCTGTAGCCAGCAATATTGGGATGCAGCTACTTATCCCAGGAGAAAACTGAAAATCTACAAATAACCAGTGAAAAAGCTTAAGAAAAAAAAAAAATCAACTTTTCAGAAAAAAAATAAATAGGTAGTAATATATACAGAGGCTGAGATTTTTGCTACCAGTATAATACCTTGTATGAAACTGTGAAGTATACCTTCTGTATACTGTAGAGTAATATTCTATATATTCTATAGAGAAATATATCCTACTAGGATGAGGGGAAGCACAACAAACACACCAAATGAAGTGGGAAAATTATGAAATTATGAAGCCATTTAACTCCAGTGCTTTTGATGAAGGATATGTGTATGCAGGGCGAAGTTTCCCCCAGAGAATTAAGAAAGTGGGTAGTGGTCAGTAGACCCCACTTTTGTGGATATAAAGGGAAATGAAATAATTTTTGGTAGGCTTTAAATTGTATGGGTTAGAATGAAATTATCACTGGACTGAGATCCATTTGGCAGGAATGCTGCAAGTGGGTGTTTTAGTAAAGATGTTAAGGAGCAGAAGTGGTATTGTTCTATTAGGATTCTATAAGGATAATAAAGCAGCTGAGCATTTCTGTACAAGTGGTTAATGTTTGGTTTCAAGGTAGGTATTCATGTAGATGACAAACATAATTCCCATCCAAAGGAAATAAGGTTTTGTTAAAAAGTAGAAAAGTCCATGTTGCTCCCTCTAGTTGCCTACTGATCTACTTTTCTTAGTGCAAAAGAAATTTAAACACTCATGAGGAAAAAAAAAATAATTAAATACTATCAGCCATGGAAATAATTTTTGGTAATATAACCCAAATGTATGATACTACAAACTGAAACCCAGCAGGTTGTTACCATAGTGAATATCTGGCATTGCATGAAGTATTGCTTGCTGTAAAATATCTAAAGTGCCAAATTTCAAAAGTACTATTTCTATTGCATAGCTCTTCCTCATAAAGGCAAAAGTGCCAATTCCTGAGCATTTATTTTTCTGTTGCTTCTTCAAAATCCAGAAAGCATTCTGAAAAGTGAAATAATAGGTGTTCAGATAAATGTATATTTATCTAGCTGCAAGGTGATATTTGGGGAAAGGTGTAGCAATGGGGAACAAAGCAACACCGACCCCCTTATGCAGCTGAAGGAGATCACTTTATTGTAGAAATCTCACCCTTTTTATACCTTTAATCTCTACCAGACATAACTGAAACCAAACTGAGACCTAACAGAACTTAACAGAAAGAGGGCACCCATTGGCTGCCTCAAGCTGCACTGCTGCTGTCCACACATTCTACCATCCAATCAGCTTCCCGTTCATACACTGTCCGTGAGTTCTGCAATCCAATCAGCTATCTGCTCTACGCTGTTCACACGTTCCTCCAGCCAATCAAAATCTCACTCTTAACTGTCGCTCAACTGAGTTCCTCCTCACTCTTAACTGACTCCCCTCTCAACTGACTTTCCGTCATGCAGTCGTGCCTTTCCCGCAGGGCCTTCCGGTGAGCATAAACCTTAGCCAGTGTAACAATTATAACCCCATATCCTACGGAAAGGTATGGGATGCTAGCTGTATAAAATTTCTATTTGGTGCATTTATTGAACTTTTAAAGAAGCTGTTTACTTAGTTGTGTTTAATAGACACATAGCTTAGTATAGGATGAAACAAGAAAGTCAGACACAAACCTCCTACTGAGCAGTTAAAGACATCTGACAGGAAGGGTAGAAGAAAAGGGAAGAGAGAATTTAAGTAAAATTTAACATGTAACTCCTGGGTTATCAGACTTTCTGCAGAGTGTATCTGTATAGAGACTGCCTATTACTAAATATTACCTATTACAGGCTTTTTATAGTGACAGATTCCTTTATACTTAAAGGAGTATTGAAAAATGGCTAGTTGGCAATCATAGAATTGCAGCCTCAGTCTTCAGCCTCATTCTAGAGTATTTTTACATAAAAACTCCCCATGATGTCTTTCCAAGGTGATGTCTTTCCAAGGTTTTGAGGAGTATAGATGTCCTATGAATTTGACAGAAATCAGAAAACAAAGCAACAGTATCTGCAAGAGATAATATATACATTAGAGAATATTTGCCTATGTCTAAATACATGAAAATTGTTCCAGTTTATAGGTTTCTGCCCCAGGGCTGGAAAGAGGCAGACTTTCCCTGGAATTCCATTTGCAAAGATTTGTTTGCATTATAAAATTTATTCATCTGATAAATCCTTTTGTCTTCAGCTACTTCAAGCATATATGTTGGGCAGTTACTTAATGCTTTGTAAGCCTTGATTTCTCATCCTTATTTATGATGATGAATGGAAAGAGAAGACAATTTTCTTTCTAATTTGATTCACAGAAACTGTGAGTAAAGTCTTAGATGTTGCAGCTTCTTCTTCCCATGCTAAAACTTAGACAGTGACAAGGAAGGAGTAGCCTAAGCAGCTCTAGAGATTTCTGACACAAAGAGCCAGGACACTGATGCTGAGGAGTCATGGCAAACTTCAGAGGGTGCAAGAGTCCAATTTGGTCTGAAATGTTTGTGTCTGTAAAGTGCTGGCTGCTATGTGCACTGAACCAGCTACAAGAGCATGCAAAACTCAAGTGATGTGTGTGGCTGCTCATGGTGCCTGTGTTTGGCATCACAGTGTTAGCAGAAAATCTCATTTTGAAATTATATGGTGGGCAATAGAAGTAGGTTGCTAAATTTAATCACAGCAGTGTGATGAGCTTAGTGTCCTGCTCAGCAAGTGGCTGGATGTGAACTTCATTATGTGAACTTCACATTTTTGGTGTATTTTAAAAAGTTTAATAAAAAGAAAATTAGGAGAGAGAAATAAGGCAAAATTAACAAGTACGGCTGGGTGCCTCGGCATTCAGCCAAGAGCACACCTTATTAACAATGGACTGTCCCTTAAAAACACCAATCTCTTGCATATTCTTATAAATTCTTATGCATGATTGAAACATTCCACTTGAGTTTTAGATGTTCCTTTGTTTAGCTTCAACTTCCCCTCCCCAATAGATAATCTTCTTGGCTCCATTGAGTCTCACACTCCCCGATAACAGAGCTTCAATAAATTCCTCCTTTGGAGCTCTGGCCACTGCTGTCTTCATATGGATAAGATAATCTAGGAATGCAAGGGGGGAGTTTCTGACTGTCCTTTCATTTTCATCATATGAACAAAAGCAGTCTTTATTTTAATACCATGCTACAGCCTAAAAAATATGGGTATGTATCACACCACTAATATCATCAATATTTCATCAATAGCAGAAATAAAAGAAACTATATTAATACAGCAAAGTTTTCCAACATTATACATACAACATTAATTTTAATATTTGTGAAAAGCCAATAATATGTACTTATAACAATTAAGACCAACAAATTCTCCTTGTGCTGCATATAACACATTTTTTCAACATCTGTCTTGATCTGAAATACAGAATTTTCTTAAATTGCATTGGTGTAAAGAAAAATATAGTGCATGTTGTTTGAATAAAGCTTGCAGTGCTTTGATGCAACTATAAACAATCTCATATTGCTATTGGAGTTGAATGATGTAATTGAATGCAAAGAAAAATGTGAGTTAAAATAATCACTGTGGAGATTTTAAGTAGGAGTTTAGAAGTTTGGCCTCTAAACTCTTTTAAAATTAGAATTTAAAAGTTAAAAGGAATAATGTTGGCATACCTAATACAGCTTAAAGTAAATTCTACCCCTTTAGTCCAAGGGATCCTTTGGACTAAGAGAAACAACTTACTGGACTATTTGTCACTGAATAAATAATTTCCAGTGTTTCTCACTGGTGTTTTGTTTCCATTTTCAGTTTCTGAGGAGAAGACAATGGAAGAAGTTGCTAAAGAGCACTAAAGGTACACAGCACAGTTGCAGCATGTGGTAAGTGCACATGCACTTTTATGGTGAATTTGTACTTCAGCTCTCAACAAAAAAAAACTTTATTGAAGTATTTCTTATTTTTTGGGAACTGCCAGCATAATTTAGAGTCTAGGGAGCAAATCATGTATCAGTTGTCATCATGTGTATTTATTTATAGCTTTCTCTTAGTCCCATACAAACTGGATAAAAACATGAGAATTGTAGCTTTCTTCCAGGCAAAAAGTGTTCTTTGGGTATTTGGTTTAAATTATATATGGCTACTGGACTTCTGGATTATTGTTCTATACAATAAAGCAATAGCCCTCTGGACTGTTTTATTTTAAATAATTTTTTTCATTATTAGTCTCTCAGCACTTTAAATCTGTGCTAATGAAAAATACTGAATATAATTCTATTCTGCTAGTGTCTTTCTCGTGTGGCTTTATTTTTTTATTGTCAGAAAAGTTGAAAGCGTGTGCCTCTCAAAGTTTTTATTTTTGCTCAAATTGAAAGCTAAGGGCACCTGGGAGTACTGCATCAGAAAACCAAATAACTAAGAAATTGTCTCTGCTCTGGAACACATAAATGTTGTGGTATAGAGAAGGCAATGGAGTTAGGAATCCTTTTTTTTTTTTTCCTTATAAACATGTGACAATCCTACAAATTGTTGCTATTCCAGATAATGATTAAGACAACAAATACACTCTATAGCCAGCTCAGTTAATGAAGGCGAGATGGTTACTGAAAAGGGTGGGACTGGCAGAGAAGGCAAGCTGTTGGAAACATCTTTGATGTAATAAATTGAAAATGGATGAAATAATAGATGAATCTCCTACTAGTGTACCGGTGCACTCAATTCTGCTTAAAATGCTAGGACTCTTTTTGACAAAAAAATTACTTTTTAGGTGTATATCAACACAAGTTTACAAAAGGGTCTCTGATTGAATTTCAATTTGTTCTTGTTGGCAGGGGGAAAAAGATTTGTGAAATATTTTACTACTTGGTGCTAGATTAGTGGCTGTCACGTGACCAATTTACATGTCTAGAACCACATTGCATTCGGAGTCAGGAAAGGATTCTTTCTTCCTTTCTTTTTTTGGTGTTCTGATTGTAAACACTTTGTAGTATGAAGCTTAACTCTGCCTTTGCATTAAAACACATTATATTTTTAAAGGAATTCAAGGCAAAGAAAATGAAATTAAAAGAATGTTGATAGGAGAATCAAATCACAATCTAGTAAACTTGGTTTTTCAATTCCTGATTATTTGATGAAGGGATAGAGGAAGTAGTAATGGCTTAAATCCTCAGATAAAGCCCTAAATTGATGCTCAGAGCATGCCTGAGTAAAGATGTTCAGCCATTCATTCAATTGGCAATTGGGCCCAAATTGATGCTGCTATGGAACTACTTGTATCAGTAATCTCAGCAAAAGCAATTGGTTTGCCTTGTGCTTAAAGTTAAGCATGTAACTGTTCGTACAAGTAAGTCCAGCGTGTGGGGGAATTCACTTATGCCTGAGCAATGTCGATGAACATGAGGGATTCCTTGAAAATGGGCTTTAGTGATGGCAACAGAGGAAGTCTCCGTAAGCCATCAGATAAGCATGATTTACGCATTAGTGCTGTGTATACTTCCTAATTCACTTAACTGGTAACCTGCAGTCAAATTTACAGTGTGCTTTGAATGTTTGCAAAGAAAAAGACCTGCTGAATCGTGTCTGTTGCTAAACATAATTTATTGTTGTTTTCTATAAATTAGATTGTTTTTTCTTTTTCCCAGTAAGCAGTGTGGATGCGTCTGGAAAGTTTAATGCAAATATTTGTGGCAATCAACCAGCTGATTCCTGTGTGAAACCTCATACTCTTCTTTGAAGACATAAAAGAAACTGTGCAGTTTGTCCTACTACACACTGGTTATTACAGCCAGTATTCAGTGCTGCAAGAGATGATTTATGTGGCTTAGAGAAACGCTTCTGTGATTAACACCTCTGCTGTAGAAAGTAGCATTCATCAAGCCACTCAGTATGTCCTAAATAAATGTGCTAAGAGAAGCAGTAGACTTAACTAAGCCAGGCCAGATGAATTTTGTTGTCTTGATATGTACATTGATTTCTTACTTTTGGTCCACACTGTTGTACATAGTTACACCTTTGTAACATTCCATGCTAAAATGTAAGCAATAGGTTTTAAAATCAAGTCAAAATATTATCAAAGTACTTGTTAGCATTTTTTAATTGGATTACAGGGAAAATAACAATGTGTTTGCTCCTGATTGGATTTGTGATTGTAAGCATAGGACATCTGGCTGCACATGACCTAATTTTCCTGCTGCATAAACATTTCAGGTGCTACCGTTCCTTGCATAACAACATCCAGGAGTAAAGATTTTAAGACTCCTGCTTTGTGAAGAAAACCTCTTCACAAGTAGTAGCATTAGGTACTTCATGGCATGACAATCAAAATATCAAAAATATCAAAAAAATCAAAAATGACTGGTTGGTATTGTCATGTATCCAAGTGGTGGCTCCTGCCTTGGGTGTGCTGGGCTCTGCTCCTCCCAAATCTCATTCAGCTTGCTGTGGTCTTTCTGTGTTGCTCTCTCTTGGCAGTGGCATGTAGTGGTAGTGTAACAGCACAAAGGTTTGGTATAAACCTTCAAACTGGTATAAATCCCAAGCCTTTAAGGCCATGGCAAAGCCTGTCTCTTAAGATCTTGCACAAAGAGAGCAAAATCCCTGTGAAGGGCTATGCAACAGGCATTCTTAGGGACTAAGAAAGAACTGAATAGCTAAATAACCTTGTTTTCTCAGTATTGGCTTTATAAAAAATACATTTATTATGAATAACATGTTTATACGCCACTGTGCTCCCAACCCTCCATTGTGCTATGTGCACAAGTGTGCAGCTAAGATGAAATACTGAGACTCCATTGCAACCATCACAGAATGGTAATGATTCTAAACCAGAGCCATATAAGGTATATTATGTACTACTTATATAGAAAGTGTGTTTCATAAGGTGTGTCTGACTCTTCTCAAGCACAAGTTTGGAAAATACTGAAAGGAAATGAGTCTATTTATCTTGTAGATTAAACACGCTATGATGAATCTATGCACTTAAATGTTCTGTTTCTTTATTTTCACTAATTCCTAGTAAAAGAAGTTGTTTTAACTGCATCTAACAGTAAGGTTTCTGAATTTTTTAGCTTTTCTGAATGGCTCTTCATCTCTGGAACTGCTCTGGTACACAGCAAAATATGTTAGCCCTCTGGAACAGCTGCCTGAATGACTGAATCACACACTGTGGTTTCCAAAGCTTTTCATCCTTTCAATTTCAAAAAAATGTGAGAGTCCCAAAACAATCTGTACATGTGCTTTATGCCGGAGTTACTCTTTTTTCACTTTTGTTTTGTTCAGGTTTTTTTAATTAAAAAAAGGAAACTAGATTGTGGACATGATTTTCTGAGCCTGAGAGTTTTCAGCCTGTCAGTGGCTGATCTGTTTCCCAGGGGAAAGTTTCTTTTGGGAACATTTTCTCTCTCAAGGACTGTTTTGTAGATAGGTTTTTTGGTTCCCAAAACAAAAACAATATCTGTGGTATACAGATATTCTGAGTGTGCTTCTCGTCCCACCAATGGGATGAGAAAGGTGTTGTTCCCTTTACCAATCATGTTAAACCTGTATTGGCGCACCTTATAGAAGGGTTGAAAACCCCGAAATAAAGGCTTCTGCCTTCTTTGGATGAAAAACCTCAGCTTCTGTTTCGTGTCTACTAGCGACATTTGGCAGCCCAACGTGGGTATTGTGGGTATTGTAACAGTGAGAGAGGTAAATTCCTTTCCCCCATGCCTGAGAAAAAGGTTTTTTTATTTTTGGTCCAAGTGTGCAGGTTTTTGTCTGTCGTTTTTCTTTTGCTGGAAGATTTTTCCAAGTGAGCTGCAAGCATGCTAATTGCTGGTTTATCTCCAGAGGAGTCTCTAGTCTTGGACTTATGGACAGACATTTTCCAGAAAAATGCACTGGATATTTCTGGATTTGATCTCCAAACTCTATATTCATGGGGGAAAGAGCATGGATTTTTTCTGAGCGCTGCTGAGCGCTGTTGAAACGTTGTTGGCAAGCACTAGGCGACGCCTTGTTTCAACTGATGTTGGCAGACGAAGTGGAGGAAGTGAAATTGCTTCTGCTGTGGAAGAAATTTATGACCATGTTAGTGAGCACTAGCTTCAGAGACCTATCCAGGGAGGTCTCGGAGTCCGGCTCTGAAGAAGAGGACTGGTCTGATCCAGAAGTCGCTCCGATGGATCTTGACTCGGGAGAGACAGGATCGGACTTTGACCAGGACAGTACTGAGAGAATTTTTTTCCTCCTGTTATAGATTTTATTAATTAACAATAGTTGAGAAAGCCAATCAAAGATTTTTATTAATTGGAACAAGCAAAACAAAGAGGCAATTCAGCGCTGGGCGACAGGGGAACTCCGTCCTTCCAACTGCCGCGCCGACTGGGGTTCCGGTCGGTCCTTTTAAGCCGCTCACGAGCCTATCGTTGCAATTTTCCGGAGTACTCTGCGCATGCTTTGAGGTTGTTGCCGGGGCATCTTCTGTTTCTCTTGGTTTCTGGAAAGCACCACTCAGGAAAGTACCACTCATACAAATGTATTAACCTCTACAAAAAGCTAACCACGAACAGGTGCGAGCCGTAACCTTTACAAAAAGCTAACCACAAACATTGAACAAACAGACTTTAACGAAAAACATTTCCATTATAGTAAACACATCCTACTTAACAAGCAACATACTTTAATGAACAAACATATTTTATTACAGTCCCCCCTTTTTATCTAGGACAATTCTTTGTTTTGTTCATTAAACCTTTTTAGTTCTTGTCTGCTCCATTCTAATTCTTCTTCATCTGGGCCTGAGTTGATGGGTTCGTACCTTGCTCGTATTAGCATTAGATGCGCTGCTTCTAGTCTCTCCTTAACAATTGCTATAATTTTATTGAAAATACAGGGACCAAAAGTTAGTACTAAGATAAGTAAGATGACTGGCCCAGCTATTGTTGACAAGAGGGTGGTAAGCCAAGGAGAATGATTGAACCAATTGTGATACCAACTCTGGTGAGATTCTCTCTCACGCTCTCTTTGTTCAAGTTGCTTCCTAAGCTCAGTCATGGTGTCTACCGCTACTCCCGTTGAGTCCACATATGTACAACATTCTTCCTTCAGGGCTACACATAGTCCTCCCTGTTGTATTAACAGAAGGTCTAATCCTCTCCTATTTTGTAGGACTACTTCAGATAAAGACCGTACTGATTTAGTAAGGGCATCAATGGCTCTCTCTATCTTTAGCAGATCTTCATCTACGGACCGTCTCAAGGTTGTTAGTCCAGCTCTTTGGGATACTAAAGAGGTTATACCTGTCCCTGCTCCAACTCCTCTTACCGTTAGCAATACTGCAATTGTGAGTGCTGTGAATGGTTCTCTCTTTACTAAATGATGTTTTTCTGTTTCGTGATGGTCTATTACATACTCTTTGGGATGATATATAATTCGAGGGACAATGATTATTTGTATACAATATTCATATTTTTCGTTGAATTCTGTGGTGGATAAGCACGGTGTTAACCCCAGCTTGGAGCATATCCACTTATTATTATGAGCCGGCACCAGCCAGTTGACAACTCTCTTCTCCGGTAGTTTTATAGTTCTATTACATAGGTATTTTTGCTCTGGAGGCACAATTCCTATACAGAGCCCCTGTCCAGTGACTTGAGTTATTGTAATCCCTGTGGTCCCTCTTTCTCGATTCCATGCACATTCCCTAGGGTTAGTTCCATTCCTCCTTCTCACATTAGCTACTGACCCTATTGCTTCATAAAATGGAGGGCGAATGTCGTAGCATAACCAGCATTCTTTAGTTAATTCAGGATGGGTTTGATTTAAAACATTGAAGCTTGCCTGCATAATCTTCCAGAAAGTGTCATATACTCCAGGGGGTGAATGTTCTGTAGGTAGCATCATGATCTCTTTTTTAGATATGTTATAGCGGGTATTATTACTAAATGCAGGTCTCTCTTTCTTGGCTTTTCTTTTGGTTTTTCTTAAAGCTTCATTGGGTCCTACTGCTTGTGGTAAATCATGAGGAATTCTCTCCTTCTTTATAAGAAAGTGTCCCCCTCGATCTTTTCCAGGTTCCCACAGTCTTATTCCCCATGTCTTCTCAATGAACTAACCGAGATCTGCTAGTGTTTGAGATTTTACTGTAATTTCTAACTCATCACAAGTGCCTGCTTCTCCCCAGTCTCCCCAGTCTCCATCTATACTACCAAAATCAGTGACTGTGCAGGGTTGAATTCCCCACTTTACAGAAATATATGGATCTGGGCCCCCTCCGGGTGTGAATCCTAATGCCACGGTCTCACAACCCCAATATCCGCAGTAGAATTCCCCGGGGTAATTACAATATCCTTTCCCAGGATTCGAAGCTGGGCACATATAAACTGGTCGTCTTGGCTGATCTATCGAGATTAACTCAAGAAACCGGCATTTGAAGGTGGGCACCCCTGAAGTGATTACCGATTGAACTACTTTCTGTTCTTCTTCTCTAATTAGGGACCACTTAAAGGGTTCATGTGTAACTTCATCATTTCCGTAAACTTCCAATAAATTCCAGGACAATATCCAGGTTAACAACAAGCCCGTGGCTTTCCCATTCCAGTAATGGAGATCCCATTTTCCAAAGAATTTATTCCCATTCTTGAGGCATCTCCTGGACCATAACATCGACATCCCATTGACAACAGGAGAATTTCCTCCACTGTTCATTACTCCTCTGCCTCGCCCGTCGACTCGGTTGCTTCGAGCCACGGGGTGAACCATCTTCTTGGCAGCAGGAATATTCTTCAGGAGGAAACTTCCTCTCTGTTTGAGTGAGCCTTAGTCTATATGATTGCCAATTACGATTTTTCACCTCCGGGGCCCTGCAGCTTACTGGTGCCACTTTTCGGCGACACAGTCCTGCTATTAGCCGGGCCACAAAGGGTCGAGGCTCGTTTGGGTGATAGCAGTACAGGTCCGGATTTACCCCTTTTGTAAATATATTCCACCACTCAGCTGACCCTTTTTCTAGATTTCCTGCTTTCACCCTTTGAGTTAGTACCCAATCGGTTATTTCTCTCTGGAGTGTCCAACACGATCGGCACACCCCTCGAGGGGGATGTCCGTTCCTGCAATGGGTCCACCACTTTTCTTTGCAAACTAAGCAAATAAAACAAACAAAGGGATAACAATTTCCTCCACAACTAATATCAGTACATATTATACTCACATTTTTGTTATAAAAGTTTCCTTGCTCATCATACTTAAGTACATTAAACAGATATTTAATTTTAAAAGTTCTATTTTGATCACTTCTGTCCATCAAACTCCAGGACCCTTAATGTCCGTCCTTATTGTCGTGGTCTTTTAGACAATTTAACTTTCAAGTCTCCCGCAGGACTAGTAACTGTCCATTCTTTATTGTTCACTGGTCCTTTAACACGGCTGGCATGAGTCCATCCCTTCTCAGCAGTTCGAATAGCCGTGTTGGTGGTCAACAACACTAGATAAGGTCCCTCCCAGCGAGGTTGTAGAGTAGTTTCTTTCCACGTTTTTATGAGAACCCAATCTCCTGGTTTGACCTGATGTAATGTAATATCAAGAGGAGGTCTCTGTGTTAATTGCCCTTTTTTCCACAACTCCTGACGATATTGCATCAGTTTATGGATGTACGCGTGGGTGATCCTATCTGAGATTCCCGGGTGATTCATGGGAATCCCTGCATCATATGGCATTCCATACAACATCTCAAAAGGAGATATTCCTATATCGGCCCTGGGTTGGGTTCTAATATTTAACAATGCCAAGGGAACACATCTAACCCACGAAAGTTTGGTCTCAAGCATCAGTTTTGTTAACTGGTTCTTAAGTTCCCCATTCATTCGTTCTACTAGGCCAGAACTTTGGGGATGCCACGGAGTGTGTTCTTCCCACCTTATTCCCAGGGCTTCCGCTAGATTTCGTATTATTTTGGACATAAAGTGTGGTCCTTGATCCGAATCGATAATTTCGGTTATTCCATATCTAGGAATTATATGTTCTAATAAAACTTTTGTCACTGTTTGTGCGGTGGCCCTGGTGGTCGGGAAGGCTTCTATGAAATGTGTAAGATGGTCTACAATAACTAGCATGTACTTATATCTTCCTACCTTGGGGAGCTCTGTAAAGTCAATTTGGACTTTAGAAAATGGTCTTACTGCTAGGGGTCTTCCTCTCATTGGCATTTGTCTTCGCACAGCCCTGTTAACTTTTAAACACGTGGAACATCCCTGAGTAATATATTTGGCCAGGTCATGCAGCCCTATACACATATATTTAGCAGCAAAATGGTCTACTAGAGCCTGGCTACCCCAATGTGTTTGCTTATGTAGATTGTCTAAGACTTGAAAAGCTACTGATTTTGATAACATTTCTCTCCCATCAGGTAAATGCCAGTTCCCTTCCTTATTTTTAGTACACCCCATCTGAGCAAGTTTTTGCTCCTCTTTTGGAGTGAATATAAGAATTTCCGATTTGGGCACTGGTGACTCCACTCTTTTCTCCTTTAACACCAATTCTCGTAATGCCGCTCGCTTGGCTTCCTGATCCGCCGCATTATTTCCTCTTGATTTGTAATCTATCTCCTTCTGGTGTCCTTTTAGATGTACCACAGCTAGTTTTACGGGCCCCCGCAAAGAAAGCAAAACTGCTTTTATCAGCTCTTGATGAACCAAATCCTTCCCTTGCGAATTAATTAACCCTCTTTCCTCCCAAATTTTTCCGAAGGTGTGTATTACCCCATAACTATACTTGGAGTCCGTATAAATTGTCCCAACTTTTCCCTTTAATCTCTTTAGAGCTTGTAGTACAGCATATAGTTCACAAGCTTGTGCTGACCAGGAACTATTCAGTGGTCCTGATTCTAGAGTCTTAAACGTCTCCCCATCTATAACCGCATATCCCGATTTTCTCTTCCCTTCAATCACCCTGGAAGATCCGTCCACAAAGATCTTCTCTCCATCATCTAATTCCTCTTCCTCCAGGTCGGGCCTTATTTTAGTCTGCTCCTCAATGGTTTGGAGGCAATTGTGTGTTAGTTCTGACTCTTCAGACCCTCTATATAGGAATTGTGCAGGATTTTGGAGGCTAGTGGTTTCTAAAGTTAAATTTGGAGCTTCCAGTAAAATACCCTCATATTTGAGCAGACAGGAATCTGATATCCATTTCTCAGCTTTCTGTTGCAGTACACCTCGAATATTGTGAGGGGATAATACCTTTATGTTGCTGTTAAAGGTAATTTTTCTAGCTTCTTCTACTAATAGAGCACATCCTACAATTACTTGCAGACAAGTAGGCCATCCCCTACTTACAGGATCTAATAATTTTGACAAGTAGCCTACAGGCTTCTTTTTCCCAGCCCATTCCTGGGTCAGGACTCCATACGCTGTTCCGTCATCCACATTTACAAATAAATAGAAAGGCCGATTCAGGTCAGGCAGGCTTAAAACTGGGGCATTTATTAGGTCTCCTCGTAATGCCTGAAGGTTTTCTTCGTCTTCCTGAGTCTAAGTAATTAAACCTCCAATAGTCAGCTTGTGATATAAAAACTTAACTTTTCTACTATAGTTTTCGATCCATTGTCTACAGTATCCCACCAAACCTAGGATTTGTCTGACTTGCCTTTTACTCTTAGGGGGTGGCAATAACAAGATTCTTTTTATGCGTTCGGGGTCTATTTTCTTTTCTCCTCTATTAATGTAATGTCCCAGATATCTTACTTCTTCTTCTACGAACTGTAATTTGATTTTTGACACTTTGAGACCTTTAAGCCCCAAGAAATTAAGAAGTTTAATGCTTTCTTCTCTGACCTGTTCTTCTTCTTTACCTGCAATCAACAAGTCATCCACGTATTGGATGAGAGTTATACCTGAAGCGGGCTTGTATTCCTGTAAGATATGTTCTAGCGCTTGTCCAAATAGATTAGGGGACTCGGTAAAGCCCTGGGGTAAAACCGTCCACCTTAATTGTTGTTTTCTTCCAGTGTCAGGGTCCTCCCATTCAAATGCAAAATAATCCCGGCATGATTCATCTAAAGGACAGGCCCAGAATGCATCTTTTAAATCAATCACACTATACCATAAATTCTCGGGGCCTAATTTGCTCAACAATGTATGAGGATTGGCCACTACAGGGAACCGGGAAATAGTTCTTTTATTTATTTCCCGCAAAACGTGCACCAATCGATATGTTCCATTTGGCTTCTTAACCGGCAGAATAGGAGTATTGAATGGGGACATACAGGGTTCCAATAGTCCCTGATTTATGAGTCTCTCTATTTCCGGTTTCAATCCCTTTCTACCCTCGAGTGAAATAGGGTATTGTTTGACTCTAATCGGAAAGTCCGGGTTTTTAATTTTTACCAAAAAGGGGGGTATCTCTAGTCATCCCACAGTTTCTGGGGTATACCAAACCTCAGGGTTAATCATTTTTTCATCTTCCACTCTAAGGGGGCAGAGCTTTATCTTTATTTCTTTATTTTCCACCTCTAAGTTTATCCCTAGTTCAATTATCAAGTCCCGACCCAATAAATTAAACTCAGCTTCAGGTACTACCAAAAGATTCTCTAATCCTATCTTAAACTTCGTTTCTACGGCTACATCCTTAACGATTCCAACTTTAAAAGGTTCCCCTTTCGCTCCCACAACAAGGGCTGTCTCTCTGGAAAGTTTACATCCAGAGGGCAATTTTTGTACGGTAGACCTCTCAGCCCCTGAGTCTACCAAAAATTCTATTTCCTCTCGGTGGGGACCCACCTTTAGTTTTATCAAGGGCTCACGATGTTTCTGGGTCCCCAACAAATATAAATAGAGCCCCTGACCCCCCTAATCCTCCTTGAACATCTTCTCATCCTGTACCCTAACTCTGCAATTTCTTTTTAGATGTCCTTTTCTTCCACAATAGAAGCAATTCCTTTCCTCTCTTCCTTCTTTCACTCCTCCGTTTCCTTCTCGGCTCGGGGGTGCTCTCCGAAATGGCCGCCTCTCCTGTCTATCTAATTCCCTACTTTCTCTGACGGCCATCACCATCATCCTAATTTGTTTCTTATGGTTCTTGTCCTCTCTTCTAACATAAACTTTCTGTGCCTCTCTGAGAAGTTCATCCAACCCCCTGTCTTGCCAGTTTTCAATTTTCTCTAGTTTCTTCCGTATGTCATCCCAGGCCTTAGCAACAAACTGGGTCTTTAATAAGGCTTGGCCTAGCTGTGTATCTGGATCTAACCCAGAATACATTTGCAGGTTTTTACGCAATCTTTCTAACCACTCATTGGGGGATTCTTCCTTCTTTTGCCTTTCATTAAAAGCCTTATTGATGTTCTGACCTCTGGGAACCGCTTCCCTAATAATTATTGTACGCAAATCTTGCATGTGCGTCCTATGTTCTACATTCTGGTGATCCCATTGAGGCCTTTGTAGGGGCCATTTAATATCAGCCTGGGGTCCTTGTGCATGTTGGGCATCCCAAATACGCATTCCTGCAGTCCTAATCATGTTCTTTTCTTCAGTGGTAAATAGTATATTTAAAATGGACTGCAACTCGTCCCAAGTGTAAATATTAGGACCTAAAAATTGATCTACTCGTTCAGCAACCCCCAGAGGATCTTCTAAAATCTTTCCCATCTCCCTTTTGAATTCCCTAACATCCCCTGAACTTAAAGGTACCGAGATAAATCCCATTTGTGGGTTAGGACCCCCCATGGGCACTTCTCGTAACGGAAACAAGTTTTGCTGCCGCGCATAGCTCCTAGTTCTGGGTCCGTGTCCTCGGCCAGCTTCCTGGCCATCTAATCTCTCTTGTAAGCCTTGATCTTCCTGATTATCTACTTCTGGCTCAAACTGTGGCCGTGGAGGAGCCATAGGTTGTGGTGGGACATATGGTGGGGGTCCAACGGGAAGATCCCTCTCTGGTCGGGGCTTTTGTTTTTTACTTTCCAGATCTATTTCTGACAGTTTAAAAATTGGGACCCCTGGTCCCCCTGGGCGTGTAACCCAGACTGCTGCATATTCGCTCTCCTCTTGATTAAAAGGAACCTTAGTATTCACCCAAATATTTAGTTTTTGCTGCACCCAATCTTCAGTAGAACCAAATTTCGGCCACCATACTGCCTTATCAATTTGCTTTCCTCCCCAAACCTCTGCACAATAATAAATCATTTTTGCTTTATCTTTATTCCCAGTCCCGGGATAATACTTCCACATCTCCAGCATAAATCCCAGTGGGGAGTCCCTGGGTACTGGGGATCGCTTCATGGGTAAAAGGTGTTTGCTTTTCCCTTGTCCCATCTTCCGGAGTGCCTTCTCTCGATCGTGTGTGCGTCTCACTCGTTTCACTCGCTTCCCCTGGTTCGTGACCCACGTCCTCGCGGACAATGGGAAATGCACTACTGAGGGTCCACACTCACTTGGGGAATCCGGCTACCGGTTCCCCTCTCAAACACACAGAATCGCCACACTCCGGGAACCCAACCCCGACCGAACGGATACCCCTGCCAAACGGGCAGTTACCTACGCGTCCGCGTCCCGCGTCTTCGTCCGGACTTTTGTGCACAAAATTTAAGGGGTTAACCGGTTCTTCCTTGCCTCTCTGTTTTAATTTGGGTTCGTCGGTGGGAGTAGGGCAAGTAACAGAGGCCGGGGCCACCGACTTCGGCGGGGGCGCCCTCCCCAAACCTCAGTGTCTCACCAATAATCCCATCCGAGTCACGGCACCAATTGTTATAGATTTTATTAATTAACAATAGTTGAGAAAGCCAATCAAAGATTTTTATTAATTGGAACAAGCAAAACAAAGAGGCAATTCAGCGCTGGGCGACAGGGGAACTCCGTCCTTCCAACTGCCGCGCCGACTGGGGTTCCGGTCGGTCCTTTTAAGCCGCTCACGAGCCTATCGTTGCAATTTTCCGGAGTACTCTGCGCATGCTTTGAGGTTGTTGCCGGGGCATCTTCTGTTTCTCTTGGTTTCTGGAAAGCACCACTCAGGAAAGTACCACTCATACAAATGTATTAACCTCTACAAAAAGCTAACCACGAACAGGTGCGAGCCGTAACCTTTACAAAAAGCTAACCACAAACATTGAACAAACAGACTTTAACGAAAAACCTTTCCATTATAGTAAACACATCCTACTTAACAAGCAACATACTTTAATGAACAAACATATTTTATTACACTCCCACACCACTCCTTTGCATGTCTAACCCGGGGATGGGGAGTCCCTCTTCTGGGTCACACGGAATGGCTCACCGCCAGCAGAAGAAGGGAGGTTCAACTTAGTCTCTCCCGCACCGCTCAGCCGGCGCTACGCTGCCCGGGGCTTGGGGAACTGCGGATTAGGGAGGGGATACCCATGCATTCCCTGTGGTGGAGGGAGGGAGAACCTCAGCAGTTCCTTTTCCGCCTGCAGCCGCAGCAGGACCACAGAGGCCTCTTTCTGTGGTGTGTATGAATTGTGGAGTAGCTGCGTTAATTCCATTCACACAGGCAAGCACTGCTGGCATAGGGACTGGTGGAGTTCCGCCCACTCCCATGCCACGGCTTGAAAACAGTCCCGCTGCGCCTGCGCGGTCAACAGGTGCGCCGGCAGCCGGCGCAGTCGGCCAGTTGCTAGACATAGCATCAGCGAAGATGGAGCCATTCCTCTCTGTCCCGCACAGGCTGTGTTGCCAATGCCCTCCGCGCAGCCTCTTCGTGTGGGCGCAGCCGGCAGCGCAGACACGAGCAAAAGTGGTGCTGCCGGTGTGAGCGCCGCCGCCACGGGCGCAGGGGCCAGCAGGATCAGCACTGCCGGCAGCACAAGCAGGGCCCCCGGCATGGCTGTCTCTGCCGCTGATGCAGGCGGCGCGGGAGCTCACCCAGAGCTGCGGTCCCCCAGGTCTCCTCCCGCCACGGCGAGGAGGGGAGAATGCGGGTGGCACAGCGACTGCGGGCAGCTCACCGACAGCAAATGCCGCCGCAGCCAACACAGGTCTTTGGTTGGAACCGGTTTCCCCCGCACCCCCCACCGGTGCGGCAGCGGCCATGGGCGGCGGGAGTGGCGCGGTGCTGGGGCCCCTCTGGGCCCACTCTCTCTCCCGGCGCTGGAGCCTGCAGCGCCGCGTGGGGGTGGGGGCGGGCCTCCATCGGCACCACTCCCTCCCTCCTGCGTGCTGGGTTTAGGTGGATTGGTTAGATCTGCTACAGAACCTGCCGGGGCTGCTCCGGATCCAGCCACCACTGGTCCTGGAGCAGCTGCCTCTGAGCCCCCCCTATTCACATTAGGGTCTCGCGGTGACACTGCCGCTTTGGGGCGGGTTTCTGCTTGGAATGGGGGACATCGAGAGGGTCCCCATTCCGGCACCCACTGGACACTCCCACTGTGCTAGGTCACAGCCCGTCCCAGAGATCCAAGGCTTTTTTGGGATTAGGTCAAAGAAAAGATTTTGCAGATAGGAGAATGGGATCTCCTTGAGCGTTTTAGAGGAACTGGAGATGATCTTCCTGGCTTTACAGATGCTGGGAGGAACAGGCAATCTGGTACAGGAGATGTAAACTCCAGCCTGTCGTCTGCATCGTCTGTCGGGCAGGATCAAAGAAATGCTGTGACCTCACAAGGAGGTCTCCAGGCTTTCTGTGGTTAAGGCAAATCCTCATACAGGGCAGCCTAATATATATCCGATTATATCTTTGAAAGCTGTGTTGGACATTAGAGACAAGGTGGCTAGATATGGTCTAGGTTCTCCAGAAGTGATGCAGGTGATTAGAGTCATCAACTCCGAGCTACTGGTACCATATGACATTAGGCACCCTGTGCAGGTGTTATTTCAGCCTGTCCTGCTTGAAGTCTTTGAAGCCAATTGGAGGCAGCTGGTTGTGAAAGTAGCTGCACGCAACAGTCAATTGTCTCAACAAGACTCCAAGTATTGGGTTGGAAGTGATCTGTTGACAGGGGTTGGAAATTTTGCTAATCCTGATTTTCAGGTTACCTTTTACCCACAGATGCTAGATCAGTGCCAGAAGACAGGCAGCTCTGATTTAAACCATAGAATTAGCAGCTCCAAAACAGAGGTTGGTCACTATAGTCCAAGGGACTAAGGAACCTTATTTGCAGTTTGTTGAAAAACTCTGCATCTTTGGAGAAGCAGGTGGATGATCCTGATTTGAGAAAGCTACTGGTCAGACAGCTTGCAAGAAGCAATGTTAATGATGATTGCAGGAGGGTGATAGAGGCCCTCCCAGGGGATCCATCCTTAGCATATATGGTCCAGGCTTGTGCTAAAATCAGCACCACAGATTATAGGATGGCTGCCTTGGTTACTGCTTTACCAGCATCCTCAAAAGGGCCAAAGGGTAAGCAGCAGAAACAGGTGAAAGCACAAGCCAACAAGAAGCAGGGAAAACAAACAGAAGGGGAAAACTCCTTCGTTTCTGTGTGGTCGGTGTGGAAATCCAAACCACATTGCAGAGGCTTGCAAAGTGAAATTACATGCTAAGGGCCATCCTTTGCCAAATTCGGGAAGCGTTAAGCTGAGCGCTTTGGGGAAATGCGTGCAGACATAAACACTTCCCCAGGTCCCAATGCTGATGCAGGTCTGCTCAGCTGGCTTGTGGCCAGCACCCGTGGCTCAGCTGGACTTGATGTCTGCACAGCAGCAGCAGGCGTCTTGAACTCTTGCAAAGTGCACAAAGTTCCTTTGAATGCCTTTGGACACTTGGGGGAGGGCAAAAGTGCTCTCCTCATGGGGAGGTCAAGTACCACTCTCCAGAGTATCATTGTGCATCTGGGACTTATTGATGCAGATTATAGGGGACAGATTCATGCTATGGTTTCCACTCCCACCTCCCTGTCACTATCCCTGAGAAACACACATTGCTCAACTTGTACCTTTCAAGTCTTCAGTTTCCAGGGCTGTGAACCGGTGTTGAGGGGACGGCTGCTTTGAATTGAGCAAGCCACCTCAAGTGCACTGGACTGCAACCCTGACTGAAAAATTGTCGTTCTGACTGGGAACGGCGGGAAGGAACGACACTGACTCTCAAGGGAGTCACAACAGGAGAATCTCTAGTTTATTGCTCTAGGCTTGTCTTATAGACAGATACGTGGAAAGTACAGAAAGGAAACTCTTATTGGTTAGTAAAGTGCTACATCACCATCATTGGTCAGTGGGGCTCACCACCCCCCTGACTTTCCCTTGCAAGGAAACCAAGAGGACAGACAAACAGCACCTGGCAGTTGTTTTCTGTCTCTGAGGATTGTTTTGAAATCCTCCTATGAATTTTCTCAGGCTAGCTTCACAGGCAGGACTGAGAGGCCATGGGCCTGCAGTTTCTGCAGCTCCCTGCAGCCTGTTCCAAAGCTAGCATCCATAAAAAATGTCCCAAGATGTGGAGTACCCTGTGCCTCCCTGGTGCCACCCCACCAAAGATCCACCTACAAGGTCTGATCGACACAGGTGCTGACATAACCATCCTGTCCTCCTCTGCGTGGTCTCTGCAGTGGTCTCTGGATCCTGTGGAGTCGCCCATCACAGGATTGGGTGCAACAGCGCAATGCTTCATCAGCCAGCAGCCTGTGCTGATTATAAACTCAGAGGGACAGTCTGCTGTGGTTCGACCTTATGCCACCACAGCTATTGCTAACCTCTGGGGGCAGGATGTACTGGCAGCTTGGGGGTACGGATTGGGATGGATTTTTGATGGGGGCCACTGCAATGAAGGGCGCACAGTGCCCCACACCTCCTTTATGGGGGCAGGGGGACAAACCCATCTGGAAACACCAGTGGCCCCTCCCAGAAGAAAATGTAGTCGCCCTTCAAAATTCAGTTCAAGAGCAAGTTACAAGTTGTACCAATGTGCCAGGTTTCATAGCAGAAGATAATGCCAGGGCTGACAAGCTGGCTAACCCTGCATGGGTATCACCTCAGCCTGATGTACTCGCACAAGCCAAAACATGGCATGAATTTTTTCATCAAAATGCACATATGTTACAAAAGCAGTTTCAGTTGACCCCAGCTGAGGCTGGTGTCATTGTCAGTTCCTGTGATGACTGCCATGTGTTTTCTCTGCCTTTACTGGTGGGGGTAGACCCCAGAGGTCTCAAAGCCTTGGAGATTTGGCAAACAGTTGTTACCCACATTGCTGAATTTGGCAGACTCAAGTATGTGCATGTGTCTCTTGACACGTCCCCCTCAGCCATGTGGGCTTCTGCGCATACTGGAGAAAAAACTCGCAATATCATTGCCCATTGGAAGCAGGCTTTTGCCATGCTAGGGATACCTTCTACTGTGAAGACCGATAATGGCCCTGCGTACACCTCACAGAACGTGCGGCAGTTCATGCAGCTGTGGGGTGTTGCACACAAATTTGGCATTCTGCATTCTCCAACTGGTCAAGCCATTGTTGAACACGTTCATGGTACGCTGAAGCAGGTTCTTCAAAACCAAAAACGGGGAATGGAGGGTGAAACCCCGCACAGTTGATTGGCAAAAGCTTTGTATATGGTCAATCACCTTATGGTGCCACAAAATTCAAATAACCCTTTTGTCTTGAACCATCACCTTTCATTGCTTTGGGCAAGTCGCATCAGCCCTGAGTGAAAGTTTGGGTGTGAAATTTGACCACCAAGTAGTGGGAAGGCCCATTTGAACTTATCTGTTCAGGTCATGGGTATACATTTGTATCCACAGATACTGGGGTGCACTGGGTACCTACAAAGTGTGTCCATCCTGACCTGCAATTGCAAAGGCAGAACTGAGCTAACAGGCAAACCTCAGGCTGTGACCAGAATGAAGGTCATCAAGTAGAGGAACGTTTGGGTGATGACACAGATGCAGAAGATGTGAGTGATCACTCAAATGGTCTCTCTATGACCAGGAGTTAAACATCTTGCTAATTTTTAATTTTTTCTTTTTTTTTCTAGAAAAAAAGGGTGAGATTGTGGACATGATTTTCTGAGCCTGAGAGTTTTCAGCCTGTCAGTGGCTGATCTGTTTCCCAAGGGAAAGTCTTTTGGGAACATTTTCTCTCTCAAGGACTGTTTTGTAGATAGGTTTTTTGGTTCCCAAAACAAAAACAATATCTGTGGTATACAGATATTCTGAGTGTGATTCTCGTCCCACCAATAGGATGAGAAAGGTGTTGTTCTCTTTACAAATCATGTTAAACCTGTATTGGCGCACCTTATAGAAGGGTTGAAAACCCCGAAATAAAGGCTTCTGCCTTCTTTGGATGAAAAACCTCAGCTGCTGTGATTGAATCTATGCTTCTATTTTGTGTCCACTAACAACACTAGATGACACACAACACAGAATGATCTGCTTCAGCACTTAATTCTCTTTGGAGAACAACAGTGATATTTTGCAATTCACAGAGGTGTGGTCATTGTTGATTCAGTCTTGCTAGTATGGAGTCTGAATATGGATGCTAGCTTTGGAGCAGGCTGCAGGGAGCTGCAGAAACTGCAGGCCCCATGGCCTATCAGTCCTGCCTGAGAAGCTAGCCTGAGAACTTCATAGGAGGATTTCAAAACAATCCTCAGAGACAGAAAACAACTGCCAGGTGCTGTTTGTCTGTCCTCTTGTTTTCCTTGCAGGAGAGAGTCAGGGAGGTAGTATGCCCCACTAACCAATGATGGTGATGTAGCACTTTACTAACCAATAAGAGTTTCCTTTCTGTACTTTTCCACGTATCTGTCTATAAGACAAGCCTAGAGTAATAAACTGGAGAGATTCTCCTGTTGTGACTCCCTTGAGAGTCCGTGTCGTTCTTTATCGCTGTTCTCAATCAGAACGACATCTGGTGACCCCGCGTGATGTTGAACCGACCCCCCGAGGTCCGGTAACCCGACGTGATGTGCAGCCGACCCCCGAGGTCAGAAAGCAACCGACGTGACGACACCTGCTAATCCCCTGAGGGTAAGCAGCAAGCGAGCGGGGAAAAAAGCCAGCCCTTCCCCCTAGAGGGGTAAGTGGAATTCTCCCGGGCTTTCCTAGAGGAAGCTGGTTTTGAAAACCAACGGGATAGTGGAGCCCTGCCGGTGAGCGGGCTTGGAACGGCTGTCTTGGTGAAGCAGAGCTCGAAGTCCCGGGTCAGAGCCGATAGCGTCTGCATTACTGCATTTGCGGAGCCGCCAAGATAAAGTTTTCAAAATGGAGAACTGTAATTTAGTTAACGAGCAGCTGGTCTGCCTTGCATGGCAAAATGCCTTGCTGAGCATGAGACTCTGTGTTCCTGAAGAAGATATGCGCGCTTTGTTCAACTGGGTGAAAGCGCAGGAGTTTGCTATAACTGTGAATGATGTGTTTGACCTTGAGATTTGGTGGTCAGTAGGGGAACACCTGTGGACTGAGCTAGTTGCGGGAAATACCAGTGCGTGCAACTTAGCAGCAACTTGGGGAGTGATCTTTAGAGCACTGGAACAGTGCCAGCCTAAAAATAGTGAAGCCGGGATGAGAAACTTTACTGCCGAAAGTTCCTCCGTTGTACAAGATGGGAAACTGGGAGATGAAACCGTGGATGAGCTGCGTAGTGTTCTTTCGGCTCTGCCTGGACCATCAGAGGACTTTAGCAGTGAGCAAGAGCAATCCGCGAGCCAGAAATCTCCCTCTCCAAAAAAGTTTGAGCGCCCGCCATCCGCGGAGCTCGCCGCGTGGGCTTTGCCAGCAGAGGGGCCTCTCTTCAGCCCCCCCCGCGCCCGGCGCCACCGAGGCGTCCGAGCGCAAGTCCAGAACACCGCGGGCCGCCGCCGCCGAGAAGCCCGGGTGGACAAACCCGCCGTCTACCAACGCGGCAGGACGCGCGGCTCCCCCCGGCAGAGAAGCGGCGGGGGGAGGGGGAACAGCAACCTCGCTCCCCCTGTGCCTGCCCGCCGCCACCGGCCGCGTCCCGGGCAGCTGCCAGCCGACCCCGAAAAAGCCGAGCCCAAGACCAGATCTGAGGCCGGGACCAGGCCCGTGGCGGGCATCGCCCCCACCCCGCGTCCACAGTGCCGGCGAGAAAGCGGCGGGGGGGGCCGGCGGCCTCGCTCGCCCCGCGCGTGCGCGAGACGCGCTAGCCCTGCGCCCACCTCGTTCCCCCCGCGCTTGCCGTGATGGAGAGCACCGGGCCGAGTTCTGTGGCCCTGTGCCCCCCCGCACACATCCGAGTTCTACCAGCGCCCCCGCCCCGCACCCATAAAGTGGCGGGGGAAGGAAGGAGAGCGGCAGGCCCCTCGGCCGGGACCTTCCGCGCCGCCCGAGGAGATGCCTTGGGGTCGGTGCCGCGTCCGTCAGCTCCAGCGGCCTGAGCTGCGCCAAAGTCCTGCAATCCCTACGGGACCCAAATTTGCTCACTTTGTACCTTTTAAGTCTTGTATTTACAGAGCTGACAACCAGCCGCGAAAAAATAGTAACTTCGAGTTCCCTGAACCTCCTGAAATTCATGAACTACTGTTCTAACAGCCAAAGATCATCCTAAATGAGTCTGCATCCTATCCATCCTTAGTGAAATACTGTCAAAAATTAACCTCCATAAACTTTCTCATTCAGCACAATCCAGTCAAAAAACCCGACGAACAATAACAGCAACCATGTAAACTTTATAAATCCCTCAAAAACCCCTCAATTATATTTAAAGAGAAAATCCAATGAAAAAAAAAAAAAAAAGAAAAAAAAAAAGGGGATAAGAAGGGGGGATCAAAGCATCATAAATTGCATTGTGCATTGTTAATTGATTTGTAAAAAGTTTATGGATTTTGCATAGTAAAATTGAGTAGAGTGTCACTGAGTATAAATCTAAGTGTACTTAATGTGAGTTTTATCGCTTTAGTGTTCTTTTAAACTTTTCTATTGACAAGTTAGACTGTCAATTCGAACAGACTAACAGTGTTTTATATAGTGTGTGTACTAATTCACTGAATTAGAAATATTAGACTCAACCATCAAGTCCTTGCAAAGAAAACAATTCTTAAACATCAAAACGTAAACCAAAATTCTAGATCAACATCTATTCAAAATCCTAGTAAAGAAACCTCTTGAGCTGTGTTTGTTCTCTGTCCTACAAGGGCCCAGTAGGATGTGACAAACACTGCTTTTTTATTTTTTCTAACAAAAAGGGTGAATTATGGATGCTAGCTTTGGAGCAGGCTGCAGAGAGCTGCAGAAACTGCAGGCCAATGGCCTCTCAGTCCTGCCTGAGAAGCTAGCCTGGGAATTCAAAGGAGGATTTCAAAACAATCCTCAGAGACAGAAAACAACTGCCAGGTGGTGTTTGTCTGTCCTCTTGTTTTCCTTGCAGGAGAGAGTCAGGGAGGTAGTATGCCCCACTAACCAATGATGGTGATGTAGCACTTTACTAACCAATAAGAGTTTCCTTTCTGTACTTTTCCACGTATCTGTCTATAAGACAAGCCTAGAGTAATAAACTGGAGAGATTCTCCTGTTGTGACTCCCTTGAGAGTCCGTGTCGTTCTTTATCGCCGTTCCCAATCAGAACGACAGTCTGAATACCACATAAATTGATATTTTTCTGTCTTTCACTTTCAAAAAAGTGGATTTTTGAGTTGCTACACAAAGGCTGTGATGAGCCATGGAAAGTGCTGAAAGATATTGTTGAAAGGGATCATTAAGGAGTACAAGGCCACAGCAGAGAACAGACATAATGCAAGACTAAATGAGATCAGAGGAAAAATTTGGTCTTGAGAATACACTTCACAGGCCAGAGCAAAGCTTGAGATTCCAGAATGTGTCCAAACTGCACACTGCTCCTTTGCTGTAAGTAACTATCCATGAAAACAACTGTCAAAGACTTTCACCTCCTTCTAGTGTTAGTCCTTCTAGTTCACCTCTCTGAAGGGTGACAGCCTGTTCCTGCTGGCAGCTATTCACAAAGCTGAAAATTCTGGAGATAATGAAGTCCATTGAACAATTTCAGGTTTACTTTTTGCCTGTGTTGATGTCTGTTGGGCCATAAAAAATGAGAGATGGTACCACCGGTGCTGATAAGACAATTTATTACTCAAATCCATCAGTTAATGTCTCAGTCTGAAGGTGTGAGATTTTAAGGATTAACAAGTCATCCATAGCTCAAAGGTAGTCACAAGTTTCCTCATTACACAGCAATATGTGACATTTTGTTCCAATAGACAGTTGACACAGAGTTTGTTTCTACTTAATCACCTGTCACCTTTGCTGAGTTCTGCTGCACTACATGTCTTTCAGCCAATAGACTGTTACCTCACATACACACATCTTACCTAATACAGTGACTTACTTAAAGCATATTCTTACTTGCATTTGTAATAAATAGAATTGATTTGTGCTAACTAAATTGTGACTATTTGGAAAGTTATTACTAAAAGCAATCAAGAGAATCAGTGTTATAAGGCAGATGTACAACTTTACAGATGTTACATGTTAAAATTGAGGTAAAGGATGTAGTTTGGAAGATGAGTGATGTCCCAAGACAAAAACAGCCTTGAGATGGACAAAATTAGAATGACTTTAGGCATAGGGCCTAAAAATTGTTAAATGTAAGACTAATTAGTAGACTTACATAACACAATGCTTAGTGCACATGTGCAAACCTGTGAGGCCATCCAGAGGACAGCGAGGATGAGGATAAGCCTTCGCCAAAAGACCCTCAAAAGAAGACTGAAGACCCCCTAACAACAAGTGAAGTATGCACCATGAGGAATAGTGACGTAAAGCCAAAAAAATCAGAAATAGGAGGAAACTTGTGGGAACAATTAATGATATGTATAAGCATACAGTATATAAGTTTAGTTTAAAGTGCTTGGTTTTGTATGTGAGGCAGGGTGGGGAACCGCCTCTGTATCCCTGTTGGTTTTGTACGTGAGGTGGGGTAAGAAGTCCTCTCTGTACCCCGGTCAATTTTGCTTATGCTTTAATCATACTTAATTACTGGCAAATTATATATATAAATTGTATTTTTTTTGCTAAATTGTATTCTTTTACTAAACTGTATTTTTTTATACCAAATTACTATTCAATTTACTAAATTGTATTCATATTTAATTAAACTGCTGTTAACTCAAGGGACCTAGTTGTCAAAATTCTAATTCCATTTATAACACAATTATAGGAATTTAAGTTTATAATTTCTCTGCTTAATGTCTGTGTATCTTTATCATTACATTAACCCGAGCTCCCTCCAAGGCTGCAAATCAAACCCTTCAATGTCTGTGAAGTTCCTATCTTTCCATTTCCCACAGATGTAGATACAGTATTTCAATTTTATTTTCATTTGCTTCTTCAAAGAATAAGACAATTACTAAAAATCATAATTCAAACTGCAAGCTGGTATGTCCTGCTCAGCACTTGGAAAATCCATGAGTGAAATACTTTAATCAAGGTTTCTTATGTCTGTGCAACTGGCTTTTTTTGTGTTGCACTAAAGTGGTTTTTCCCTGTTGCCACCCCGGGTCTGTGGTGTGTTGGATCCTTCCTCTTGCCCCCTCCCCTTTGGTTTCACC